>NC_060062.1:22812250-23412250 GCF_020283565.1 Trifolium pratense
GTCATCAATTATAGACTATGTTGCCTAGGTACAGGTACAGTCCTAGTATCCGGTACGGGTACTGGTACGTGGTACGACATTTTTAGAAAATTTATGGTACAGGTACGTTAATATAAAATATTAGAAATATTATTTATATGTGAATTATTATCATCTTGCTTTGAAGATTTAATTTTTTTTTGTCCATGTCTCAACTATTTTCATAAAAAATGATAGATAATTGAAATATAATAAAAAATTATAATATTTTAAGAAATTTTTCAATAGTCAATATGTTTTTGCCGTATTCATCATCATAAATCAACCAAATAAAAATGGATACGGAATTGGTGTGTACCATACAAGTACCATGGAATATCCGGTACTGGTACGTATCCGATACGGGTACTTCACCATTTTAGGAGTACTTATGCTACATAGATTATAGAGAATGAATACATGTACAACAAGGCAATAGGGACCAAATACAATAATTTCAATTTTTTGAGGAATCCATACTGAAAAGAATTGTAAAGACCAATATCATATTTTGAAAGAACAAAAACACATTTAACCTTATTTAATAGTAAATATGTGATTAGTTGTGTATTCATTTTAGCCTCATTGAAAAGAAGTAAACTTAAAAGGTATCAACCAAGATTAAAATGTTACAATTTCTCCCATAACACCCAAGATAGTACTGTACCAAATTTAGCACATGAATCTAATATAACTCATCAGTAACTCAAGACATTGGATATTATACTCAAGTGTCTGGCAACGATTTTGAAAGCAAAAAATTGTATAGGGACCAGAAGTGAACATGTTACAGTCTTACAAATAACATAGGATCAAAATTTATGGATGAACATCTTCCATCTTTCAGAATGAAGATCATGCTAAGACTTTTGTTGCTTAGATTTCTTTCTTGATGGTTGTTCTGATGACCCCATAATGTATGTCTCGGCATTTATATTTTCGTCCGACTTGCGCTTTCCAAAATTCTTAGCTTTTTTCTGTGGAGGAACCAGTTTGGAGTCAAGTGAGATAATTATACATTGAAAATAAATAAACTACTAGTTTGGCAAAGGAAACTTGTAATGACAGAATAAAAAAAGTTGTGCCAGATAAAAATTCTGATAGAACCTCACCTTTAAGGACATTGCCATTTCAGCTACATTATTATTAGCATCCTCAGAGTTATCCACAGACTTTGTAGATTCCTGAAGAGTGCAAATAGAAGTTTAATTAAATACAATAAAAGAATTATAAAGCAATATATGCATGACATAAATTTGTAAAAAAAATAGAGAAAAACAGCACAAGACCTTGGGTGGGATAAATGACTCGTCTCGTTTTCTTTTGTTCGCAGCAGTTTTTTCTGCCTGCTTCTCCTGCCGTTCTTGCCATTTCTTTGCCGATTTCTTTTTGTCACTCATAAAGTACTCACCAGTTTCTAATTGTATATCAACCTGAAATATCACATAAATTACCAAGGACACCTTAGAATTTATTTCATGAGTAAATTAAGAAAATATATGATCTGATAGAAGACAGAACTGCTGAGGAAAATAAATTGTTGTCTCACCTTACTGGGCTGTTGAGGAGGAGGGAAAGGAGTATATGGCTTCTTCTGTTTAGCGCTAACCTTCTTTTGTTTTACATTTTTCCTGAAAAAAATAAGTGAAGCATCAACAAAACTGTTATAGAGGACGCATGCTCGGTATATACAAAATATCAAATAATTAATGCCATACTTGTTAAACTTTGGGAGAAACCTATCCCAGCTCTCTTGGGCAAGTGCAGGATCTTTTTCAAGTTCCTTCTTCATCATAAGAATCTGTCAATGTGAAGAAAAAAAAAAGATATTGGGTACACCTGAAATCCATACTAAAAAATAAGCTATATAAATTAGAAATTTACAAACCTTAATGTTGTAGACAGGGTGCATTTTATTCAACATACATTCCTCAACAATCCTTCTGACCTGCTTCAAACCTTTGTATGAACCCATCACAGAAACCGTGTTTCCCTATGAAATTGCAAGAAAAATTAGAAACACTCATTCTGGACTCAACCTAAATCTTAGTGCAAGTAAATGTCCAGACTTTAGAATCTGAAGCAACAATTAATTTTACCTGGACGAGAATGTAACAGCCTGTGAGTATTTCAAGAGCCTGCACCATTGTAGTTGGAGAAAAGTGAGTTACAAAGCTCAAGTTAAAAGAGGTATGCAGTACCAAATAATCATATAAAAAAGACAACAAAGTCAACCTTCAGTACTAAATAAACAAATCTACACAAAACATACCTTCAAGGTGGAAGAATTGGGACCCACAAGATGCTGTCTTCTTTTTACGAATCGCTCCTGCAGTCAAATATCAATGGAAGCTTCATACCATCAGACAAATTTCTTTAAAATGTTTCTTTTGAGAAAACTACCAGGCCATATACAAAATCTATGAGCTTATATTCAGAATAAGAAGTCTAAAGAGCTGATAGGATAGGAGCATAGAAGTCTAAAGAGTTTGATGGTTCTTTTTGTTACATAATTTTTGGGATTTAGTACTTTATCAAGGAAGGTGCCCTGATTATTATTAAAAAAAAAGGGAGGTGTCCTGAAAGTGTTTAGTAAATTCACTGGAGTTAAAAAAAATGAATTGAATTAACTATAAATTCCACTGTAGTTAATTTGGGGCCTCCGAAGGATAGATCGCTTAAGTTGAATAATTATAGCTCCACAAGTCTGGTTAACAGTGCTTGTAAATCCAAACATTGCCTTCATGGTAATCAATTGTGAACAGAGGCACTGTAGCTTTGTTGTGTTAAAGAGGGTGGCTACTACATGATTTCCTTCATTGAAACTGCCATTGCGGCAAATCACAGCTGCTATGGTGCACAAGGGTACACATCTGATGATTCTTACAAAGGTACATAACCTGACCTATTTTGAATTTGACCCTTGACGCACTTATGATCAGTCCAATTTGACTGAACTGTTATCCAACTGTTTGCCATTCGGTAACTAAACGGGGAACATACCCTATGCAAAGGACTAGAAAACAAAGAATCTGATAGAGGCTTTGGTAGTCTAAGATTAAAACAAAACATAGAAAACCACAGAGGAAGAAGGGAGGACAAGAAAACATCACAAAAGTAAAAACCGGCAAGAGTAATATGAAGTGTAGGAAAAAAAAAAATTTGCACAATAGACCCCCAGTGTCAAGATTGTTGAGTTAACTAAAATAAGAGAGGCAGCTCATTGAAATTACCTTGTTGCGAACCAACCCGCTAATTTTAATGATGTCACATTGCATTTCATCGTCAAGTATTTTTATTGCCTGAGAAACACAATCAACATACAAACACCTAAATCAACCAACTAGTTCATATATCATAATAAATAAATAAAACACTGAAACTTAAGTCACACATATAAATACTTGGACATAGTTTATAATTTAAGTTAAACTTAAATATGTTTTTAACTCCTAGAAAACAATCTCTTATCAAATTTAGCCCATACAAACTTTTTCATCAATGTTTAGTCTTCAAGCCAACAGTTTAGGGACTAACATCTTCATATACATTTAGTCCTCCTATCAACAGATTAGAGTCTAAACATCAACAAAAATATTGGAAGGAGTAGGACTAAGTTGGATAAGATGATATTTTGTAGAGACTATCAGGCCATAAATATTTTGGATAAACATCTCAATTAAACGGTTATAGCATAAATTCTTATCATATAAGTGCTTACTAGGTACTACTTATGTATGAGCTACTTCTATAACAAAATATAAATTAATGTTAAATTATTTTCATATAATCTATAGGCTCCGTTTAGATAAACAACTTATTTGTAGCTAAGCACCTATGAATAAGCTATAAGTTGTATTCATAGGGCCCGTTTGGATTAGCTTATTTTTCAGCTTATGCAAACAACTTATATTAGGTAAATTAGGTTTTATGCTATAATACATAAAACCTAACTTATATTGCATAAGCTATTTACATAAGCTGAAAAATAAGCTAATCCAAACGGGCCCATAAGCTATCGTGGAAAACTTATAAAAATAAGCTGAAAAAAGCTTATGAACAATATCATAAGTTCTACCAAACAGTCTCTCAAAACTTACACCACTAGATAAACTCAGATAAGTCAATCAAAACATGCCCATAAGCTGAAAACAGCTTATAGATATGTCATAAGCTGTTTTTATAAACTCTCTCAAACAATATGCCACTAAAAATAAATTCAACCCTATAAATTATAATATGCTATAACTAAAACAATATTGAATAACCAACCTGCGGTGCAGGAACACTCCGAGAAAGAAGCCTGATAAGATCCCTAGCTTTAACAACAATATAAGGATCCTTAGTTTTTCTGGTTGTTGAAACTGTCATTGAACCTTCAACCTATAAATTACATTACAAATATAACAAACAAACAAAAGAACACATTATCATTAAGTTGAAATTAAATTAACCAATTAAGGATTCAATAACCCGCGAAACAATATCAATATCAATAATAGCATAGATTATACATTGTACATACCAAATTGAGTTCAGCAGAGATACCAAATTCTTTAAGCGACGATTTAACGAGTGGCCAAGCTTCTTGAAGATACTTTTCACGATATTGAGGGAAGAGAGTAGAGAATGAACTTACATCAAGCATTCCACCTTCGTTCCATGATGGATCGAATTTCTCAACTTTCCAATGGTCGATGTTAGGATCATCGTCCCATGGTTTTGGTTTATCGTGTTTACCTTTCTTCTTTGTTTTCACTACTTCGTTTGTTACGTCGTTTTCGTCCATTGCGGTGGAGTAGGGGCGGGGTCCGGTGAGTGTGACGGCGGAGGAGTGATATATGCGACGGGTAGGGGCCGGACGGGGGAGAGAGTGAAATGTTGAATGTTTGTTAGGGTTTCCGTTCAATTTATGATTCCTCTTCTTTTTTATTCCCTTACAAGTAAAAATAGAAAGAAAGAAAAAAATTATTAAATAGAATTTAATTTATATGCACCGTCGGTCTAAAGTTATTTTGCACATGCGTCCAATAATATACCGACACATCATGTATGGTAATTAAAAACACATGATGTGTCACATTCATTAAATGATTTGGCAACGCGTCATTGGAGGTATGTGTAAAAAATATTTACACCGACGGTGCATAACAATTAAACTCTATTAAATAATAAATTTAACCTTTTTTTTTAACTTTCTTAATTACTCTTAAATATAAAGAGTTTAAAGAGTATATATTTTACAATATGAAACTTACAATATTTCCCTTACAATATGAAATATTTACACCGATAGTGTAAAATTATTTAAAAAAACAAAAACAAAAAAAAAATAGTGTAAAATTATTTTATACTATCGGTGTATTTTTTTCTCAAAAATAAAATTGGGATTTAATTGATATGCACCGACGGTGTAAAATAATTTTACACTGTCAACCAATATCAACCATGTTTTTCGCCACATCACCCCACTTTACCCCACTTTCTTGACATGACATGGCAAAATGATGGTTATTTATTGGACGATCATGTAAAACTATTTTACACTGTCGGTGCATATCAATTAAACTCATAAAATTGATGAAATAATGAATTTACATTAGTCTAAAACTAGACTTTTGACCCGTGCTCGAACGGGTCTGATTAGATGTAATATGTAACATTAGAAAATAAGGTAGAAAATTTTTAATATTAAAATGTATATGAAAAATTGGAGTAACATTGACCATTACTTCAACAATAAATTTGGATAAATTTTCATACAACATAAATTATGATATATTACGAAATACTTCCTTATAAAATGGGATACATTTGTTGTTGATGGATGCACGTTCGATTCCCAATGTAGACAAATTAATTTTTTTTGGATATAAAACTGCAATAAAAAGAAAGGGAAAATGATTAGGTTTAGGGTTAGTTTATCGGAATAAGCTTAGAATATAAGAGATGTATATGATTGTTGTTAAAGGTTTCTTTTTTTTGTTCAAATTGAATTTTAAGATGAATAAAGAGAGAGATTTATGGGTTTGTATGAAAAAAGAAGAAGAGAGATCTATGGGTTTAAACTTGCCTCTTATATATCAAGTGAATTATGTTTTGTATAAAGTATTTAATGTTTTTTCTTTAAGAATCCAAATGAATATATTAAAAATAGTTAAGAATAATCGATTTTTAGTTGGTTCAATGGTGATCGACGCAGAATTTGGTAGGAAGAATCACGATTCAATCCCCCGTAATTGCGATCGGGAGGGTGCTGCAACTACTTGATGTCATAACTGACCTCTTTAACCAAATTAAACTGATGGTGAAAGAAAGAAAAAATAATTAAGCATGAGATATACCTAACAAGAAAAGAAATTTACAAAAGCATATCACATGTAAAAAGTAAAAAAATAATACACCACTCTTATCAATTTTCACCCCCTAAATAAGTCAACGGTAACACCACCACATATTAAAATCAAATCTAAAGTCCTTCTTCCGAATCTTCAACCACCATCAAGCAAGATTTTGACTTTATCAAGCGAACATCAACCAATACCACTTTATGAGAGAAGACCTTGTTATTTCTTTCCTTCCAAATGTGCCAAGAACATTTTAACCATGTCATTTGAACACTAAGCTTTACATCTTTACTAAACAGATGGGCATATTGCAAAATTGCAAATCATGGTCAAACATTAAGTCGATAAAGGACAAGAAATATCTAACCAGGAAAGAACTTTACACTAAAGAACGCGAGAATAATCACAACCAAGAAACAAGTGATTGGAGGTTTCTGAAACTCCACAATCATCGATACACAATAATAAGCCCAAATGAAGCATTTCACGCTTCACCAAGTCGTCTTTAGTTGGTAACATGTTATATAACAATCTTCAAGCGAACAAAGACAGCAAACAAAACGAAACTAAAAGAGTAATTACTAATTAGATTTCTTGGTAGTATTCACCATTGGTTTATAAAATTGAAGGTAGACTTGTATCATGAAAACATAATTAAGAGTAGAATAATTGATTATTACACCAAAGAATAGTTATTAAGAGTAGTATTACAAGTTGAAACTACTTATTGAAAATAGTTTAGGAACAATCACCACTCTAAATAATGTCAAGCAAATCTAAATCAAATGAAAGCCACAAGAACTATGCTTCTCCAATATAGTAGATCTCATTTATCAAGAAATGGGTGCTCGTGTCCTGCAAAGAGTGTCGATACAATACAATGTCAATTAAACTATTTAATTGATCAAATGAAAAAATGGCTTGAACATAAAAAATGAATTAAAGATGAATATCTGAGATGAATTGAACTAAATTACAAAATATACTCAAATATGAAGAATATGGGCCGTTTGGATTAGCTTATTTTTGAGCTTATGCAAACAGTTTAGCTTATTTTAAGTTTGGATTAGCATAAAACCTAATTTATATTGCATAAGTTGTTTGCATAAGCTCAAAAATAAATTAATCCAAACGGACTTATATATTATATAATATGACCACATATGTACATGCAAAAGCACAAAGTAGTGCAACGTATCAAAGATTTCCCCTATAGCATGTTTACATTTTTTATACTTTTTTTTTTGGTACATCATTTTTTTTATACTTATAAATCATATAGTAGAATAGACTAAATAAGTTCTCTTGATGAGATATGAATTGGGGGCAAAGTCTATGGTGCACAAGTGAGTTAAGTTGTGCACCATACACAAGTTATCGAAAACACTATAATAAATACGAATTTTACAAAATCCACCGTCGGATAGAAAGTTTATATCGTATAGATCATTCATAAAAAATTTTAAAAAAATTAAAAATCATTTGATATGTTATTGAGACCCGTCAAAATTAACGGTTTATGGATTTTTATTCAATACCGTTAATCTTGATGAGTCTTAATAACATATCAAATGATTTTCAAAAAAATTTAAAAAATTTATGGATGATCTAAACAATATAAACTTTCTATCCAACGGTGAATTTTGTAAAATTCGTATTCGTTATAAAAATATCAAACACTTGTGCACCATGCACCACTTAATCAAGTGGTGCATGTTTGACAAAGCCTGAATTGGGACATAAACAAAGATCAAGTCTTCAATTTTCCTTTTTCTTTGACACAGCTAGCCTTCAATTTCTTTTGTACTGATACAGAAACAAGACATCTCAAATATAAAGAATACTTAAAAAAGAACAAATAATTTAATGTAATTATATGTGCCGATGATACCAGATATGACTTCGATGTGAAATATGCCTACAATATAATATACAGACTTTCAACTAATTCAATAAAACCCAATATATTTCAGATTCAAAACCAAAAGAGCTTAAATAGAAAAAAAAAAAAAAAAAAAAGGGAAGAATTGATCAAAAGAATAGATTACTTACATGTTATTTTCTTTTTTGTTTTTTTCACACCAATGGTCTTTCTTCTTGTCTCCATGATTCTATCACTTATATCTGTCTTCAAACTTGTAGACTCACTTAGAACCTTCCCACAATCGATACAACAGCTGTAATCAAATCATTGAAAATCTCATGAGAACATAAAATTTTCCTTACTCACTTTGATTGTTTAAAATGTTATAAATATATTTCCACAAAGAATGACCGAAAATCATCTTTTTTTTTAGACGAAGCAATAAATATGAAACTCACAATTATACTGTGGGATCCAAATTCAAATCCAGATGAATACGTTTAGTCTAACAATATCGTCATAATCGGCAATCATTTTCGATTAATGAAAATAGTAATTGAAGAAAAAATAAATAATATAATTATTACATCACCTGAAATATACACCGTCGCATAAATGAGCTATAGTTTGACGAAGCATGCAACAATGGTCACACATCTCCATGGCAACCATTTTTTGAGTTAGTTTCTGTTTTAATAACTTCTAAGTTGTAAGTGGTGCTTAATAAATAGTGTCCAAATGTTGTATCAACAAAAAAACATGTCCTAAATACTTGGGATACAAGTAACCGAATTGACTAGGCATGTCCACTTTTTTTTCTTTCTTTGACAAAAGACATGTCCACGTATCCACTATATTATACAATTTTTTTTCTTCTATAATATGTTATACAAATATATAAATAAATACATAAATAAGAATATAGTACCGCTTATTATTGAACAATTTTTTTATAGGCTCCCTTCAATAATCTTGTTTGAGAAGTCAAAAATTAAATATTTATACATTTTTCAATTAAAATTTAATCTCGGTTCAGCTTGTTGTGGAAGTTTAACATCTTCCAACTCGACTCTTGTTACTTATAGGGCCTGCTTGAATTTGACTTATTTTGAGCGTATATATGCAAATAAATAAAGTTTTATGTTGATTCATAAGTTTTCACTAACAAAAATTGTATTTTTATAAACTATTACCTTAAAAAGCCTCTAATAATACATAAAAATTTACTTATTTGTATAAGTTATTTCGCATAAACTCAAAAATAAGTCATTCAAACAGACCCACTTGAACGGTTTAGATATGATATAGTATATTAATAGATATTCATGTAGCATAGATGATATCCTCAGATTTGGAATTCAATTTCAATGGTGGACAAAGAAAAATTGCAATAAGGATATCAAAAGAGACCAAAATTGCGGATGGAGTAAAATAGAAGAATATTTGATTATTTGTCTATGAATTGCTAAAACCACACCTGCTATGTATGTTTTAAAATTTGACTATTTGATTTTAACTTTTTAATTGATTGAATTTGGAGATTGAATGAAATGAAAGCTCGAAGAGAGTTGAGATAAAAATTCACTATTACACTGTTTTATAAGGTAAAAAACTATTAAATGGTAGTATATAAATTTTGCTCAACTTTTAGGGAAACACAACTTGCTTTTATTACTTTAAGTGAAATATTCAACGTCTGAGCAATTCATGACTATGAAAAGGTAGTATATAAATTTTGCTCAACTTTTAGCTTATAAAAAAGAAACAACTTGTACCACTTGTTTTGGTCCCATGGAACATTTGAAGTCTAATTTCATCATGCAGGATTTTTTACTTATTCAGTATCTGTATCTGTATCAATCACCAATTATTATTATAAAGGAAACTATCGGCAATCAATAGTAATTCACAAGTGACAGCTGAAGCAATCTCGGCCATACTAAGATTAATGTTGCCAGACATCATATTTTTTTGTCTCAATGGTGTTCATCATTCTCAAATGTGTTACTTTACCCGACCGCATGAATGCAAAAATTCCTGATAGCAGAAAATATGAGACATAATTCATCTCCATTTCTGTGGACAAAAGAACAAACTGTACGCAACCAATCTGTTTGCAGAAACCAATTCATCTATTCTGTTGTCTTTCAACAAAGCAATACTTGTCTTAGACCTTTGCTCTTGATGTAAATAAAGGAAAAAAACAAGGTAGTAATGTAAAAGTCAATTCAAGATAGACCATCTAACATTAACACTTTTTACGAGGTTTAATGAAACAAACAATGTTACCAAATGAATATTTTGTACAAGGTATAACAGCCATCCTATTGAACCTAGTTCTACAAACATGAAGGTTTGAACAACATATTTTGGGACAAAGCAGATGGAGACATAAGGTCTGGCAACGATGACATCCTGTTGCAAAATATGTATGGACTTGGATCCTCTCCAAAAGTATACTGCAGATGAGCTCATTTTCAATAGCTACTCTGCACTAACCAAACATACACACAACAGAGACATCTACATAAACCTGCATAGCATCTAGTCTACCTGTTTTTTCTAAAGAACTTTCCATTGCAACATGGAAAAGTTGGCTAGAAAAGGATTTTCCCTCTCCTTTGGCTTTTCTATCCCCCATTTTTTCGACATTATCACATTCATTTACAAAAGAATCAGAGATACCAATGCAACAATGGATATCAAAGTCTCTGCCTGACTCTCCTGCCATTTTGTTCACCACCATCTGAGAGTTGGGCCCATACACTCTGAGATTTGTCCCCTGTACTGCAACTATCACCCTCACAGCCAGCAATTGTCTTCAACATCTCTGACTGTAGCCATGGGCATTTTTCTTTCATAGACTCAAACCCATCCGACCTCATGACAGCTGCAACAAGTCCAAACAAAAAGAACCATCTTATCAAGCATTTGTATGGATAGCTGAAAGTAAACTAAAATAGTTTTCTATGCCCAAAGTTTTAATACAGCATGATTTAAAACATGGATTTAGAACAGGGAGTGAAAAGATGGCACCAATCTATATCTAAAATTTCAACACAAAAGAAAGAGAAAAACAAATACAAACGCCTCAACAATGGGCTGACCTCTTTGAATGCCCGTCAAAGTACAAAATCATTTGTGTTAACTATTCAGGTGACATAATAGATATAAGAAAAGACATGGACTTTCTCAACAAAAAAAAAAAATAGAAAAAAAAGACATGGATAATTGAGAAGAGAAAAGGAAGCAATAAAAAAGAAAGTGGTGGAAATAAAATAACAAAAGGAGGGAAGAGGGTGGAGATTATGTGGGTCTAAATGTTTCAAAATGCATTCAAGGTAAACAAAAAACAACACCAAAAATAGTTTCCCACTATGTGGGGTCGACTATATGTATCAAATAATGCCATACTGTCTTATCAAGAATCATGTCACACATGCAGGTTGAAAAGGTTAAAAAAATGTTTCTCAATCTTTCCCCCTAAAACATTGGGGGTTTACCAAAAGTATGCTTCCAGTGGTGTATGTTGACAGATTTGAGCATATAGGGGGGCAGAATGAGAAACTGTCAAAAAATAAAAGGACAAAGACAACAAAACCATCCAACAGCATTTCACATAATTAGAGTGGAAGAGAACAAAACCTATCAGAGAGAAAAACGGCACATTTGAAACACATGAAGTTTCAGCTATACTAAATAACACTAAATTTCATCCGCTGCCAATGTAAGATTTTTTCCATCTTCAGTAAATAAGAACGAGATTAAGCAATGTATTGTTATAGTAATTAGTAACTAACGTCTTTCACTTCCAGCAAGAGCTTTGAAAATTTGACTGCCTTTTGAACATGTGGCATCATATAGTTACTAATAATGCAAGGTTTTTACACAATTAAATCCTAAACAAATATTGTCAATTCAGTTTTTTCTTGATTATTTTCAATATTCCGGTGTTTAATGGCATTGCCATGGCATTATTATCTCTACTATCTTTTATTCCTACTAGTTAACATTTGACGTATATGAAATAGTAACCCCTAGCAGACTCTGGGGAAACCCTCCGTGGAATTAGCTATGCCAGGAATTCCGTAACTAGTTAGATGGGGAAGTTGAGAGCAAAAATCCCCAAAATGTAAAATCGTACTGAATTGTCTTTATGTTTTAGTATAGTAAGTTATATTTTAGAATATATAATCTACCTTTTCTGCTCGACACCTACTGATGTATGTCAAACAACTGTGTTTAACTAGCAAAGGAAGTTTGTAGCTGAACGCATTTTTCTTTTCTATTTTTAGTCACTTTTCAGTAACAAGTGTTGTAAGGTAAACATCAGTGTTAATGTTAACACGGTTGCTCAATCCAACTAAGGAAAAACAAGTGATTACTATACCTGCTAGATTTTGAGCAGCAAAATTTAGGCAAACAGCTTTTAACTCTGTGGCATGGCAATGGTCAGCCAAGGTTAAAATATGGGTGACAGAATTCACACTAATATCCTTGCAAAGACGAGACTCGCACATCAGTCTAAGCCTCTCCAAGCCATACTTGTCTGCTGCAGCTAACAATTTTGCTATCAATGTCTCAGAAACTGGAAATTCACTAGATGTTGTTGATGAAACCGCATCCGCCTCTTCTGTCAGGGTATCCCTGTAGATAAAATGCAGCATAGCCTGTAAAAGTAAGAGAAAAATCAGGACATCTATCTTCCCTAGTTGTACTTTCCCTCTTAACCCCTACAGAATACTTTCTTATCAAGAAAAGAAAAATCTAATATGATAAGCAGCAGAAAAGGCACATAATAACAGAGAGTAGCTCCTAACTGTGCTTAACGCTACCAAGGACAGAAGATAGTGAAAGGGAGTAAAAAGAAACAAAGAGATAAACAGTTTTTACCTTAAAAACCTTTGGTTCTAGATCTGTCACAACAAACTCCTGTTTGTCCTCCGTATCCATAGCATTAAAAAATTTAGATCGAAATTCTGGGGATCTCGCAGCCAACACCAACTTATGACCAGGAAACTTCTCCCCAGCCACATCAAAAGTAACATCTGAACCTTCCATATTGTCCAATAGTGTGCCAAAGTGCGATCCAATGTCAGATTCTGGGACGTGAATAGAGTTGAGTTGTGGACAATCAGTAGCAGAAATTACGACTCCAACAGTACAGTTGATTTTCAAGCAGTCATTCTTGAGGAAATCAGAGCTTTCAAGCAAAGTCCGTCTGAAAAACCGCTTGTACCCCCTACAAGAACAAAAAGATCAATATTCACAAATCTCAACACAACATTGTACATTCATACTGCTTTTTAACATGCATTGTCCTTGTCCATGAGGTGTCGGTGGAAAGAGTTTGATCTTATAACCTCAAGGGCAGAGTTCAACAACCCACATCCACAGCCCATGGGGCCAGTTATAAAATGACTATCAATGCCACTTAATTAATAGTACGTACTAATAATTTACCTCTTCCCCAATTTCTTAAAAAACACGCATTGTCTTTGATTTTATAAAAATAGAAACAATAAGAGGCATTCTTTGGTAAACCAATGTATCCACACACAGGCACACACACACAACTGCATAGACTAAACCGGTAGCTAAGATTCATTGAAAGGGGTAATTAAGATAGAGGCTTTTTTCCATGTATCAGATAATAATATAGTTATCTGTCATATACACCATAAACATAACTTAGAACAATCCTCCTAATTCACCTATATAATGGGGGGGAGGGCGTAGCTTAACTGGGTTGAGCTAAGAGTTAACGAAGTTAAGAAGTTAAAGGACCAGCGTTCAAATCCTGATGAAGGCGAAAAAATACTAACATTTACAACTACTTACTAATTTTGCATGTTTAAAAATAAAATAAACTCACCTATATAATGTTTTTGATGAGCTAACTATCAAATAATCAAGCATAGTTAACAACAAAATGACATAAACCGGTCTCTTAAACAAGTAATAAGAATACTAATATAGCAAATTACTTTAAATGACAACAACAATTACCGATTTCAATCATTCATTACTTCATCACATGCATATAAAAAACAAAATTCACATCAAATTCAAACAACAAAATTCACAATTCAGATACAAATTAAAACCAAAAACATTCAAAATTTCAAATCACATTAAAAAAAACGAAAGAATCAAAATCAACAAAACCCTACCACATGCTACCCTTATACTTAAGAGTATAAGGACCACTCTCAAGAGATCGATCAAAATGACTATGAACCTTATGTTTCCCTTGTCCACTTTGATCAACAAGCGTGAGTTCAAAAAGCGCTCTAACATCGGTACCTTCACTCGCTAACGCAATAAAAACAGATACATAAGCGGAATTATCTTCCGGATTCTTTCCATCAGGATAGAAGTAGATCGCCCACTGATACCCTCCGACGGTAAATACATCGCTAGCAATGTGTTTTCCAACTCCCATTCCCTTCGCTAATGAATAGCCTTGGATCAAGAACTTGTGTGAACCGTTAACCGTTTGTGTTATTGAACGCGAGATCGTTGGTGATTGTAGCGGCGGTGATGTTGTTGTTGTTCCGGTCATGGCGGTTATTGTAATTTAGCGTGCATGTAAAACACGATTGAAAGGGATTAGGGATTTGGTTTGATTTTGAATTTTGTTTTTTGGGGGTTTTGTGGGAGAGGAAATGGGGAAGAAGTGTTTTGGGTCGACGGAAAATGACTTTTTTTTGGGGGGGGTTTTGAGGCTTTTATAGTGTAAGATAGGGATGACAATGGGTAGGTATGAGTAGGTACTATAGTAGATATCCCCATACCCGTAGTTTGGAAAAATACATGCATTCATCCTCATATTCGTGTGGGTAACAACTTTTGTATTCATCTCCATATCTTATGGGTACCTAAATACTCATACACATATCTGTTAAACGAATTTTTACTAACAATAAATCGATTTATTATAAAATATTATATCGTTTTAATATAATTAATTTTTTTTTAAGATTTTAATGTTGACTCATGAAATTTATAAATAAAATTTTGATTAACATCACGTTAAAGTTCATTTTTTTGTTGATATATTCACATTGCGTTTGTATTATGTTATAAATAAACATTTTATTAAAAATTTGTAATAGTTTAATAGTGTTATATTTTTTAAAATTGATAAAGATATGTTATTATATAATAATATATATAAAATAAATAAATATATATTATGTGGGTATAGGGCGGGGTGGGTACTAAGGTACACGTACCCGCACTTATACCCGTTTATTTTTGCGGGTAATTACTCATATTCATCATTATATCCAAAATGCGAGTTTTTATCCTACCCATTATGAGTATTTTTTGCGGGTACTCAGTGGATATGAGTCAAATTATCATCCCCATAAGGTTGTTTGATGTTAATAATGGGATATGAAATGACGTGTTTGTCCTTGAAGTTTTGGAAGATTGAATTCTGTGTGCGGACGGGATCTTGACGTGGCAGATTGTGACTGGAATAGAGGATGCTGAATCTATTGTCTATTGATACTGTATACCACGTGTCCAGTGTCTCCAATTGCTCAAGAGTCGAGAGGAAATGATGTTTCTCTTATCAAATTTGTCTAAATTTTATCTTTAAAATTTACTAATATTAAATTAAAAATGATAAAACAAAATTACTACTAAGTCTACTTACCAAATTATAAGTCACTAAGAAAAAAAATTAGTTATTTATATTATTAATGAAATATTTAATGTTATTTTTTTTATTATAGTCTTAACTTTTATTAGTCCCTCTTCTTTCGATTCTTTAATTAATTTTTTCCAATTATAAATAAATGACAATTTTGTAAATAAACTTATAATTTATGTTTTCTATACAACATTAAATATATTTTTTAATATGCGTAAAAGTGACCTATATTATGGTACGAAGGGAGTAGTATCTTGACATTTGAATTGCCTAGTCTTAGTTTAGATAGTTATTTGCTACTGACCGAATATTGTTGTGACTGTAGTATATTCGATTCAATTCTACAACCATTTTAGATTGTTGACATAAATTATATATAGAAATGAGATATATAAAGATGTAGAATAGTGTACATGAATCCTCATACAAAGAAGTATTTATAGGGCTGATGTAGAGGAGTTAGGATCCTCTCAATTTTTTGTTTTCTCCATTTTTATCGTTACTAAAGTTTTTGGAATATAAATATAATTATGTGACATTTGGTGGACCCAATAATTTTATATATATATGGGGAGGGATAAAATTACACCGGTGTAACATTTGAGTAATGTTACACCGCTCAATAACGCTTTAACGAATACAAATTTTACAAAATCCACCGTTAGATTGAAAACTTATATCGTATAGATCATCCATGTTAAGTTTTACAAAAATCTAAAATCGTTTGACATGTTATTGAAACCGGTCAAGATTAATGGTTTATGCGCTTTTATCGAATACCGTTAATTTTGATCTATCTCAATAACATATCAAACGATTTTAGATTTTTATAAAACTTAACATAGATGATATATACAATATAAATTTTCAATCAAACGGTAGATTTTGTAAAATTTGTATTCGTTAAAGTGTTATTGAGCGGTGTAACATTACTCAAATGTTACACCGGTGTAATTTGATCCATATATATATATATATTATAAAATGCTTAAAAACTATAGTAATGGAGAGTGAAAATGAAGAGGATCCTAACTCGATGTAGGGTCTCAATCATTAATGATGGGGAGATGGTTACAAGACGAGATCCTCGTTAATGCCAAAAGATAATCAAGACCATTAAAGATTTAATTGATTACAAAAACATTACAAATGGCGATGGTTTGGTTAGTTAGGGATGTGATATCTTGAAGTGGGTAAGTTAGGTTCCTCATAATTGATGTTTCTAAGAGCAACTCCAATAAGGATATCTAAGAGAATTTCATAAACTAATGATACGGTCCTTATTTTTTTTATTATCGGAGTTTCATGACGTCGCACATATGATATCAAAATTGATGACACCGGTACCTTAAATAAGGTACCGTATCATCAATTTAAGGTTATTATTAGCTTCCATATATGTCAAAATATTACCGTTGACATTTAATGATCGGATCTTTTTTTTCTTTCTTTTTTTACTATAGGAAGATTTTATTTCTTTGTTGTCTTTCATTTCATAAGTTTTCATTCAATTTCGTTTCTTCAACAACAGTGCAGAAAAGATTTTTTTTTTCTTCTTGTAGTTGGATGTTAATTTTATAATATTTCATATTGTTCTATATATTACACAATTTTTATTTGTTTTGTTCTCAAGTCATATTTTATTTGTTTTCTATCAAATAGATCCTAATATGTATAATAATAAAAATTAATTATTATATTTTTCATTATATATTTCCTGTCATATTTATGCATTTTTCACCATTTTTTATTTATTGTAATGTATTTCTCATTATATTTAATTAGTAATTTATTTATATACGTATTTATTAAATTAACTCATTTTTATTTTTATTTAGACAAAATAAATAAAAAAATATAAAATGGATTATTTGTTATTAATGTATGATACTCAAAAAGTGGTATCACTATTGAAGCAAAATACGTATGAGTTGCATAAATATTACATGACATTGTAGGGACCACTTGTTAGTAATGTATGATACCCAAAGTGGTATCACCATTGGAGATACTCTAATGATGATAATTTTTCTCTCACCTTGGCTTATACTTTCCTCGTAGATAGAAACCTCAACAAGAGAAACAATTTTCACTTGTTCAAGTGAGAGGATTTATTATTGTGAGAGATGAGAGGGTTAAACCATACCCTTGGATTAATCTTTTATGTGGTATTTAATTTTAATAACTACAACATAACATTTCATCAATCATCTCCTTCTCTTTCTTCTTTAACTAAGTCTCTTTCTTCTTCAAATTTATCTTTTCCAAGTTCAATAATGCTTAATCTTACGAAACTTCCACGGACGAAACACAAGAATGACCTGGCAAACCATTTTGGTGGGTCCTGGCCTCTTTACCTTTCATCTTCTTTTTTCTTTCATTGTATTAATTAAAAAAGGAAAATTGAACAAATTGAGGATGAGATACACAGATACACACAACAACTCTGTTCAATCCCTTCTCCAATAACAACCGTAACAAGAAGTACTATAACTCATTCTCCTTACAACATCTTGTTCCTTATTAACATGTCGAAACCAGCACAACTCATTCTCCATTAAATTGAAGCTTATAATTTAACTCTGAATTTGTTGTGTTTCTTAACAATTGTTGAGAAAGATGAATGTTTTGGGATAAACATGTCAGAATTCACAAAAGAATTATAATAGGTTTGTGGTGAAGAAAAGATTAATTAGTTTCAGATCTCACGGCATAGATGCAAGCACGATAGAGAAGAAATGAAGTTGTTTGAAATTTATTTTATTTTAGAAAAACTCATGTCACTGGTTGCAAAAAAAAAAGTCTCAAGAGGTAATTAGCACGTGAGATGCACGGATTCTTGCTTTTCGTTGAACTGCCGTTCGTAACATATAGCAGTGATGTTTCCAAGTTATTGAGTACGTCTATTTCATCGAATCAACACTAATTTTTTTATTTTATTCAAATTTATCTCTTTTGTTATTTTGTTTTTATTATGACTAGTTAAAATTACACATTATTTACAACAACTTATTTATAGGAAGAATGATGAATCATGTACTAAGTCGGAGGATGAGTTATTGGAGGGTTTAGCCGATTGGTCTTACAGATTACCTAAGAAAGCGGAAAATTCTGATATAGTTTTGGATAACATTGTTGATTTATGTTGTTAAACTTTAACTATGTTTATGGGTCCCCCATTCAAACAAAAAACCGCATTCAAACAAAAAGTTTTTAAGGTAATTCAATTTTGACTATTCAATATACAATAATATTATTTTACTAATCATTCTCCTGAGATTTTAATTGCAAGTTGCAACCACGTTCTGCGATTTACTCTCCAAATCGGCGAAACATTCGATGGATGTCCAGTGTATTCTTGATTCCATTAAGGTAATAAATAAATGAATAATGTAAACAACCACTAAATTTGTTTACCTAGTTCGGTTAAAACCAACCTACTATGAGAAATTACATGTTTTACTATGTCAGTAATGTTGCTTACTTATATTTCAGAAGTTGAATGCAAAAACAATATGTTAATACTAGAATGACAGACTACAATATGGTAATATGGAACATATATGATCTTTATTGTTATTACATACATGGTCGTTATTGCTATTGAGAATTAACGGAAAATTAAACTTTAATTTTAGGTCATCGAGGTGATTGAAAGAAAGTCAAGTATGCGTAAAATCTCCTTTATCGCATACTCAGTTGGAGGACTGGTGGCACAATATGCTATCGGGCAGCGGTATAACACACCTGAAAATGAGGCAGACTCAGTAGGAACAATAGGCGGCTTGTTGGCAATGAATTTCATAACACTTGCTACACCTCACCTGGGGTCAACTGGCCATTTGCAGGTGTCAATTTTTGTGTGTTTAATGACAATTCATTGTTTGTCGTCACGGTTAACGGTTAAGAAATGCATGATTGGTGTGAATGATACTTTTGGAGAATATAGATAAGATTGAATTAATTTATATTTTGGTCACATAAGTTTTGGTTTATTAAGAATGACTATGCTTAGATAACCTTGTGTTATGCTTTTAACTGAGACATCGAACATATACTCATAGTCTACTGTCTAGAGTAATAATATGGTACCACATCAACTAGTTTTGAATTTCAGGTTCCAATTCTTTTTGGGGGAACTATACTTGAGAAAATTGCAAGTATAGTTTCTCCCTAAATAGTTGGAAAAACATGTCGACATCTTTTCCTTATTGATGGCACTCAACGAACAGATCTCTTGCTTTTACGCATGGTTGAAAACAGCGATGAGGGTTATTTTATGTATGTTTGTTATTTATCTGTTGTCCATTTATTTTTATACAAATATTTTGTTCCCTTAAAGGGGTCTTCATGTCTTTGAAGAAATGACTATATATATCTTGCTTTGTACATGTCTGCATTGCGCGCTTTCGAACGCCGCGTTATATATTCTAATATTGTTAATGACTGTATCCTTTATACTTCTACTTATAAGTGCATTCAATTTCTTATTACATACGATATGTATATTTTTATTTGGTTTTCCTATATGATAATTTTAGATATTGTTGGATGGAGAATCACATCCATTAAAGGTGATAGGACAGATATAAACGTATGTTAACTGACATTTTCTTTAATGCTATATGATTTATTGAATTATTCATTATTATTTAGTAATGTGAACTATTTAACTCGTAGATGATGGCAAAACTCAATGAAGAATATCCATATGTGGATATGAAGAGAATTGTCACTATTCAATGATATTATTTTACCAATCATTCTCTTGAAATTTTAATTGCAGGTTGCAACCACGCTGTGCGATTTACTCTCCAAATCAGCGAAACGTTGGATGAATGTCCAGTGTATTCTTGATTACACTAAGGTAATAAATAAATGAATAATGTAAACAACCACTAATTTGTTAATTATGTATGTTATTATTACCTAATGGACTATTGATCCGAATACAAATTGCTATTTCACTCTATTGTTTAACTGTAGTTGTTTCAAATTATACTACTTAAACACATTGATAAGGTGTTTTTTTTATATCTTTTTTAATCAAACAAACTTAATGCATTTCATTGACTAGTAAACGTTCAATAAATAAGTGAGCAAGAGAATGAGCAACCATATTCCCTGGTCTCTTAACAAACTTCAATTCAAAGTTTACACAAGTAACATATATAATTTGGGTAATGTCAACAACAATTAAACTAAACTCTGAATTACCACTATACGTGGTTCAAATGACTTCAATCAACACATGTGAATCACTTTCAAATTGAACCATATTCAAACCTTTATGATTGCTTCCTTCTTGGCGTGCAAGAGAGTTCATGTTTCGCCTTCCACCGTTGACAGGGTGGCCTACTGTCTCTGTGTGAAACCAACCACAAAATTACCAACATGATCCCGAAAACAGGCTTTCATCGTTGTTACCCCTACTTCAACACAAAAGTAGCATCAACATTACATTTTACACAACCATTGCGAGGTTTTTCCCATCTACCAACAGTAAGCTTTTTATCTTCTTAAATAACAAATAAATCGAGATTTTACTGTATGAGCTGCTTAAAATTATGGGCTTTATTTGTGAGTCTTTAGTCATTATATTTTGGTTCTGCTAATAAAAATCAAGTTACAAAAAGACCGGATTGAAACTAAATTTTGATGTTTATGGAAATGCAAATCTAGAATTATTCTTTATTTTTAACAATACATTTTTATCTACGACACAAATTTAAATCATGATATTTTGACTTTCATGAGCAATTCATTGCATGTTACTCTTTAGAATTCTTCACATCACAACAAAAATTTATTCGCAAGACATGAGTGTAAACATGAACTTTGGGTCCATTGTGGTTACACATAGGTATACAACACAACATATACGAGAATTTATACCGGTCGCTTTATGTGATAGTGTCAAGATACATACTTCCATATATAATTCAAAAACTCTTTTCAATTATGAGAATTTGGTTTTTGACTAAAATTAGAGAGACATCTACAATTTGAGACTTTTCCCTCTCCTTCATATGGACTTTTCCACTCTTTTCCGCTCCACTATATATCTGTTAAACTCCGTTGCAATTTTTTTTTTGTCTTTCACCAACAATTTGATCTGGTTCGGGGGTCAGTTATGGCATCAAGTGATTCCAGCCCTTCCCGATCGCAGTTAAGAACTCGGTTGCAATTTTTATCTACACATGGGAACTTTTATTTTTTACAAGAAGCTATGGACAATTTGCTAGATTAATCAAAATGGGACAATTTGCTACCAACTTTCCATTCTTTATTCCCAAACCAAAATGAACCTGGACCATTTCTAGATTAATGATTAATTAAATTTATATATCCTTCTCAAAATTGACAGTTTACACAAAATAATAAAAAAACTAGAATGTCAAAAACTAAACCAAAGTCCAAAACCAAACACAATCTCTTCAAAATGGAAGTAGTAATTAACATCCTAATCTCACGACTCCTCCCACTTTGAAGAGACAACCATCAACCATCATACACTATAATACGTAAGAAAATAAATAAAATACAAAATAAAAAACAAAAAACAAAGCAACAGTAACAGTAGTATCAATCACATTGAACACGACCCCATAAACAAAACAATGATCTCAGTTACTGACGCTCTCCAAACGGTTCTTAACGCCTCTAAACGTCTTCCTCCAATTTCCGTTTCACTTCACGACGCCCTTGGTAAAGTCTTAGCTCAAAACATTCATGCCTCTGATCCTTTACCTCCTTACTCCGCTTCCGTCAAGGTACTTTTTTCATTCAATTTCTTCTTCTTTTTATTATTTCTCACTTAACTAATAAAAACGGGCTTGGGTTTTTTCTGTTGGAACAGGACGGTTATGCGGTTATAGCTGCCGATGGGCCTGGTGAATACCCGGTGATCGCTGAATCAAGAGCCGGTGATGATGCGGTTGGTGTTACCGTTGTTCCTGGAACTGTTGCTTATGTAACAACCGGAGGTTTAATAGTTGTGATTTGTGATTTTTTGTTGTGAAATTGATTGTGATTATTGAAGTTTGTTATTGCTGTTGTTAAGTTAGGTTTAATAGTTGTGATTGTGATTTGTGATTTTTCAGGACCTATACCTGATGGTGCTGATGCAGTTGTTCAGGTTGAAGATACTGAAAAAGTCAACAATGGTGGTGATGAGTTTGACCGGGTTAGAATATTGGTGAAAACTACTCAAGGCAATGATATACGCCCCGTGGTATGTAATTAACTATGTATGTATGTATGTATGCATGCTTGTTGTTAACAATACTCGGTCGTAGTACTTTAATTTTCATCATGATATTGAGTGTAACTATGATCTATAAAGCACTGACATAGACACCGATAATAATTTAAGGAAATGGAAGTGAATGATTGTACATACACATTTCAGACACTGGATTCTTCTTAAATTTAATCCGAAAGTGTCAACACCGACACATGTCGGACGCCATAAACATTTTCAATTTGAAGTGTTATGTTCGTACTACATTGGTTATATGCTGACACATAGACAATAACACGTAGACACTGATAATAGTTTAAGAAAAAATGGAATTGAACGATTGTAACTACACATTTCAGACACCGGGCACTTCTTTAATCCAAGGTGTCAACACTAACACTAGTCGGACACCAGAAACATCTTCAATTTGAAGTGTTGGTACTTGTTACTACATAGGTCATATATTACGATACATGCATTGTTTTGGAGGTTATGTGCTTCTGGATATAATTGGGATACATTACATACATTCATAGAAGGTGACATGGTGTGTCTATTTACCCCTTGGACAACGATTCCGTGCAGTAAGAGATTTCATAGTTAGATGATGATTGATTGACTTGTATTTGACTTCACTAAATTGGCTTTAAAATACATTTTGGATTATGGGTGTCTGATCTTCATCCGAAAACCTAAATTTTCCACTGTAGAGGATTCAAACCCATATTCATTACATAATGATATTTACAATTTTAATGGAATCAGACTTCGTGCCAATTCATTGTTTATTAATTTGAAGTTTTATTCTATTCTATCAGTTGACCTAAATAAGTTAAACTCTTATTCTTCCATTATTTTGAGTAACTAGCCTACCATTATGTGTATTGTGTATTCAAATATACATGTTTTGATGTATTCTGTGATCTATGATTTTGCGGTTCATCCAAAAAAGTGTTCATTGACAGGGAGTTGATATCGAGAAAGATGCAATAGTATTAACATCTGGAGAAATATTAGGTGCTTCCGAGATTGGCTTGCTTGCTACAGTTGGTGTGACGACGGTAAAGGTAATGGAACATGGTTTCTTTTTAGTTCCTTTCACGGAGGAACTTTTATGTGCCCTTTTGTATTCTAGTGTTTTACTATTGCATATGTAATGATGGGAAAGAAAAATGCTTTGGTGCAGGTGTATCCTACTCCAACTGTTGCTGTTCTTTCTACTGGCGATGAACTTGTAGAGCCATCTACTGGGCATCTGAGTCGTGGTCAGGTATTGCTATTGAGGACTAGGACTTGTTAGATGAGTCGATTAAGTTTTTGTGAAGATGCCTAGTAGGAACGCTAATGTTCTAGTTATTAAAACTATGATGGGTAAGCTGATTTTTGGACTTTAATCAAATTCTAGGTAAGGTCAGGTTATTAGTGTAATATAATGCAGATTTGCTATAAGTTCAAATTTCAACCAAGAAGATTTAATTTAAAAGAACAGTGACATGGGAGATGATGACTTGAATTTTTTTCAAAACTTGCCAATTTCGATATTATCTTTAATAGACCATTAACTTGCTGATGTGTGTTTGGTTTTCAATTTTCATCACAGCCTTCCCATTTGCTTTTATTTACTTTTAAGCTGTAATACTCATTAGATTAAAACAATGATAACGATATTGTAATATTTGGTTCAGATTACTCAATCAGTATCTGAGTCCAACTAGCGGCATTGCAGACTAGCCGCATTATTAGTATGCACATGGAACTTCAATGCTCAATCAACTCACTTGAGGCTGAGCGATTGAAGCTTAAATCAAACATGTTGTGATATTTGGATTATAATAAATATATATATTTTTTTTGTATATGAATTTCTTACAATGTATACACATGCATTGTTCAAAATTTGTTGAACATCATTATACTTGTTTTACGATGTTACTCAACTACCCATTTATTTGCTATATGTTTGGATTTTGAATGTAGTTTACAGGAGGTATTTGGTTAATGTAATTAAAACAAACATTAGCTAATATACAGATCCTATGCAGATTAGGGACTCTAATCGTGCCATGCTGCTGGCAGCTGCAGTACAGCATCAATGCAAAGTTGTGGACCTTGGTATTGCTAAGGATGATGAAGAATGCCAAGGAAGGATCTTGGATAAGGCTTTTGCTTCTGGAATTAACATTCTCATAACTTCAGGAGGTGTTTCAATGGGAGACAAAGATTTTATTAGGCCTTTGCTTCAAAAGCGAGGAAAAGTACATTTTGATAAGGTAATGTCACAATTTTATTTGATTCCTATTGTTTATTCTGATGATCCTGTAATTTGGTTTGGTGGTGTAATTGTATGTCGTATTTCTGCAGTTGTAGAAATAGTAAAATATTTAAAATTTTATCTAATGCTTTGGCGAGTATGATTTTATGAATCCTGTTATCTTAACTTAGGATTTATCTATATTTCAGGTGTCTATTAAACCAGGCAAGCCATTCACTTTTGCAGAGATTGGCTCTCAATCAACAGAAAGTAAAATTCTAGCTTTTGGGCTACCTGGAAATCCTGCCAGCTCTTCAGTTTGCTTTCATCTCTTTGTGGTTCCTGCTATGCGCCAGCTTGCAGGGTGGACAAATCCTCATAACCTGAGGTTACACAAACTTCTAAATAGCACTCATTGTTGAGATGGAATGCTTGCTTTCTCTAGGATTTCAGTAAATTCATTTCTGTGCAGGGTACAAGCTCGGCTTCAACATCCCATAAAGACGGATCAATTTAGACCAGAATATCATCGTGCCACTGTTATATGGACTGAAAATGATGGAACAGGAAGCCCTGGGTAAGTTGATGATTGAATTGCATTATTGTGGTTTTAGTCAGAAAGATCTATGGACAGATATGTTTTCTTTATAGCACGTATTTTTTGGGGGTGTATTTACTTGTTTTCCAGAGGCCTAATTGCTATGCCTATATTTGATCTGGTTTCTCTAATGAATGAACTTTGTGTGCTGCCAATGAATTTCAGTTTTGTTGCCGAGAGCACTGGTCATCAGAGGAGCAGTCGACTACTTAGTATGAAGTCAGCTAATGCCTTGCTGGAGTTTCCAGCAACAGGCAGTGTTGTATCTGCTGGGACCCCTGTGGCAGCTATCATAATTTCCAACCTAAGACCTATGGATTTTGGCAAGAATCATATATCATCACACTCAACCTCTACTTTGCCAGGAATTAAATCAGATAAAATAACTACAGATTCTTCTGGGGGTACTGACCTCAGAGTGGCTATTCTTACAGTAAGCGATACAGTTGCTGCGGGGACTGGACCAGATCGAAGGTATTGTTGACCTTCATTTTGTATTTTATATGGGTGCACGCAGACAAAGAGACATAAATAGTGCGGAGTATCAGGACTAGGCATTTCTTAACCCATTTAGAAAATTAGAACTTTCATTGTTAAACAAGCTGAGCAATTGATTGTCTGTTTTGGTATGCAACCAATTTTATCAGGAATATTTAAGACTAAAACCAAAGTTTTTGCACTTTCTAGATGAAGTAACTTCTAGGTTCTTCTGATTGACCGCACAAATTATTTTTTAATGGAATAAACCAGTAAATTACATGATTATAAAAAAGGTTAATGAGTTATTGGCCTTATTCAAACCAATAAGGCTAGATATGTGTTTTTGTTGCTCTTAATTGGGTGAATTTAGTGTACTCTTTCAAACCAAAGAAAAAATTTCTGTGAATGGTAGAGGAATGGAGCAACATAGTGTTTGTTCTCATTAAAGCTAGATCTGTATATGATATTTCATGGACAACCGCATTTGTATGCCACTGAAAAAGTTATATCAACTAGTATTGTCATAATTGTTAAATAATATTCTTCCCAATTGGATAAGGCTAAATGGCATCTAGATACACCTCTTTTAATCATTATTTGGAAGAGGTCACAAAGTTGATGCCAAACTAAAGAGCAAACTTGATATTAATCAATGTCAAAAGGGGCATTGGATATACTGAGTGTTCTGCAACAGTTTTTTTTTTTTTTTGAAGAAGCTAAATTAGCCCACCCAAATTGACACTTGAGAGAATCGAACCTGAGACCTTAAGGAGGAGCACACTCTCAGGTCCCAAGCTAATACCACCAGACCAAGAGTGTTCTGCAACAGTCTTATAGTTGGAGCATCTAAAGATAATAATTTCCTTTTTATAAATTCTATTTTAGGTGTGGATCTATTCTATTGACCGTAGAACTCAGCCTTATCTTCATGGTATCAGGCTGTGGTTTCATACTATTGAATTTCCACACATCTTATGTATAATAACACTTAAGGTTTATCTGTGTTTTATACATAATAGGACTGTATTTTTATTTTATTTTTTATGCTCCATTCTCTCTCTTTCTTTCTCAAACTGGCTGTTTGTCCGCTGCTTTCAAATTGTTCTCAGAGCTGTAGGTTCTTTTACTAAATTTTACACAAATTTTGATGAATGGAAGGGGCTATTGCCATTTTTATGTGGGCGTGTAGGCTTCAATATCAATCAGAAAAGAAATGTTTCACTGAGCAAATTGCTCTAGACACCAGAAACAAACACTCAATCATCCCAGTATTAGGCATTCCTCCTTTTCAATTTTCTATTTGGCCATGGTAGTACGGAAAAATCTCTTGGTTTTCAAGTGGCTTCGTTAGGAAAAAACTTATGCATGTAAACTCTTAGGGCTCAGGGCTGGTCTGTGGTTTTTATCCGTTAATTGTCTGTATTTATCAAAGTGAAGTTCCTCCGGAGATTTCCCCAAACAAAAAATAAGTGTAAATGGAATGGGTAGGTTACATGATGGTTGTTAGTATTTGTCCCTACTGAGGCATCATAATTTTATTTTGATTGAAGCTATCTGATTATATAAAAAACGGGCTTTTCAAAGTGAAAAAGATCATATTATTATGTATGTTTGCCAACGTTTTAAAGTCTGAACTGGATATTAAACTACCAAGATATCTAGGTCATGGTTTGATTGGTTCAAAAAATTTATATTGTGGTCAAATCATGTTCAACTAGACAATATAGTACGGAGTAATAGGAATGAAGACATAGATGTTCATGGTTCACTTGTTCAACCAGGCAGTTCAGGCTGGTTTTAAATCATTGGTATTAGCATCAAAGTTTGCTGACTCTTAACAATTAAACAGTGGTCCCAGGGCAGTTTCTGTTATTAATTCTTCTTCAGAAAGGCTAGGAGGAGCCAGAGTTGCAGCAACATCTGTGGTTCCAGATAACATAGAAAAAATTCAGGACATTCTAAGAAGATGGAGTGATAATGAACAAATGGATCTTATAATTACTCTTGGTAACCTTCTATGTAACTCATCAGTTTCTCTTAAGAATAAAAGTTGTAGTTGCGTGGATTTAACTTCCATTGTTTTTGCTTTGCCAATCAAGGTGGGACTGGCTTTACCTCACGTGATGTAACACCGGAAGCTACAAAAGCATTGATTGAAAAAGAAACACCTGGTCTTTTGTATGTAATGATGCAAGAGAGTTTAAAGGTATGAGCATCTATACTTATGTAGTTATAGTTATTTTTTTTTTTAAAAAAATTATAGTAATGTCTCTTGTAGTTTGTGGTTTCTCATACGGTGACCTTAATTTTCTGTTTACATGTTTTTATTTTCCAAATTAACGTTCAAAGAACTCCATCAGTTTTTTTTATCATCATGGCTATGTAATTTTAAAACCATAAAAGCCTATATATTTAGAGTCATGATACTTTGTAAACTGTTATTTGCAAGCTTATTCAATGTTGTCTGTTTGGATGCAAAGTAATAACCGAACCACTTTCATTTGATAACAAAGTAAAAAAAGCTTGTGTATAAAAAAGTTTATGCATGTAGAATTATTCATATTTTTTTATTTTATGTTTAAAGGAAGATCAACCTTTAATTCTCTTAATTTGCTCTTCAGTCTTTTTGGATGATGTAATTTTACGTATTCTTAATTATGTTGAAAGGTATAATTGGTTTATGTCAGTTAAATGGTTTCCAATGGAAGATAATTCTCAAGTATTTCTGTTGTTTCTTTGCATGAATAGGTGACTCCTTCTGCAATGCTTTCACGCTCTGCAGCTGGAATCAGAGGATCAACCTTGGTAAGGAAAAATGCCAAAAATTTATATCTACTTAAAAAGTATATTTATGTATCATGTACGGAGGCTGAGCTTTGACTCTCGATGATTTTTTTTTTCATATAGTTCTGGTATTCATAAGTAGTTGTTGGTTTCTACCTGGTGCAGTGGTGCTGCATTAGCGCTATTATAATATCTAGTTAGTAAAGTCTTGCGTGAATTGATTATTGCAGTAAACAGTACACCCTAGATTCAGATATATAATTTGAGTGACGTTAGGCTTGTATTTACTGGCTAAGTTATTGTCTCTGTTGATATTCAGATCATTAACATGCCGGGAAATCCAAATGCTGTTGCTGAATGTATGGAAGCTTTATTGCCAGCACTTAAGCATGGCCTAAAACAGCTCAGGGGAGATAAGAGAGAGAAACATCCTCGGCACATTCCTCATGCTGAAGCAGTTCCTACAGATGTTTGGGAACAGAGTTATATGTCAGCCACTGGTGGTGGGGGCTCTGATGTCTCTTGTTCCTGTTGTAAGTAAATTTGATTATATTTTCTTGTTTGCTTCCCCCTTTTACCCCCAGTATCCTTAGAGGGGATCGGTTATGTTGTTACTATTGGATGGTGAGTGGAATGGATGAGATGAAATAAACGTGATAAAATCACCTTTTTGTGATGTGAATATTTTATATTGTAATAAAATAGGAATGGAATGAAAGAGAATATAGATGTTTGTGTATGAAATATAGAATATGTCTACACGACGATTGAACTGAAATACAGTTGGCAGAGTCTGAATTCTTTTATTGAATATGTGCATTTAAACATAAAGGAATATAATATAATGCACCATTTACAAATATTAGTACATCAGTAAGGATCTAATAACAGGTCTTCAGTGTCCAATTCTACCTGAGATGATCCAAATGCCTTTCTACAATAAAGCCCAAGTCCCATGACCAATAAGATTAGAATGAACCATGCAACCAATTTCTGCCAGTCGTTAAGCCCTGCGGTCGAATCGCCAAGGGCTTCATTTTTGTCCCGATTTGAGAGAGCCTTACAGAGTGTGAAATCTACAAGCCTAGTTTTGGATCTTGAAATAAATTTGGCACCTTTGGTTTCAGGAGATTTAGAGGTTTCTGCATCTGTTTTGGTTATTGATTCCTTCTCCTTCTGTGGTGGTGTATTTTGATCCGAGACATTAGTCTTTGTTTCTGCTTTCTCTTCTTTAGCTTTCGAGATACCCTCCTGACCAGCTCTTTGCTCATCAACTTTTTGTGACGGTTCCTTTGGACTTGGAGCTTCTTCTGGAGGATTTGTTATTGTTTCTTTTGTTTCTACTTTCTCTTCTTTAGTTTTTGGGGTACCCTCTTGAGCACCCATTTTATCATCACCCTTTTGTGATGGTTCATTTGGTCTTGGAGTTTCTTCTGGTGGATTTGTTGCTGCTGCTGCTGCTGCTGTTGTTGTTTCATTAGGCTTAATCAGTTTGGCAAATTTGACAGATAACTTGCCACCCTCAAATGATGCAGTCACACTGTCTGCGTCATAATCAGAAGGAATGGGAAATTCTAATTTAAAACGACGCCATCTGTTCTGAAAGGTCGGTCGTTCGCCCATCAGCCTTAGAGCAGGTTTTGAGGTCACTTGAACCTTCATTTGATCCCTTCTATATCCTGCATGTTAAGACAGTTAATGAAATGTCTTTTTTGGCTATGAAAATAGATGAAAATTTAATGCACCTGAACATTAATGAATAGCAAAAAGTGTTTATGCATGGAAAATACTTAGTTATCTTGTGAGTTATTTTGTCTGACCTTGTTTCAGTAATTTTTTTACAGCTTTGGGATAAATTAATTCATTTAGCTTACTGTATGATGATAACATGATTTTGGCCAATAACTAAGTTTAAGTCAAAGTGTTCAACGATGATAATGGATGGGTTTATTAAATTTTACTTCTTACTTTTTAATTCTTCTGTATTGGGACAAAAATAAAAGTAAATCAAATAGATAAATATTTATCCTATTTCTTATAATATAATATATGAAATATGAAATATGTACATGATAGTAATATATGATTGTTAGGTTTTAGGATTGGAAGATTTTTGTTTTGAAAACATGAAATAGCGTTTACCTGGTAACATAACAGTGAAACTCCCATCATATTTATCCCATTCATGATATGGTTCAAAGTCTTCATAGACACGATCAGCTTCTGGCTTTGTAATTGTATCCATTTATTATTTTGTCTTTGTTTCTCTTTTGCTTTTATGTATATATCTTTGCCTCTTAGTAATTGAATTGATCATGACTTATGACATGGTGTTTCTTTTATACACATCGACGAGAGATGTATTTTGCATGCAAATTCATGTTCTATATTTGATTCATTACTTTCTTTTCGTGCAAACATTATGTTATTTCTGTCTGGTGGAACAAGAAATATAATATGCTTTAGCAACAAATGAGGTGACCTCGTGCCTTGGTAATGCTAAAATCTAAACCAAAATTTTGTTCCTGTTACCTTTATCCCGACATAGGTTTTGGTTGATTTAATTTGATGGACAAGAAAACAACAATGAGGGTGTATAGATCCAGGACTAGTTTGGATTTGACTTAATTTTGAGCTTATGAAACTAACTTATGTAAATAAATAAATTTTTATGTTAATTTATAAGTTTTTACTAGAAAAAATTGTATCTTTATAAGTTGTTTTCTCATAAATTACATTGAAAACCTTATAAATAATACATAAAAACTTATTTATTTGCATAAATTATTTCGCATAAGCTCAAAAATAAATCAAACAAACGAATCCTCATTCTATCAAATGAGGGTGTTATGACCCATTGACCATCGTCAATGCATAGGGAAAAAAATTGCATCCTTAAATCTTAACTCAACTGACAATGTAAATATTATTATGATGAACACATTTATTCTAGATATCGAACTTGAGATCCGCAATTGTGCGAGTTTTTGATATTTGCACTACATTCTTAACAAGTTGAGTTTTATTATATTGACGGAGTTGCAACATTTAAAATATGAGTCATGTTAACATTTTGGGACATATGATAAGCTATCTAAATAAAAAAATTTATTATTAAATAATATAAAAAAATTAATGTTAAAAATATTTATTACACAAGTACCAAAAATATATTTTTATATTAGACTCCTTGGCATAACATGTGCCAACATTTTCCTTATAATATTTGAACCTCAATTGGAGTCTATTTTCATTATGTAACTTTCCAGAATTATTTTGTTTTCTAAGCACCTTAAGATTCGTTGAACCTCCAACATTCATTCTTTGGCGAAAGAATTCCAAATGATCTTGCTCGTCTTTCGCATTTGCAATATCTTTATCTTTCAAACAATGGCCTCGAGTCGAAGGTACAATCCCTCGTCAACTTGGAAATCTCTCTCATTTGGAGTACCTTGTTAGAAGGTGGACTTTCAAAATCATTTGGTAACCTATGTTCATTGAGGTCACTAGACCTGTCAAGTAACAAGTTGAACGAACATGTTTCAGTGATAGTACTTCATAACTTGTTTGTTGGATGCAGTGGCGGAGCTAGAAGAATTTTCCGGGAAGGGCCATTAATTATTATTTTTTTATATATTTTCTTGTTTGTTATATGAATATATATACTTTGAATGAGAAGTATCAACTATCAGCACCAATGTTGTGGTTTGTTCATGTAAGTTTTACCTGCAAGATCAGGGTTCAAGTCTCACATATTGCAACTTTTTAGTATTTTTTTGTTGTTAAAAATAGCATTAAAATGGTAAAAATGAACTACGCATTATAATTTGCAAACACTAATATATATCATATACCTATAAACCAAAACAAAATGTATATATACCTATAAAAAATATAAATACTGAAACTTGGGGCGGGCCATGGCTCTGCCAAGCCCATGAGTGACTCCGTCCCTGGACACAATTATATAATTTAAATTGGTTGATAAAAGGATATTGTGCTATCTGATTTTCTACAATGTGATTCTATTTTTAATAATTTTAACCCAATGTTTTTAATTGTGTCATCTGTTTCGTCCATATGTATTAAATGATATATATAATATTAAACATCGAGTTTGTACCAAAAAAAAAATATTAAACATCGAGTTGCTAAAGTGTTATTCTTTGTATTATTATAAAAAAAAGTGTTATTCTTTGTAGATTATAGAGTAAATAAATATGTCAATATTCGTTAATCCATGTGTCTATTATTAAAAAAGTTCTATCCAAAAAATAATAATTCAAGATTAAGTATTGGATATATATTTTAGATTGAGACTCAGGGCGGCTCCTATGAGTGTGCAAGGTGTGACCATATAGGGCCTCTAAAATTTGGAGAAGTTGGAGGCCTCTTATGGATCTTCAATATATGATACCAACTACCATACCAATGCTTAAAAAAGTAGTTATTAGTAATACTCCCTCCGATCTATATATAAGAAAAAGTTGATTTTTTAGATTCACCATAGAATTCACGTATCTAGACAAATAATATAGTCTATATACATCTATTCTACAATGAATCTAAAAAATGACATACATATATAGGACCGGAGAGAGTAATAATAGTAAACAAATAATACTCATAGAAATATTATTATTATTATTATTATTATTATTATTATTATTATTATTATTATTATTACTACCACTACTACTTAGTTGATCAATTTGCTTCAAAAAAATGTTAAAATGTTGACATCTTTTAAATAGTTAGAAGATTGATAGTAATATTAACTTGAAAATTATATTTAGATCTTATTGATTAAAAATGTATTTTTTTATGTTAGTTATAAGAATGACCTTTTTAATGTTATTTAAAACTTATATAAAGGATAATTTTTATTTTTATTTTTTATTAGGATCCATTTTTAATAATTGAGCAGAGCCTCTAATAAGTTAGAGCCACGCCCGTTGAAACTTTACTGTATAAGATCATGTGAATTTTTACTACAAGACTAAATTGTATACATAAAAAACAAACAAGACTAAATAAATACGTCATAATAAACCATAAATAAATTAATCTAAGTGATTAGAATTTTAAATACCTTAAATTAATCTTCTAGTTCTTGACTCTTGTCACAACTCACAACACACTTTCCAACAAAACATAACTTTTAAAATAAAATAAATAAATAATTGATCCTCAAAAAGTAAATAAAATTGATCCTCTAAAATAAATAATAAATAAACAAGTAATAAACTTCTCACTATAAGTCTATAAGTATAAAACCATTCATTTTCCATTCGTTTTCAATTCTGTCTGTCTCTCAACATTTCTTTCTCTCTCTCTCTCTCTCTCTAAAACAATGGATCTCCATCCCCGTCCGCCGCCGGCAACCACCACCAACGGCGCCGTTGCGACAACAAACCACCATTCCCGCCGCCTGAAATCCCCTTCCCCATCACCAAAAGCTTCAGACGCTCTCCCTCTCTACCTCACTAACACGCTCTTCTTCTCCGTCGCGTATTATCTCCTCCACCGTTGGCGTGACAAGATCCGTAGATCCACTCCTGTTCACGTCGTCAGTCTCTATGAAATTGCCGCCGTTGTTTCCGTCATAGCTTCTTTCATCTACCTTCTCAGTTGAAGTTCATTTTGGAAGATCCTCTCAATAGGTTTGTTTCTCTTACTTTAATTTCTTTATCATTTGAATGGTTTTTGTGTTAATTTGGTGAAAATAAATTAGGTTTGTTTGTTTGGATAAACTGCTTAATTACGTGCTTATGTATAAGTGTTTGTGCATAAGCCGTTATAAGTGTTTGGTCAAGATTCTCATAATAAATCTTTTTTTTTTTAATGAAATCTCAAAATAAATCTTTATCCAACTGTTTTTTTTTTTATTAAAAAAAATCTTTATCTAACTTACTTAGTCTCGGTAAAATCTTTTTTTTAATGAAATCTCATAATAAATCTTTATCTAACTAACTCAGTAAAAAAGATATTATTATATGATATAAGGTGGCAGCTGTAATATTATTTATTTTTGACGAATAGATAATAAGGCATAAACAAAAAAGATATTATTATATGCCAGCTGTAATAATATGGTAATAGCGTAATATTGACGCAAGTTAGTTACAAAAATATATCCGTTGCGCCCTAATCCGCGCATATAACAACATCAGTGTCAGTGTCACCACATTCTATTTCTATTTCTATTCTCTCATTCTCATAGATTCATTCATTTCACTTTCTCTTTCTCTTTCTATCTATTCTCTCTTAGATAGATTCATTCTTTCATTTCGCTCTCGCTCTTTCTTTTGTTCATCAAACCTCTCGCTTTATCTTTCTATTCTCTCATAGATTGATTTCGCTCTCTGTTTCGATTATCAAATCTTTCTATTCTCAAATCTCTCGCTCTCTGTCCGTAATATTGACGCAAAAGTAGATGGAGATGATGATGATGATGGAGTCTGATCACTCTTGTAATTTTCTTCGTCCAAACACACTTCATCCTTGTGAAGGAGGCTGGTTACTTAGGTAAACTATTTATTCTACTGCTCATCATTTTATTTTTCTTCTAGATTAATTAATCTTTCTCTATGTAATATCATGATATAAACAACACAAATCTGTATAAAACTTATATAATTACTGCATTATTATAATTAATCTCTAAACTGATTTTCAATCATATGTTTGCAGCTGTTGTCACTCTTGTGGGATGGTTTTCAAAGATGATACAAATAACAATTCTATTTTGAAGGCTGTTTCTAAAAAGAGGACATATGCTAGTTTTATAGCAAAAAGAAAAAGAGCAAGAAAGACTAAGATTAACAAGATTGAAGATCATGACTTAGAACAATATGATGGGCTTTTCAATGATGATACAAAAAGCTATTCAGTTTCGAAGGGTGATCCTAGAAAGAGGACGGCATATGATAGTTTTATGGCAACAAGAAAAAGAGCAAGAAAGTCTAAGATTAACAACATTGAAAATAATGACTTAGAAGAATCTGTAAGTACTATATCTTTCTTGAGTTTTTTTAGTTTTTCCTCTTAATGTAATTTGTTATGCTTTTTTTTTATGTATTTGTTATGTCTTTTTTGTTTCACATGTTGTATACTTGTAGTATTAGTGTATATTAGGTTTAAGATTATTTGTTCTATCTGTCTTTTTTGTTCTATCTGCTTTTCAAGTTTTTATAATATGATTAATTAGTATCTTATGTCTTTATAATTTTGTATTAGTGTGAAAGATAACTTTTTGATATACTTTTGTTTGATTTATTTATTTTACAAATAAAATAGTTGATGTGTATCCTACTAGTTGAGTCAAACAAGTTGAAAATAACTTTTGTTTAATCAATACGAAGAATTTTGCTTGATTTTTTATTACTCAATAATGTAGTAATTAACTTCTATATATTTTTATCAATAGTGTGACTAACAATATATTTTACCGTCAAAAAACAAATAAACTAACAATATGTTTTGTGGGTGTTTCTTGCAGGTTGGTTCAAACTTCTAGTTTTCTATGTTGACGGTGAAGATGCAATGAATTACAACACTTTTTGAAGAGCATAGTATTTTAGTGCCTCTTATACTACATTTTATGTATAAAATGTAATATTTCACATTACTTAGAGTGATGAGTTGATTTTTTTCTAAGAATTCAATATTGTAAAAATTTATTTACATTGATCGTCATCTAAATATATAGAGTAAACCGATTATTGTTTGAATGAAAAATATATTAATTTTTTGAATGTGTGGTGACATCCTTAATCCTTAGTATATTAAAACAAAAAACATGGTTGCCGCCTATAGGGGTGAGCATGAACCCGAGACCCGACTCGAAACCGATATAACCAACAACATATTGAAGCATTTGGTCGGGTGCGGGTCGGGTCACGGGTCAACAAATTGCGAAAAACCGGGCATGAACGATTGCATACGGGCGGGTGCGGGTCTATAAAATTCAATCTCTTCATAACCGAAACCGACCGAACAACCATTAGATTCAAATTAATTTTTTTCCTTCTCTTCCTCTCAATCTCATATACTCTTCTCTTTGTTATTTTTATCCATCTTTGATATAAGATAAAAATGTTATATTTTACAAAGCTTATAATTAATAATATGATGATGAAGAAGGTGGAAAAAATATTCTAATATATATATTCTAGATCTATTTTAATTTCTACGTCTCTTCTACTTGATATTTTATTGTGTTTAGATCTACATATTGAAAGAAAGTAACTGCATCTAACCCTCTTTGTTTTTTAATTTACTTCGTCTATCTTTTGTTGCATTGTGACGAGGTATTAAACTATTCGAAAATTAGGAATTTTTGGAGAATGGATGAGTTTTAGATGTAAACAAAGTTTCGATATAACCCGTAATAACTGACCCGTTCAACCCGCCACCCGTATGACCCGAACCCGAACAAACCGAAGATATAGACGGTCGGAATTGGGTCCAAATTAAATGGTTGCGGTTTTTATCGATTTAGTGATTTTCAGTCCGAACCCGACCGAAACCGACCGATGCTCAAGCCTAGCCGCCTAAAGTAATACATGTGCCGCCCAATTCAACCAACTCTTCGGCTCCCCTACAATTTCACCTTCTATCTTTTTCTTTTTCTTTTTCTTTTTTTATTTTATTTTCTTTTCCAATCTTTAAGTGATTAATGATTTAACTTAAAGTAAAATAAGTTTGGGTTAAATGTATTTTCAGTCTTTGTAAAATTACAAATTTTTAAGTTTAGTCCTCAAAAAAAATTATTAACTCTTTAGTCCCTATTTTTATTTTAGTTTTAATTGCATATTTAGTCCCTTATATTTATTTTATGTTTCAATTTGATCTTTTATGTTTAAAAAATTTCAAGTTGGTTCCTTATACTATTGATGTCAACATAAGTTCTTCCTTTTCATTAAATTTTGAGATAATTTTTTCTAACTTTTCGCTAAATTTTGAGTTAATTTTTTTAAAACTTCCAAATAGTACCCATCTAAGTTGTTTGCGTACACAAATCTATTAGGAATGTAGATGATTTAAACAAAAATTTGACTAAAAGGACCAACTTGAAACTTTTTAAATATAAGAGACCAAATTGAAACATAAAATAAACACAAGCGACCAAATATGCATTTAAACCTTTATTTTGATTAATTTTTGGGACTAAAAGTATAATTTTTTGTAAAAAGTTTTCAAAATTTGTATTGTTCTTATAAACTACTCCCTCCGGTCCTTTTTATAAGGAACAATTTGGAAAAAAAATTTGGTCCTTTTTATAAGAAACAATCATTAAATTTATTCTTACAATTCCATTTCTACCCTTATTAAATTGTATCTATTCCAAAGTTATGCATTAATTAGAGTGACATATTCCCTAAGAATAAATTAATACACCAAGGTTAGTTTTGGAATAGATTGTAAAATTTTAGAATTTTTATTAAGAAAGATAAGGTTTCTTGGTATGTGTGTTTTTACCAAATTGTTCCTTATAATAAGGACCGGAGGGAGTATAATACTATGAAGGATTAAAATTACTATTAAAATTTAATATGGACTAAATTTCAAAGAACGTAATTTTGTATAGGGAATAAAAACATAATTAACCCAATAAATTTTTTGTCTTAAATATATCAAATTTTGTTTTCATTATCTATAAATTTTGTTAACAAGTTTTGGTGTTTCAAATATTTTTCGTCAAGCCTTTTGGTCTTCAAATATTTTTCGTCACGACTTTTGGTCCTTACTTTTTAGTCAATTCATGCATGACATTCGAAATTTAGAATTTTTTACGGTCATATTTAGTACATTATAAAAATATCTTTTGCAAAAACTTAATTTTTTTTAACAAGTAATGAATTAAATATGAATTTTTAAGTTTTTGTCACTTAACAAATCATATTTACGATCAAAAGAATTTTTAAGTTTTTGTCACTTAACAAATAATTTTTAAGGGAGAAAGTTTTACAATATCAAAGAAATTATATCAAAATAGCAAAAGAAGTTTGTAGAAAAAGATAGCATATGACGATCAAAAGAAAATTATACGGGAGAGAATGTTTCTTTTCAAGGGTCATACCACACATAATTGTTGATCTCCATAATTGCTTCTAATTTAATAATTTGATAGTTTGCTTGAAATAATGTTGATCTCCATTATTTTACAACTTAGTTAGATTTGTTATTAGGTTTTATACTTCCCCTCTCTATATGTATCTTTTTTGCAAAATTTTAAATTTTTTTAACAAGAGATAAATTAAATATGAAGTTTTTTTAATCTTTTTCCACATATAAATTCATAAATAATTCATTTTATGTTAAAAAAAATTAAATTTTTTTCAGAGATGTTCTTAGAATAATATTATAAACATGGATACAAAAAATCATTCAAAAATGTGAAAGTATACAAGAGTTTGATTAAAAGTAAGACCAAAACGAATCATTGAATTAGGAGAACATGAATTTCGATTTCTGAGAGTAACATTTTTGAATAAAATATTATTTATATCACGATCGAACTCTAAATTACCAAATTTCTTCTCCTAAAAAACGGAGATTAAGAACAAAAAAATTGCCATCAATCTATTAACTTATTAAACATTTTTTTTAATCCATAAACCATATGATTAGGATCTTCATAACTAGACTATTTTGAAATAAAAATATTATTTAGGGTAAATAGGGTTTTACCCCCCTGCAAAATAAGCCAATTTTGCATTACCCTCCTGCAAAAAAAAAAAAACTTGAGATTACCCCCCCTGCAATATGAAGATTCTCTCTTTTTACCCCCTGCTTGACAACTTGGCATAGAATCTTTATTTTTTATGAGGTGGCATGCATATGTGGCATTTATTTCATTTTTATTTTTTTAATTTGCACATGTCATTTTTATTATTAAATAAATTGGTGACAAAAATTTTAAAAATTCCACTTAATTAGTTTTTAAAAAAATAAAAAATATTGTGTCAAAAAAAATTTATTAAAAATAAAATATGTTAATTCAAAAAGATATGTTAATCCATTGTTTCTAACAACAAAAAAAAAAAAAAAAACTCACAATTTTTTCCTGTAACATAACACAAATCTTTCTCCTTCTCATTCTTCTTCTCAAAACCCAAAATTATTTTTTCTCTAACACAAACTTAGAATCTCAGAATCCTTTTTCTCTAAAATAAAACCTAGAAATCCGCCGAATTCGTCGAAACAAATGATTGATGAAGAACAAAGGCAGGAACTAGGAACCGGATTTCCTATAAAGGCAGAAACTGATTTTTTGAATTTATGGGTTAGGGATTGAATTGATGGGATGAAGAATTGGGAAGAAGAATTATGTTTTTGGGTTAGGAAGAAATTGGGTTGTTGCAAAGGGATGAAGAATAGAAGAACAAAAGAAATTTATGATTATGTTTCTGGGTTTACCGAGATTGATTTTTGGAAGAAAAAAAATTGGGTTCTTTTTGGATTGTTGTTCTTGGTGGTGTTGATGATTTTGTTGATGTTGTTGTTATTCTTGGTGGTGTTGATATTGTTGTTCTTGTAGAATGATGAAAATTATTGTGGTAGGGATGAAGGGGAAATTAGAAAAGAATTTATTATATTTTTTTTTAATTTTTAGTTTATTTAATAATAAAAATGACATGTGCAAATTAAAAAAAATTAAATGCCACATATGCATGCCACCTCATAAAAAATAAAGATTCTATGCCAAGTTGTCAAGCAGGGGGTAAAAAGAGAGAATCTTAATATTGCAGGGGGGTAATCCCAAGTTTTTTTTTTGCAGGGGGTAATGCAAAATTGGCTTATTTTGCAGGGGGTAAAACCCTATTTACCCTATTATTTACAAATTCATTCATAAATTTATAATTTCTATTCTATAAAAAATAATAATCATATACTTGTAAAAAAAATTATAATATCTATGCATTGCCCCGTGCATCGCACGGGTAGAAGTACTAGTTTTCTTTAGAGATAATATATATAAATATCGTCTTTTTAACTTTGACATTTTCACCAAACATAGTTCTACACTTCTACTCTACTTACTTCACTTGGCTATCTCCTTGTAACATGAGTTTGGTCTTATGGACCAAAATATATTAATGATGCATAACATTAATGCATAACATTATGGTCATTTCGGTATCCATTTGGTGAATTATTGATCCAAATTGAGTTGTGTTCGAAGCTTTGAAGTTGTGTCTCGAAAGCAGATTTTGTGCAGAATTTTGGGGGACATATCTTCACTAAAACGGTAATTAATCTCTCATTGTAACTCCAAATTTAGTGGGGTTTGATTCTGTGGAAAGATAACTCGATTACGGTCATTTCGATATCCGTTTGGTGAATTATTGATCCAAATTGAGTTGTGTGCGAAGCTTTGAAGTTGTGACTCGAAAGCAGAATTTTAGGGGGGGCGAAATCCAAAAAATTATAAAATAGAGGGGGTAAAAGTCCGCGTTTTAAAACAGGGGGGGTAAAATTCCGATTTAATCAAAATAGGGGGGGCAAAACTGCATTTAAGCCAAAAATAAATAAAATAAGGTTCATGCTAATCAGTGTCCCGAGGTAAATGTTAAAGAAACTAAAAAAAGAAAATTTTAAATAGAAAATAAAACTTTTTAGATTTTTGAATAGTTGACTGTACGAGGTTCAATGCCAAATTATTATTTTTCTTCTTTAATTAGTGCCCCGAAACACTATTTAATATTTTCTATAAAATAATTGATCCTCTAAAATAAACAAAGTAACAATCAAATAAAATAACTTAACAGGAAAATAAATAAATAAATAAAATAAATGTTAAGACCTTGAAATTTATTTAAGTGTGACATTGAAATTTATCACATGATTTTGAGACCTTTGGAGATCATTGCTTCCTAGCCGAAATTAGAGACATATTAAATATGTCTCGTTCTTGAACTAAATAATGGTCACAATGTGTTTTTGGTGCTAAACGCAACTACATTTCAAAAGGGGCTTATAGTTTACCTACTTTTACCATGATACAAATATGTAGCTAGATTTGCTTTAGTTTTTATGATAAGTAAGTTAAACTTAAACTTGACCTCAGAAGTGAACCCCAAAATCAGATTAGACGGTCTAATGAACTGGATACTGGTGATAGAGATTATCAAACCGTTATCATGTCTTATAAAATGGACGGTAGAGATTAAGAATAAATTAATAATAATAATAATTGAGGCACTAGCTGTTTGATATACTTTATTGACATATAAAATAGTTCTTTTTATGATGGTAAATTTAAGATGAGAGTATAATGCTTCACATTTACCCTCATCCAAAGACACTAATGAAACTCGAACTCGAAACTCCCTAAATTTAAGATTTATCTTTTTATCACTAGACCAAACATTAAAAAATATAAATATAGTTTTGCATAAAAAAGTTGTTATAAGACAATGAGTTTTGTAATACATGTGCACGTTAAGTAATAATTTAATCAATCAATCAATCAAACTCATTGTTTTACTCCTTTATTGAATTTATTTATGCATTTACAATAGTAGATATGCATATTTGGGATTAAAATTCCTTTGTTTCTCCTTGAGATGATTATGATGATGACCAAAATGCATTTTTGACATACACCCCAAGCACCAAAATCAACAAGCTGGCCACAATCATGTTCACCAATAACTTCCCCCTCTTAGTCCTTGTGTTAACACAGCCAAAACCTAATTGGTTAACATCATTATCATCTCTTGATCTCAAACTTATGTTAAAATCTAAAATCCTTGTTTTCAATCTTTGTGTCATCTTTGCTTGCCGCTTTCTCAGACCCTCGGTAGTTTCAATGACTTCTTTTTTCTCCGATGACTCGTCATTAGTCCTCACATTCTTTTCGTTTTCATCTTTTTCTTCTACTTTATTTTTTTCTTTTTCATCACTAATCGGTTCGTTTGTGTTTTTCTTTGGTGACTCTCGTTGCTCATCAACCACTTGCGCTTGTGTCGGTGCCTTAGGTTCATCACTATTTTGTTGTGGCATTGAAGCTTCTTGTGGTGGATTAGTGATAGCTTCTTGTTCTTGAGGCTTATTAGCTGGGGTGATTAGTTTTGGAAACTTGATTGATAGCACTCCACGTTCAAACTTGGCATTGACATCATTGGGGTCACAATATGTAGGAATTGGAAATTCTTTACCAAAACGATGCCATATATTCTCAATCCCTTGTCTTTCACAATTGATCCTTAGGACACCTTTTGAAGTCACTTGCACTCTTAATTGTTCCTTTGTGAATCCTGTTTTTTTTTTTTTGTTGAAATTGAAAGTATATACATGCATATAGAAGAAAATGAGAAAGAGCTTAAAACAAACATAAATGATTTTTTGAAATAAAAAATTGACAATAAATTTTTACAACCAATTGAATGGCGAATGCACTTTTAAATATATGGTTAATTACGTTTAGTGGGTGATTAATGAACATGAGCCGCAACTCATTATTCACCGACCATCTATTGGACATACTTAACCACAATTTTGAAATGCGTTAACAACTTAAAAAGTTGTCGCGAAAGTTGCCGGTTTAGCTACCCTACTACTATAGTCTTTAAACTCATAATATGTCTAATATATTTTTTTGGGTTTTACAAACCTTATTTTAAAACTCAATGACTCACCCGCCCGCAATGCAGCATATCAAACGTCTATCCAGTCTTTTACCATATGAATTGTACTTACATAACTTATGTTTCTAATATTATGTACTTACAATATGATTAATTAATACATTTAATTTTTAACTTAAACAATTATAATTTGGAGAAGACATTTACTATGTATAACTAATATTTAAATAAGAATGATTTGATACATACAAAGTTTGGGTAAAAAGATTATAAAATCTGGAAATTTCAAATGGATTGGAGAGGTGTGAGAAGTAAAACATACCTGGCAGCATTAGGACAAGAGTAGCACTTACTTCATCTTCATTCCATTCAAAATAAGGTTGCAAATCTTTGTAAAAACGTTCAGTTCCTGATTGTGCCTTTTGAGTTTGATCCATGCTTGTCAATTTCAATTGATGTTATTTTGTATTTATGTCTGATAATGAAAGCTATGGTTAGTGTTGCTTTTATAGGCATCACAATAGGACATTATTATTCATTATTCGTTGTGCTTTTTTGATTTTTAAATTAATTAATGTAATATATTATTTTGTTTTATTACTTTCTTTTCGTGCAAACATTGTTTGTTTCTCTGTAGTTAAGGCTCTAATGCAAGAAAAAATATATGCTTTACCTTGTGTTTTGGCAATGCTATACTAGAAGAAGATTCCTACTCCTTGCAAAACCCTCTAAGATAGGGGTTTTAGCATTTATCAAACTATTAATTTAATAAAAAGTGAAAGTTAACACAATAAATTTTATTTATTAGTGCATCATAGTGTGGAGGACTATGGTTCGATCTCCCGCAACTGCAATCGAAAGAAGATTGAAATCACTTAATATCAGAATTAACCTCCGAATCAAATTAGACAGTCCTGTAGATCAGATACCAGTGGTGAAAAAAATAATTCTGAATTATAATGTGTTCGAATTTATGGCCTTACTATGATAAGTAAAATGTATCACAATCATTTTTACTAGAAAAAGACAAATTTCAAACTCTTAACTACATGAGTAAGATGTATAAATCTTTGGTCACTAATCGAATAGAAGGAATAAAAGAAAGTTTAAGAAAAATGGATACCTAGTACACTAAATAAATTTTGCATCTTTTGTTAGTTACATCCAAAGTTCATAAAATTTATAATACTTGAGTCAAAGAAAAGTTGCTTCCAATTCTAGGTAGCATATTTCTAAAAGTCTAAAAGGTAAAAAAGGGAAGAATATCGCGAGCTCACTAATCTTGTTATTTGTTCTTGATATATTTTAGAGTGAAAATTCATTTTGGTTCTTCACACATTTTTAATAGGATAGTCCCGATAAAAATAAAACTCAAATTAATTTCTAACATTTTCATAAGGATAAACTAGTCATCGATTTCAAAACAGTAAGTATTGCACTGGACAAGATAATATATGATAGAACAAAATTGCACAGGAAAGCGATAGAGAGATACTATATTTTATATTCGAAAATGAAATGAATATTTTCATTTTTTTTTTATAGTAGTATTATAGACAAAAAGTTGTCTTGTGGTTTAGCGATGAACAAAAATTCTTGTTTTTGTCCGATCCCTTACTACATATTTTGTTCAGTCCCATAACCAATTTATGAATCAAACAGTATACTCACTCCAGCCTTATTTATAAGCAAAAATTACTTTTTAAATTCATTAAATAATTGATATATCTAGTCGAAGGGAATACAAGTTATACAACAAATATTGTCCCTGTGTCCTGTTTTTTAGCATCAGATCAAACTCACCCTAGAATGTTTTTATTTTATTTTTTACAGCAATGTTATAGTTGAAAAGCAATAATTCAAATTTAAGAATCCATAATAATGGATTGTTCATCTCTTTTTTTTTTTTTGGTTACAACGGATTGTTCATCTCTAGTGAGAAAAAAAGTTGTAATTGAATGAAAAGTAGCGTAGTCGTAATCAACAGCATTGATTAAATTTGAAATGGAAATTGATTTTGGGCCATTTATTTATTAATAAATTAGAACATGAACACCAAAAATAGAAAATAAGTACAAAATATTATCAACTACAACTCAGTTGGAAATAAAAGCAGTTTATGACAAAGGTAACAAATGCAACAAATAAGAATATAACATCTTCAAAACTGGTTGCCGATGAAGAAGAAACAATATTGTTATGCTCAAAGGATGAACATGGGAACTGGATTGAGGATAATGGGGAACTACAAGAGATGGTTAATAATTATTACAAAAAATTATTTACCATCAGTGATCAGAGAGCTAATGGGGAACTACAAGAGATGGTTTTTTCTGCTTTTTTTAGATTTTTTTTGGGACTAATTTTATATTTTTTTTAAAGAAAATTAAAGGTGAATATTGAAAAGGAAATTTATTTAATATATATTCTTCAATTGAAACAAATATAGTTTTATAAAGGCTTAAATATCACATTAGTCCCTGTGTGTTCCCGATTTTTTGGTTTTAGTTCCTGTATGTTTTTTTTTTTAAACAGTCCCTGCATGTTCAATTCCTTTTGGTTTTTGTCCCTCCCCTCTCAAAACTGCTGATGTGGCTAACAACATGACATGTGACATGAAAAATGAAGGACCAAAACAAAAAAAAATTTATTATTGAAGGACTAAAACCAAAAAATAAAGTTTAAAATCCCTAAAATTTAAAAAAATAGTTTTTATTTTAACGTTTTTTAATTTTAAAAATAAAAAAAAACATTTTTTTTATGTAAGACAAGTTATATTATTAACAACTTTTTAGTGCCTTAATGATCACTTGTTATTAGTTTGTGCAATATTAAGGCTCTGTTTGGATTAACTTATTTTTGAGCTTATTCAAACAATTTATACAATATAAATTAGGTTTTTATGTTATTTTATAAGTTAACACTAGTGAAAATTGTATTTTATAAGCTATTTTATCATAAACTACCTTGACAAACTTATAATACTCCACATTGTTGAATTAAAATAAATGTATAATAGAAAAATAAGGTGCAAAAATACACTTTCTTAATATTATTTTTTTTCTAAAATGTCAAGTAATTTGAAACGGAGGGAGTAATACATAAAAATTGCATAAGCTGTTTGCATAAATTCAAAAATAAGCTAATTCAAACGGGGCCTAAGTTGATGTGCAATTTTAAGCACACTCTGTCATTATAGCCAGATTTTTTAGCATGTCATAAACCAATTTTAGCACATTGTGAACAAGTTTTTACACTATAGGCTTATGGATTTTAAATTTTAGCACTTTTATATATATTTTAAATTTTGTTTTCTATTTGAAAAAAAAATTGGTTTTTTTAAAAGTAAAAAATGTTAAAAAATTGTTTTTTTTGGGTCTTCATTAATATTTTTTATTTTTGTTTTGGTCCTTTATTTGCCACGTCAGCATGCCATATGTCATGCCGTTAACCACATCAGCATTTTTGAGAGAGGATGGACGAAAACCAAAAGGAATTGGACATGCAGAGACTGTTTTAGAAAAAAAAAAACACAGGGACTAAAACAAAAAAAACGGTAACATACAGGGACCAATGTGATATTTAAGTCTTTTATAAATGAGCAAATAAAAAAAGTTAAAATAAAAACCGGATGAACAACAGAACAAAGCCACAATTCAATTTGTTAAATCCTCATTCAATCCAGTTTAACCAAACTACAACGTAATTATTCCGAATGAAACTTATAGATCAATTCGATCCAATTTTTAAAACATTAATCATCATGAATATAGAGGTGCATAATTAACTAATAACAGATAGTACTAATAGTTATAAACCTCAAACATTCTTTATTCTCTTGATGAATTTAAGCACTTATTACACATGCACATAATTGTACAATTCTTGTACCAATACCATACTTATTGACATAATAACACAATTAGTTTGTAATTAATCAAATTACAACTCTTGCCTTTCATGTCCACCTGAAAAAAATGACTTAATTACACTCTTAACATAGAGACCAAATAGCAAGACCAAAAACACAAGTAGCAACAAATTAACCAATTTCTTTTGCTTCTTAACTTCATCCACCAAACCAGATAATGCATTCATATATTCTTGTCTTTGTTTTGATACCATTTCCAAAGTCAAAGACCTTTTCTCAGCAACTTTAGATTCAACTTTCTTATTCACATCATCAATGTCATCTTTTATTTCCTCTACTTTACCCTTTCCTTTCTTTTGAGAATCTTCTTGAATATCTTTATTTGGTTCTTGTTGTACTACTTGTTTTTTCTGATCAGAAACTTGAGCATTGTTTGGTTTCTGAGGAATTGTTTGTTGTTGAGGCTTTTGAGGTTCTTGTGTTGTTGGTTTGATTGGTGCTGGTGTTGGTGTTGGTGTTGGAGCAATATTTTGTTGCTTGATGAGTTTTGGAAGCTTAATATATAAGATTCCAGCTTCAAATTTGGCACCAATGCTACTTGTATCTGAATGAGGTGGTATTGAGACTTCTTTGCGAAATCGACGCCATTTTTTCTCATTCGTTTGTCTTTCACCACTCACCCTTAGCACTCGGGTTGAGGTTACTTGAACCCTAAGTTGTTCCTTCTTAAATCCTGCATCAGATGTGTTATTTGAATATTAAATTTAAGACACTATACGGTAATACCGTATTTTACTATATATTTCTATCTCTATGTCTCATTTAAGTTTTATCGTATTACACGGATTTTAACATTAAAATGTAGTTCATAAGTTGTGACTTATAATTGTTGTCATTATATGTTCATAAATTATTTCTTGAATGAAAAAAATTGATAAAAGAAAAATAATTTGTTAATAATTCTTTCATTTGAAATAAATATTACATTCACTACATGTAGGTATTCTCTCTCAAATGTTTATAGTCATTTTTATATTTCTAAATTTTCATTATAGAGCTAAGTAATAAATTTTAGTCTAATTTATATTTATAAACTATATTATGTAAATTACTATTATATGAAGAAAAAAAAATGAGGAAGAAAGAAATGAATTAACCTGGAAGCATAAGAATTAGTGTGTCACTTGTATCCTCATGATCCCAATCACAAGGTGGTTCAAATTCATCATAGATACGATCTGCTTCACGTGTCTTTTGATCAAATGACATTTTCTCTTAATTTGTTTCTCTGTTTTCTAGCAAAAGTAGCTTAATATGTCTATGCTCTTATTGATGAATGAATGAATGAAATGAAACATGGGGTTATGTTACTTATATATACACATTATGGATTTGTATTTTCTTCCAATTCAATTCTTCTTTTTCTTGCAAAGATTGATTTATGTTAAGGACAATCTCAATCTAGGTTTTCCTATGCAACAAAATATCAATTTGTCTCTATGAAGAATACCTTACTTATTTTATAGGCATTGTTAAATCACGTTCTTTTCCCACATGCATGTAATATTGTGTAAAGATAAGGACTTAATTTCCAACTGTTCCTTGGTGAGGGTTTTGCATTATTCTTTTCAATATTATCTACTAATTAACAAGAATATATTCTACATGCTAACAAAGCTTGCAACTCAATCCTTTAAATATAATAAATAATGAAATTTCTATTTTTTCCCTCCTTGCAAAGAGCCCAGTGACAGACAAACAAACAATTCTACACCAGAGTATCAAGTTTTACTTCCCTTTCAGTCGAACATCACATTCTCAGACCTCCTTTCCCTTGAAACCATGTTTTACTTACCTTCTGGAAGGTCAAACATCACATTATCAGACATCCTTTCCCTGGAAACCACGTTTTACTTACCTTCCAGTCAAATATCACATTATCAGACATCCTTTCCCAAGAAACCAGAGGGTTAAGATAAAATATAAACTATATATAAAAAATAATCCGTTCTGAACCGTGAACCGTAAAAAAAAACTAAAAAGAAATAATTTGATCTGCATTTTAAAGGTAGGCATAAGTCCTGCCTCTAGTGTTTACTTTCAGAACTATTTGGCATAACATTTCAGGAGAAAATAACAAAAGAACCAAACAATTTCAATATATTACTCACATCTCATCCATTAACTTGAATAAACAGTACAAAGGCACAGTAACATTACAAGCTCAACTTCTCATTGCATTTTGAGACAAAAACTATAACTTTATCTCTTTCGAGCTTTCCTTCTTCTAGACTCTGTCTTTTGAAATTTCTTTCTAGAAACAAGTTTACTCTTAGGTTTCAATTTTAACTCAGGTGAGAATTTGTAATTTGGATCTCTCATTCTTGCTTGTATGTCCTTAAAAAACTGCATATTTAACTGTTTCGGTCCTCCTTGTCTAAGCTCTTCATATTCCGGTCCCGAAACAACGTTTTCAAATGCTCCAATTAGAATATCTAGATCACTCATAACTTCCCATGTATTGGTATACCTTCCATCTGGACCTTTCTTTAATTTCTTCAAAGCATTCTCAACCGCGATTTTCCTAGCCTGTTTTCCTGGTGACAACTCCTCGGGTTCTTGTTCGGATTTCAAAAGCTCGGAGATGGTTCTGTATTTTGGCATTTCATCGAACTCGAAAATCTTATCTATGTACTTATCACTTTTTTCATTCGGGTAAGCTTCTGTAGGAACATCATCATCACTGTCCATTTCGTCACCAGTCCAAAGTGTCTTTTCGTCGTCACTGCCAGACCAAACACTTCTTAACTCATCACTGTCATCAGCATCAATTAGGTCTGCATGCTCCTTAGCTTGCTGTCTTGCTTTTCTAATATCTTTATGAAGACGACTTTTTGGATTCTTGTCATCATCGCTTTCATCCTCACTTCCTGTCCAAAGAGTGTTATCTTCATCCATCTCCTTTGCCCAGGTTTTCTTGAAGTCTTCATCCCCTGGTCTTCTACTTCCAAAGAGATCATAGGGCTTCCGTGCACCACGAGCATACAATCTCGATGCTGCAAGTCAAATCCATTAGCTTTTAAAAACTTGAGCTAGATAACATATATCAATTGTATGTATGAAGATTAAAAAAGAAGTCTGTTGTCTTATGATTGGATTCTTGTTTTAATAAAATCACTTTCTGAGATCAAAGCGATAAAAAATTAGGATCTTGAACTGTGTCGGCAGTATCTCGCAATGAAAAATCAGTACATGATTCTATACAAAACCCCCACTAATAAAAATCATGTCAAATGATAAGGGAAATACATATTGCTAAATCCTCCCTAACCTAGAGAAAATATGTGGATGCATTTGAGTTGGTTCAAAAAATAAATATCATAACTAAAAGGTAACCTTGAAAATTCAGCAGAGGCGCACTATTACAACAATTTTGCAGCACAACAGAACCTGAATCATAAAGTACCTTTGACCTGAAAGTGCAAAAAAAATTAGGCATTTTACTGTCATGGAAAATGATATAAAATCAACATTTCAACAAGACAAAAATTTCCAAACAGGCATCCATGAGAATTGATAATAATCTAAACCTTTGTAAGAGTGGTAGCCATTGTGGTTTTGCAACCCTTATAAGAGACGAAAAAAGGCTATTGTAAGAGAATGATCTCCATCCCATTAGAAGAACTAGATGATCTGTCGCTAAGCGTTTTTTCTTAGCCCTCTCAATCTTTTGCTATTCCTGAAGAGAAGCCAATACATGCAAATTAAAAATAAATCCTAGGAAAGTCATGGTACAATGTTTCATTATCAAATTAAAATAGTTAATGCCATCTTTCAAGGTATGTTTTGATCAAAGGAAGAACATGAAATTTTCCATTTTAACATTTCATTCCTCGACTACTTTAATCCAATCACATTTTTGTTAACTTAGTATAGCTAACTTGCGTCTTGAATTATTTTGACATTTGTATATTTGTATATGGTGTTTCAACCTATTTATTTGCTATGTCACATGTTTTTAATTAAAAATGTCATAATTTTATTGATCATCTATCTTACATTCATAATAAGATAAGATTTGATTCACAAAAAGCTCTTCCAATTCACAATTTGATAACTATGTCAAATAAGAGTCTATCAAATCTATTGACGATCATGATAAGTTAAAATCTTAACTTCTTCTGTATGTTAGGATTATGATACTTTTGTATGTTAGGATTTAGGAATGATAATCTCTTCAACTTCTTAAGAGGTAAGTTTAGAGCATTATGATACTTTTGTATGTTAGGATTTAGGAACGATAATCTCTTCAACTTCTCAACTAATCATGAGAGACATACTCAAGATCGTTCCCCTAGACCAACTAGTGGTAAGGAAAAAAAAAAGTGGCTGGAAAGTTAGAATGCTAAGAGTTAAAAAAGGACTGATACAGGGTATTATAGGGAGAGTGTAATCATGCATTATACTACCGTCTGTTTGGTAAAATATAAAACCACTAGCTTATTAACCACTGTTCGGTAAAGGTACTTTTTAGAATTTGGATTAGGCTTAACTCAACCTTACAAAACCGTCTTGTAAGGTGAGGGGATTGCCCCCACTTATAAACATATCTCAAAGCAATCTTTCAGCCAATGTGGGACTCTTAACACAACCCCATGCCCGGTACCATTGGGACTGATGAGTGACCCGATAGCAGAAACCTAAAAATATGTTTATAAGTGGGAAAATTCTAACCTTATAAGCCGGTTGTGTAGAGTTGAGTTGAGTTGGTCCAATCCAAAATTCTAAGAGTACCGAGTCACTAGGTCGAACTGCATTATACCGGATGACTCCTCGATCATATCATTCATTCTCTATAAATAATTTGTCTTTGTATTGAAGTGAATTGAATTGGACGACTCAGTCAAAAATTTAACATCAATGAAGCTATGCTATAACATAATTCCACAAAGCTATGCTATTATGCTAACGCTAACAACTACACATTCAGAAAGCTATGCTATTATGGAATATGAAACTTTTCCAACAATGAAAAAGCTTGAAAAATCAAACTTTGGGAAAATTAGACAAAAAGAGAGTTGAACATAAATTACCTTGAATGATGAAAATGAATGCAATAATAGAGGAGATTAAATTGCGATGGAGGAGATGGTGGTGAGGCGGTGGCGAAAACACTAACCACGGCGAGGAGCTAGGATGAACGGCGGCGCGTGAGGAGGATTTGAGAAGGAGGATGAAGTGTAGCTAGCGGAGAGAACGCGAATGACTTTCATGATTTCTCAATTTTTCAGTTTTTGTTTTTCTTACTTTATTTTACAAAACTGCGTCGTTTTACAACAAAAAAATATTGTTACTCATTGAACCCGATTCACCGGTTTTGCTGGGTGCTCAAATCCAAACCAATCAAATTAAAAATCATAAATCGATAAAAAAAATAGAAAACTAACATTGTTGGATGTATTTGGATGTCCTTTTGTAAAAATTGTTGGATTGGATCAGATTTTAGATTGATTTCTCAAAACCGGTCCAAACCGAACAAAACCGCATATATATATTTTACAAGTTTTTCTATATGTGCAACTTTTTGCACGTATTAAGAAATTCAAAATAGTAAGTTTGTATTGTAACTTGTGAATTTTATATTAAATATATAACTTTTAATAGATAATTATTATTTTTTAATAAATACTTACTACTTTTGGTTACTTTAACATGTGCAATGCAATATTGCACATGATAGATAAACCCATATTTTAATACTTATTTTTCTTCTAATAAGTCTGATATACTATATTAACCTATTAGTATATGTTGGTTTTAAATTATTTTAGATGTCTTGTAGTTACTCCAAATCCATAGTCCCATGGTGTTCTGCTTTCTAATTTTTTTTTGGCTTAAATGCAGTTTTACCCCTCTGTTTTGAAAAATGCGGAATTTTACCCCTATTTTAAAATGCGGAATATTACCCCCCCTATTTTATAATTTGTTGGATTTTGCCCCCCACAAAAAATTTGCACAAAATCTGCTTCTGAGCCTCAACTTCAAAGCTTCGCACATAACTCAATTTAGATCAATAATTCACCAAACTGGTACCGAAACGACCGCAATTGAGTTAGTTTTCAACAGAATCAAACTCCACTAAATTTGGAGTTACATAGAGAGATTAATTACCGTTTTAGTGAAGGTATGTTCAAATTAGTTATCGTATGAAACTACTACTGGTATTTTCGTCATGCCTCTCACCCTGTAGCTCACTTTTGAATACTATTTACATGTATGGAAAGCTAACAAAATTACCCTTGTTGGAATTTCAATTTCGTCGAATTTGGAGTTACGATGTGTTCGGTAGACGATGTTGAATTTGAATGTCACAAGTAGATTTTTGCAGAATTACTAATTGGATAGACCTTCATTAAAACGGTAATTAATCTCTCTCTATAACTCCAAATTTAGTGGGGTTTGATTATGTGGAAAGCTAACTCGATTACGGTCGTTTCGGTATCGGTTTTGTGAATTATTGATCTAAATTGAGTTCTGTGAGAAGCTTTGAACTTGAGGCTCAGAAGCAGATTTTGTGCAGAATTTTGGTGGGGGGCAAAATCCAACAAATTATAAAATAGGGGGGGTAAAATTCCGCATTTTTCAAAACAGGGGGTAAAACTGCATTTAAACCTTTTTTTTTTTAATTTTTTTTTATTAATAACTAGATGGCATGAAATGCTGACGTTGTATGTGAGTAATGTCCACGTCAGCTTTCATTTGGTCATAATCGAGGTTTTGCAAAAGGTGCTAAAATTAGGGGGTTAGAAGTGCTATTGTAAAAATTATGAGGCTAAAATTGTAAGTTTGTGAAAGTTAGGAGGTAAAAAATGCAATTTAGATTTTACATTGCATAGATTTTGCATGTATATATAGTTAAACTTAAAGGACATGGATTTTACATGACAAATTTCTTTTGGCAGTGGACAATAAAAAATGTTGGAGCTACACATTATTTAAGTAAGGAGTTTTTCTTGATCTAGACGAGTTGGAACCAACTCAAAATATCAATTAGTATAAGTATAACCCACCTTCATTATTTTTTTGTAAAGAAGGAATAAATAATCTCACCTGATTCTAAACGTGTACTAAACATTTCTTCTATTATAATAATAATAATAATAATAATAATAATAATAATAATAATAATAATAATAATTATTATTATTATTATTATTATTATTATTATGTTTAAAATAAAAATAACTTTTTATTAAAATAGTATATGATTGAAAGCCTTAGCCAACTACTACTATAAGAGTTTGAAGTTGTATGTATGTATTTGTCTGAAACTGAAAATCAGTTAGTGAAGTATGGATGTGAAGAGTGAGAATCAAACAAGTTTGACTTTTTGTGTCAATGGTGACAAGTTTGAATTATCCAACGTTGACCCATCAACCACTTTACTTGAGTTCTTGCGTACTAAAACTAGATTCAAGAGTGTCAAACTTGGTTGTGGTGTATCTTATGAAATTTTCTGCCTGATTTGGATTTTGAATATTTTTTTATATTTTTATTTCAATAGCTTGATATTGAATCCATCATTGAATACATATATACAAATTTGTACTCGATCAGAGATATGATCAAGTACAAATTTGTACATCGAAATTTCCCGTGTAGATATTTGTGCAGATATTTTAAGAAATACAACATGATATCATTGTAAGATATTATTTGACATGTGTAAAAACTATTTTTTAGACCTTCAACTATCGGTTCATCGTTATTAAACTCGTATAATTCCTCGATTAATTTTTTCAACTTGGTATATCTTGCTTTGGCATGGTTGGTTGTAGGTGGTTGTGGTGCTTGTGTGGTTTTAATCTCCAAATATGATCCATTGAACGACAGAGTTGAGGATCTTACCGCGAGTTCTTGTCTCACGCTACTTTGTAGCATACATGGATGTTCAATAACAACTAGTGAAGGCATTGGAAATAGCAAACAAGGATTCCATCCAATTCATGAAAGATTTGCAGGATTCCATGCTTCTCAATGCGGTTTCTGTACTCCCGGAATGTGTGTTTCCCTCTTCGGCACTCTTGTCAATGCCGAAAAGAGCAGTTCTCCATAGCCACCACCTGGTTTCTCAAAAGTTTCTGTTTCGGGGGCTGAAAAGGCTATTGCAGGTAACCTTTGTCGATGCACAGGTTACCGACCGATTACTGATGCCTGCAAAAGTTTTGCAGCCGACGTTGATATGGAGGATCTCGTGTTGAACTCTTTCTGGAGAAAGGGAGAGAGCAAAGACGGAAAATTAGTAAGTTGCCTCGATATGATCACAATCACAAGAATATCGAATTTCCTATGTGTTTAGAGGAAATCAAACATGATTTGTTCATAGCTTCTGCGAAACATAGTTGACACAAACCTACTAGTTTAAAAGAGCTTCAAAGTTTATTGGAATTAAACCATGCCAATGAAATCAAGATCAAAGTTGTTGTCAATATCACTGGTATGGGATATCTCAAAGATAAAAAAGGATCAATGAGGGATTGAAATTGGAGCAGCAGTTACAATATCAAAAGCTATTGAAGTGCTAAAGCAACAAAATAAGAGTGATTTTAACTCGGATTTTGTTATGATTCTTGAAAAGATTGCCGACCATATGAACAAAGTTGCCTCGGGGTTTATTCGTAACACAGCCAGTGTAGGTGGCAATTTGGTGATGGCACAGAAGAGTATGTTTCCTTAGGATATCGCTACTATACTTCTAGCTGTGGATTCAATGGTTCACATAATGACTGGTTCAAAGTTTGAATGGCTTTTTTTGGAGGAATTTCTGAAGAGACCGCCATTAGGTTTGGAGAGTGTGGTTTTAAGCATTCAAATTCATAGTTTGGAAACTATTAAAATGGAATCTTCAGTGACAAAAAGTAGATTTTTCTTTGAAACTTACCGAGCTTCTCCTCGGCTGCTCAGAAATGCGCTTCCTCACTTAAATGCTGCTTTCCTTGTTCAGGTGTCTCCATGCAAGGATAGTGATGGAACCATTATAGATACTTGTAGGTTGACTTTTGGTGGTTTTGAGAATAAACATGCAATCAGAGCTAAAAATGTCGAAGAATTTTTAGCACGAAAGTTGTTAAGTGTTAGAAATCTGTATGGTGCCATCAACTTGCTTACGGATACTGCCACTGCAATTATACCTCGCGATGAAACCTCAAAAAATGCTTACCTTTCAAGTTTAGTAGTTGGTTTTCTTTTTCAGTTCTTTAACTCACTGATTGAAAGTCCTCCCATAATAAACAACGGTTATCCAAATGGACATACTAATTTGCCTTCGGCTGAGACGTCTCAGAATCAGGTTCAGCCTAACATATTTCCTACTTTATGGTCGTCGGGGAAGCAAATCCTTGAATCAGGCAGCGAGTATAGACCGATCGGCGAGCCAATCATGAAATCTGGCGCCGCGATGCATGCATCAGGTTTGTTTAGACTCAAGTTTTGAATTACATTCTGATGACAGTTTCCTTGACTATGCATTTTGATTGATATTTCACATATATGCGAGGCTGTATTTGTGGATGATATTCCATCACCAACAAATTGCCTACATGGAGCATATATTTATAGTGCAAAACCATTGGCAAGGATAAGATGTATAAAACTCAGGCAAGAGTTGGAACTTGACGGAGTGAGGGGCATCCTTTCAAGTAAAGACATTCCTAATGGCGGGGAGAATCTCGGAGCAAAGAGTATATTTGGTTCAGAACCTTTATTTGCCGAAGATATTGCTAGATGTGTTGGTGAACGTCTTGCGTTTGTGGTGAGTGCTTAAATCCCTTATTTTGATCCAAAATGTATGATCTTCTGTGAAGAAACTTTTTCCAGTATATTTCAAAGTTTCAATTCAAGTACAAGCACTAACTCGTATATACAGACTGTTCTAAACCTTACGAGCCTGATTAATCGACCGTATACAAATAATTACAAATATACGTTACTTACAACATTCTGTTTCATTTATTTAGAGATTTGATACAATGCTTTAACTTTTTCAGTGAATGGCTTCTTTAGGTTGCAGATACTCAGAAACTTGCAGATATGGCTGCAAATTCATCTGTTGTTGATTACAGTGTTGAAAATCTTGAACCACCTATCCTATGTGTTGAAGATGCTGTTGAAAGATCTAGTTTTTTTGAAGTTCCTCCATTTTTATGTACAAAAGATCAAATTGGTGATGTATCAAAAGGAATGGCTGCAGCACATCACAAGATTGTTTCTGCTGAGGTAAACACACAGAATAAATTTGTTTGTGGTTCTTTATATAATATAATGTTTAAATTAGCTTATGAATAATGAATGTTTCTGTTTACTCATCAAACATATTCACTGTCATCATCTATCGATGAAACTCAGATAAAACTTGGATCTCAATACTATTTTTACATGGAGATACCAAAAATGTAACACCTATGATCATTTTATCAAAGCATGCTCATTTTTCACAAAATTGTGGCGCCGATGACACAACTTACACGAAAAGATCAACCTTTTGCTTGGACGGACAAGTGTGAAGCTAGTTTTCAATTACTAAAGAAGCTTTTGACTACGTCACCGGTATTGGTTCTACCTCAATCCGACGAGCCGTATGAAGTTTATTGTGATGCGTCTTATCAAGGGCTTGGATTTGTGCTTATGCAACACAAGGAAGCGGTGGCTTATGCATCGCGGCAATTAAAGGTACATGAAAAGAATTATCCCACACATGATTTAGAGCTTGCGGCGGTAGATAGTGTGATACGTTGTGGTTTTTGGTTGGAAGCATTGCCGAGGTAAGGGCACCTTTCTATTTATGCCTTACTTCCGTCGATAACATGAGTGTATGTTTGTTGTTTGTGCACTAATTGGTGAGTGCTTGGTATGTTTTGTGTTATGTATTCTCGATATGAGATCGTGGTGAATACATGTTTGATTGTCTTACATATGTTTGGTGTAATATATGTGTTGACATGTTGTTGAGATTATTACATTTAATGAGAATATGTAAGTTGTTTGCATTAGTATATGTAGAGAAGGCGTATGCTCATGCACTCATTGTGGGTATTTGATCTGAGTGATTGTACCCGCCGTTAATGGAGCCGGTATTTGATCTGAGTGATTGTACTCGGGGTATTCCACCAATTGAGTCGGTGTTTGATCTGAGTGATTGCACCCGGTGTTATTCCACCGTTGAAATTTCCGGAAATCATGCATGTGACGATCCTGTGACGGGGTGTCACACTCATTCATTAGAGGTTTTGCATTAGGTTATGTGTGCACTTTATTCATTGTTCTTGGTGTTGAGAATTATGTTAAATGATTACTCGCTTTCCGTTTTGGTACTTGGTATTTGGTATGTATATTTGTTTCAGTTGGTGACCCTTGCTTTGTATGTGATAAATGAACGGGTTATCCCCCACCTTAGATGACGGAGAGCCTAGCGAGACTGTGGGTCGTGTGGATGGCGAGGACTTCGTGGACTATCCCGGAGTGTAGAGAGTAGCGCTTGTTAGGCTACATTTTTGGTTAGGCTTAGTGCCAAGTTTGTATTTTGGATGACTGTATGTCTTATACATTTATACTCAGACATGTTTAGTGCCTTTTGGCCTTGTGATATATTCGGTTCATAACTTGTATCTTTTGGTTGATGAACTTAATGTATCCGCCGTATGTAAATTATTCAGGTACACACTTTGCTTCGAGGAAGCCCTGTAATATAATGTGTTGATGTTATATTTATTTTCTATTGAATGACGAATTGCCGAGATAGCTGCGGGCGTTCACGCGCGCCATTTTATTTAAGCGTGTTGTTTTAAAAAAAATAAAATAATACCCCTTTTTATGCTTTGAAAAACGGGGTGTTACTTTTTGGTATCAGAGCTCGGCAGTAGATCTTCAAAGGGAAAGTGTGTACGTGAGTTAACAGTCTGAGTTCAGTCAGTTAAGATTAGAGTCGCGTCGGTTTAGCGAATCGTTAGTGGGTAGTAGTGAGTCTTGTTTGCTAGTTAGTAGTGTATTAACTCGTTTCGTTAATGTGTGTCTTCAACCAACCATACCGTAGCTACTTTAATCCTTATATGTTGGATGTGGAAAATTCTGTGGAATTGGAAAAGGATTTGATTAAAAGATTTGGTAGTTAATACAGCATGTTTACATTGTTTGGTAATGATTCAGAATAGAGATTTTCTGGTTAATTTGATATGTTTGCCCCTTATTAAGTCTCTCGAGATCATTCTCGGGATGGATTGGTTATCTTACCATTATGTTATTTTGGACTGTGCCCGTAAATTAGCCTTTTTCCCCGAACCGGGAGTTGCTAGATATCTGTCAGCTAATAGGCTTGTAGTAACTATGAGAAATGGGGAAACAGAGTTTATGTCACTTTTGAGTATAGAAGTCACCTCGGGCATTATTGTGGAAGATGTGCGAGTAGTTCAACAATTCCAAGACGTTTTTCCGTTGGAAATTCCAGGTTTTCCTCCGATCCGAGAAGTGGAATTTTTTATTGATTTGCATCCGGGAACGGGACCGATTTCGGAGTCTCCTTATCGAATGGCTCCAGCTGAGCTAATCGAGTTGAAAAGTCATATAGAAGACTTGTTGGGAAAGGGATTCATAAGGCCAAGTGTATCGCCGTGGGGAGCGCCAGTTTTGTTGGTGAAAAAGAAGGATGGAAAGTCACGGTTATGTGTAGATTACCGGAAGCTCAACAAGGTGACCATTAAGAATCGTTATCCTTTGCCACGAATTGACGATTTAATGGATCAACTGAAGGACGCGTCGGTATTTTCTAAAATTGATTTGAAGTCGGGTTACCACCAGATAAGGGTGAGGGATGAAGATGTGCAAAAAACGGCATTTCGTACGCGTTACGGACATTATGAGTATTTGGTGATGCCATTTGGAGTGACAAATGCACCCGCTATTTTTATGGACTACATGAATAGAGTATTTCATCCGTTCTTGGACAAGTTCGTCGTGGTGTTTATTGATGATATACTTGTATATTCGAAGAGTGAAGAAGAGCACGAAGAGCATCTTCGCCTAGTTTTGCAAGTTTTGCGCGACAACAAGCTTTATGCCAACCCGTCGAAGTGTGTGTTTTGGATGGAAAAAGTGAATTTTCTCGGCCATGTTATATCAAAAGAGGGAATAGCTGTGGATCCAACTAAGATTGACACTGTACTTTCATGGAAGCAACCACAAACTGTCACCGATATACGAAGTTTTGTGGGTTTAGCAGGTTATTATCGGAGGTTCATTGAAGGTTTTGCTAAAATTGTGGCGCCGATGACACAACTTACACGAAAAGATCAACCTTTTGCTTGGACGGACAAGTGTGAAGCTAGTTTTCAATTACTAAAGAAGCTTTTGACTACGTCACCGGTATTGGTTCTACCTCAATCCGACGAGCCGTATGAAGTTTATTGTGATGCGTCTTATCAAGGGCTTGGATGTGTGCTTATGCAACACAAGGAAGCGGTGGCTTATGCATCGCGGCAATTAAAGGTACATGAAAAGAATTATCCCACACATGATTTAGAGCTTGCGGCGGTAGATAGTGTGATACGTTGTGGTTTTTGGTTGGAAGCATTGCCGAGGTAAGGGCACCTTTCTATTTATGCCTTACTTCCGTCGATAACATGAGTGTATGTTTGTTGTTTGTGCACTAATTGGTGAGTGCTTGGTATGTTTTGTGTTATGTATTCTCGATATGAGATCGTGGTGAATACATGTTTGATTGTCTTACATATGTTTGGTGTAATATATGTGTTGACATGTTGTTGAGATTATTACATTTAATGAGAATATGTAAGTTGTTTGCATTAGTATATGTAGAGAAGGCGTATGCTCATGCACTCATTGTGGGTATTTGATCTGAGTGATTGTACCTGGTGATACTCCAGCCTTTAAGTGAGCCGGTATTTGATCTGAGTGATTGTACCCACCGTTAATGGAGCCGGTATTTGATCTGAGTGATTGTACTCGGGGTATTCCACCAATTGAGTCGGTGTTTGATCTGAGTGATTGCACCCGGTGTTATTCCACCGTTGAAATTTCCGGAAATCATGCATGTGACGATCCTGTGACGGGGTGTCACACTCATTCATTAGAGGTTTTGCATTAGGTTATGTGTGCACTTTATTCATTGTTCTTGGTGTTGAGAATTATGTTAAATGATTACTCGCTTTCCGTTTTGGTACTTGGTATTTGGTATGTATATTTGTTTCAGTTGGTGACCCTTGCTTTGTATGTGATAAATGAACGGGTTATCCCCCACCTTAGATGACGGAGAGCCTAGCGAGACTGTGGGTCGTGTGGATGGCGAGGACTTCGTGGACTATCCCGGAGTGTAGAGAGTAGCGCTTGTTAGGCTACATTTTTGGTTAGGCTTAGTGCCTAGTTTGTATTTTGGATGACTGTATGTCTTATACATTTATACTCAGACATGTTTAGTGCCTTTTGGCCTTGTGATATATTCGGTTTATAACTTGTATCTTTTGGTTGATGAACTTAATGTATCCGCCGTATGTAAATTATTCAGGTACACACTTTGCTTCGAGGAAGCCCTGTAATATAATGTGTTGATGTTATATTTATTTTCTATTGAATGACGAATTGTCGAGATAGCTGCGGGCGTTCACGCGCGCCATTTTATTTAAGCGTGTTGTTTTAAAAAAAAAATAATAATACCCCTTTTTATGCTTTGAAAAACGGGGTGTTACAGAGACACAAACCGCGCTCGCTGTACCAGATGAAGACAATTGCATTACTGTTTACTGTTCAAGTCAATGCCCTCAGTCGGTACATTCTACAATAGCAAAATGCCTTGGTATTCCTGAAAATAATGTTAGAGTCATTACAAGAAGGGTTGGGGGAGGTTTTGGAGGAAAAGGTGCACGATCTAGCGGTAATCTTTTAGTTGTTTTTAATTTCTCTTCTTACAATTTTTCTTTATTATAAAACTTCAATCACTTTCATAGTATGACTATGTGTGTGTGTTTGGTCTGCGGTAACAAAGATTTATTTTTGAAAGAATTTTACGAAGTTTTTTCTGTCAAAAAAACTTTGTAAAATTGACACTGACTGACTAAAAGTGAGTTGAAGTTGAGTCAAAAAAAAAAAGTGAGTTGAAGGCAAGGTGATTTATGTTTGGATACATTCATGCATACTTGATTTTTTTATGTAATGCTATTTGCAGACTGCTACATCTTGTGCACTAGCAGCGCACAAATTACAGCAACCGGTGAGGATGTATCTAAATCATCCAAGTAGATCTGCAATGAGGGGCCCAGGGGACTTGCAAGGATCATTCATCGCCAAAGGTATTATAGAAAATGTTGCAGCTACGCTTTCGATGGATGTAGATTCTGTTAGAAGCATTAATCTTCACACCTATACAAGTCTTAAGGAATTCTACGATGATTCTTGTGGTGAGCCTCTTGAATATACCATGCCTTTAATATGGAATAAGTTAGCTGTTTCTACAAACTATGAACTGAGAGTAAACAAAGTGAAAGAGTTTAACACTGAGAGTAAACATTTGGAAGAAAAGGGGAATATCTCGAGTACCAGTGTTGTATGAGCTGAACCTAAGACCAACTCCAGGAAAAGTTAGTATTTTATCAGATGGTTCTGTTGTTGTTGAAGTTGGAGGAATTGAGTTTGTTTCATATACATAACATATCGAATGTTACTTCTGTGAAATTGTCATGCTAGACATATTACCGATGTAAATGAATAAAATTATCATATGCTAAATGATGGAAATTGATTCTCAGGTGGAAATAGATCTTCTGACAGGAGAAACCAGATTTTTGCAAACATATATTATTTATGACTGTGGACAAAGTCTCAACCCAGCTGTGGATTTAGGACAGGTAATACAAACACATTCATTTTCTTAAATTATTACCGATGTCTATGTGTCACCGTCGTATCCGGTAGGACCAAGTTCACTATTGAATGATTATTTACATTCTCTTATATAGTTGCAACAATTGATTTTATAAATAAAAAAAATTAAAAATTTGAAATGCAGAAGGAATGGTTTGGTTTGTTTTTGTGAATGAGCTTATTATGTTGCCAAATGAAAATACTCTGTCGATAATCATACAATTGCATCTTGCAGATTGAAGGATCTTTCATACAAGGGTTAGGATTTTTCATGCTTGAAGAATATAAAACAAACCTTGATGGTTTGGTGTGCAAGATGGCACATGGAACTACAAAATCCCAACAATGGACACTATTCCTCAACAGTTTAATGTTGAAATCCTTAACAGTGAGCATCATCAACATAGAATTCTCTCTTCAAAGGGTATGTGACCTAGGACTTTTCCAATATTTAAGTATTAAACTTTTGTATGCACATATGTTTTTCCCCTCATAATGTATATAACTTATGCTAGAAATCAAACTAACTGTTATCAGAATAAACTTACCTGAAAGCATTCTAACTGTTCCAATTCCAAAAACTAGAGATCATTGACTTCATAAATAACAGTAATTTAAAAAAAAAAAAAAAAAACTGTTCGGTATCAAGCCTCAAGATATAATTATATGCATTTGGAACAAGTAAAAATCATTTCAACTAATTTGAATAACATACACTACAAGAAAATCAGTCTATACCCACGGCCATTTTTGCCATTACCCACGGCTTCACCATGAGTACATGAGATTTACCCACGGATTACCCACGGCATTGGTCCGTGGCATATTGCTTCGTAGGTAACTAATTACCCAAGAAAATGCCGTGGGTAAGGTTACCCACGGCTTTTCCCACATTATTATCCAAAACTTTGCTGTGGATAGTTACCCATGGCAATACCATGAGTAGAGCATACCCACGGCTTTGCCATGGAAAACATTTCTAAATACTCTAAATACTCACCCACAGCTTTGCCATAGGAAAGCATTACCTACTGTATTACCGTGGGTAAGGTCACTTTTTTTTTTTCTTCATAAACAGCTGGTAGCAATTGTATACTACTATCACATAACTTCATCCATTTTCATCCAAGAAGATAACCAATACCAAACAAACAATAACTAAATTTAAAACTAAGCAAATTGAGTCATATCATTAAAAGATCACTTACTTAAACTAAAGTGTAGCATTAACAAAAATTGACACTATTACAAGTGTCAAAATAAACAAATAAGACACTAACAATTTAGACAAAATATGTAGTCATAACAGTTTTTCCCTAGATGATTGGGCACATAGCTTTAAATGAGTCGCAGGGTCGATCGTGTTGATCGTTTTGGAGCCCTTACCATCTGCACCTTCTGACGCCTGGTGCAACTTATATCTTGTTCAAGTCATATGCACTGGTTTGAGTTCTTACAAAGACCTCGTCCACTGTGGGTACTCTACCCAACTCTGCAGCCTTTCATAAACATAAAACAAGACAAACTTTAGTTTTGTGCCAAACATTTCTTACATAGGAAGAAAACTTGCTTTATGCTATTAACCATTATTTTATTAAGAAGTAAGAACAGGCAGATCCAAAGGAAGAATTGAGAAAGGCAGTAAGATACATTGCATACATACAAACAAACTCAAAAGCACCTAAGTCTTGTATGCTATACCTTCATTTCATAAAATACTCAAGATTGAGTGGTAATGATTATACTCACTGTTCTGGGGGGGGGGGGACGAACAGATGCAAAGGGAAACAAATCATACCCTCCAAAAAGATACTTATTGCCTGACCAAAATAATAATTCTGTTAATCTAAGCTCGGTTGGGGTGACTGTAAAACAGATGCAAAGGAAAACAAATTATACCATCCAAAAAAATTATAGTAAGACAATATATAAACATGAACAAACCATAACATGGATGAGATTGTAAATATCATCACCTCACAATGCTTACGAGAAACCTGGTGTGCATCCCATAGGGACTTCGACTTCAGAACTTCACAAACCTCGCGTTCAGTAGAGTCTCTGAAATTTGTCATAAAAACAAATTAGAAAATCACTATGTATATGCTTAGACAATTTTTTAAAATTCCTGCATTAATCATACCAACTTGCCAACTATGTATATACTTAAAACAATACAGTAATTAAAAATAAATAGAAAGAGATAATAGTAATTTCTATTTGTGTCGCGTGACTGTGCAAAAACTTTTTAACGTGCGTGTATCTAATTAAGTCACACTATAATGTCACTTTATTATGTTATGTTAATGTCACAATTATTTGGACTACTCATGAAAACAAACTAACAGTACACTAGTAAGAAACAAGCAAAGCCTTGGGTTTCCTAATGCTAGTTTCCTATGAATGAATGAACTCACTTAAGGCTTCTCCAAATGATACAACAACTATTACTCCACCTTATCCTGCTACAAACTACCCAAGTCAAGGAAAAACAGAAAATTATCCATCTCAGACAGAATATTAATGGCACTAAAAAACATAACTCCCAATAAGAACACCCCCTTCCAAGCTAACACTAGCTGCTGAAATACTACTTCCTGCATAAACTGTAACAAATAAAATTCAAAATTGTGCAAGTAACAATCTAATAAACTATTCTACTTAACTAATTTACCAATTTGGGTGCAACATAATGCGCGTAAACCCATTCACTCCATATCAAGTGCTAAGCAGAATCTACTATTCCATAGTTTATTCAATCAGAATGATATATTCATGACAAGAAAAATAAATCAATGCATGAGGAGCCAGCTGAATGATGATGAGAATTTAGAATGTTGAAAGCATATATCCCCTAAACATTCAGATTTCCCACGTTTGTTCTACACAACCCATGTAAACAGGAAAAACAAACAATGATTAACCATTACCACACAACACAAACATGAATCAATCAAAACTCTGAAATTGGGGGTAAAATTGAGGATTAGGGTTTTAAAACTTATGGGTCATTTCACATTTAGAAACAATTATAGGTTAAGCACTCACCAGAAATTCACTTCCTCACTACGGTTAGGCGAGGTAAAGCGTGAATCTGAACAATCTCGGACAAGAGGAGAACAACGGCCAAATTGTGTGGTGGTGAAGCTGCGAACGCCAGAAGATGCGCTAACGATGATGTTGTTACGTTTCTGCGACCAAATGCGCGAATGGATAAATTGTGCGGTGGTGAGTAGAGAGTGAGATGGTCGGAGATGAGTGCGGCGAGGAAAGTGTCTGAGAGTGAGATGAGAAACAAATGAGAAAAGTGCAAAGGGAATGGGAAACGTAAAGTTAAACGTATATTAGATAAAAAATAAAAAATAATTATAATTACACTATAGACAGAAATGCGGTGGATAGAGAAAATTACTTTTTACCCTTATATGCGGCAATGCCGTGGGAACCGTTACTTATGGATATGCCGTGGGTACTAAAAGTTATATTTTTTTCTTACACACGGATATGCCGTGGAAACTGCGTTTTCGTGAAAAAAAGTTGGTTGGAAATGAATAGTTTCCTTATTTTTACGTTACCCGGAGATAAGCCATGGGTAATACCCACGGAAAAGAGCCCTGGGTAAAAAAGCCGTGGGTATGTACAACTTTTCTTGTAGTGATATATGAGAACAAGTTGTCAATTGCCGATAGTTTGGTCAAATTATGATACACAATATTACTATAATGCCACTATTTGACAACACTTTGTACTAAATAACATATTGCAGAACAATAGCGATTTGTTCAAATTCCACTATGCTATAACACTGATATAGCCGCTATTTAAAAACATTGTTGCAGCATGTATATTACTTTAGACTGTTAATAATATAGAGAAAGCTCAACTTACTTTGGTAGTAATTAATATTTGTGGTGGCGAGCCTCCCTTGCTTCTAGCAGCTTCAATTCACTGTGCCACAAGATCAGCTGTCAAAGAAGCCAGAAAACAGCTCTTATCATGGAGCAACCTAGATGATGGGTCAGATTCAACATTTCAGTTAGGGGTCCCTGCAACCATGCCTGTAGTAAAGGAACTCGGTGGATTAGACATTGTACAAAGATACTTGAAATGGAAAATGGACAACAAGTAAAAAATACCTCAATCACACGCATCATTATTCTGTAAATGAAAGCTAGCCTTGCCCATGCATTATTTGTAGCAATAATCAAGTTATAATTCGATGAATTTCATTTGAATCGTGTTAGAAAAGACCGTAAGTACTATGTAGAGACAAGTAAAGTCCGACAAAAAAGTGTTCTCAGTCTGACAAAAAATTGTTCTCACTGGGAATTGAACTCGAGTTCTCCCGAACAATTCGTCCTAGGGGACCTCGATAACCACACTTGAGCCCAATTCTTGGTTAATAAACATTATTTATGGAGTGACGCTTGCTTGAACTCTATCTCAGATTTTCCTCAAACCCGCACACAACCTTTTCCTAAGGTGTTTTCTAAAGCCCGTGCTTTAATGGCCCTGCACGACTATCCCGGTTTCATGAACGATCTAGAAGTTTGCCCAAAAACTCCATAGGAACCGACCTCAGTTCCACATTCATATAGGTAAGTCTATCTCAAGTACCCCTGAAGCTAGGTACTCCTCTGATAGAGAGTATAGATCTCATTAAGAGTTTCTATTAACTCATCCTTTTCGCTTCAGGATACATGTCTCTTGCATGTTCTTTCCCTATTACTCACGACTTGTTGTTTACCCATTGAAACCTAATTCTTGGGATCTTCAGTCTTTTAGGTTGGGTTACCATCATAAGTAATTCACAGTAGGCATTAGTCCCATCTCAACAGATGTATTGTAGACTTTCTCTCTAGCTAGTCATTTCGTCAAAGGATCGGCTAAGTTATCATCAATGCGTACTTGATCCACTCTAACAGCACCTTTAGTGAGCAAATCTCTCACAGTATTGTGCTTTCTTCTTATTTAAAGTTTTTTACCGTTGTAATAACGGTTCTCAATATACTACAAACCCTTCGGGTTGTTCCATATAGATTTCTTCTTCTAAATCACCATTTAAAAAAGTGGTTTTAACATCCATTTGCTGTACTACTAAGTTACGAATAGTAGTAATTGAAATAAGTACTCGAATGGATGTAATTCTCGTGACCGGAGAAAAAGTGTCGTAGAAATCTATATTTTCTCTTTGCCTAAAACCTTTGGCTACAAGGCGAGCCTTGTATTTATCAACAATACCGATGGTATTTAGTTTCTTTTTCAAAATTCATTTACAACCAATTGGTTTGCAGCTAGGTGGCAAGTCTACTAAGTGCCATTGATTGACTCTTTGCAAGTGTACAAATCCGTCAATTGAGTAATAAAAAGTTATCGATCCTCAGGGATTGCGCGATTGTAACAAAGAAATCGTGTCTATAAACATACTAAAAATAACACACATTTTAGGGGTTTGGTTTGTACGAAAACGTTTAGAAATCAATTGATTAAGAGTGAGGTTGGATCGTCGACAATTCCCTAGACAATAGTAATCACATGCAATTCAATTGTATCATAATGAACCACTCGAATGTTACAACTAGATCAACATTGTAGTGAATCTCAATCTCTTGATAAATCCACCCTATCCTCTACCGATACTTCTCCAATCTCTTGGATGGAAGCTACCGATAGCGGAGTATTTGTAAACGCGTTGATCGTATGCTACAATCTATGTTTCAATTTGACCGGAAACACTCAAATGCACAATGAATTCAGTTCTGATTTTAACTCATACTCTCATACATAATTAAAATATAAGTTCATTGCAAGATTGATCAGAAATTGTAAAGCATTAAAGACAGAATTTCATTGAATAACATTCATAAGAGAGATTTAGTACTGATACAAATGATTACATGGAATACATAAGTCTAGTTCCTAATCATGATCCAACCTCAATGGAGGTCTAGCCTCTCATGGTGAAGTAGCTCAATTCTTGATCCAACTTCAAGGAATCAGCTCCCGTGATGTTGTATGCTTCAAATCTAGCCACTCCTAACCTCTGGAACACATGATCAGTCTTCAATTCGCGCACTGGAACTCTCAGGATCAAGATCAGATTCTAAATTTTCGAACCCCTGTCCAGAAAACTAACATTTCTATATATAGTGATTGCAACCACGCCACGCGTGGTTGTGTTTCTTCATACTACGCCGCGCGTGTAACTGCACCACGTCGCGCGTGATCAAGGCAGAGGCGAACTGGTCTTCAATACAGCTTATTACGCCGCGCGTGATTGGTTACACGCCCCCGGCGTAGTTCAATTCCTCTATCACGCCGCGTGTGATCCTTCTCACGTCGCGTGTGATCAAGTCAGTGGCGAACATTCTCTGGTCAGGGTATTACGCCGCGCGTGGACAGGTCCCCACGCCGCGCATAATTATAGCAGGATTTTGGTCTCTCTGTAATGTGTATTACGCTGCGCTTGATGGGTCACGCCCCCAACGTAGTTAACTTACAACATTTCCTGCATAATTTCCTGCTTTCTTGTATTCCAAGCAACCTTGCTTCTGAGTTGATTTCTCTTGATTTATTGCTTAAAAACCTCTAAAATAAGTCTAATGTTCCTCAAATAAGCATGTATTATGAGAGTGTGACGATACGTCATTAGCCATGTCTTGTTAGATTCAAGAGAATCCATCTCATCATTAATAGCTTCTTGCCAAAGATCAGCATCCATCGATGACAAGGCTTCTTGAATATTTGTAGGATCTTCATCTATTGTATAGGCCGCATAATCAGGCCCATAGTCTTTAGTAACTCTTACTCGTTTACTCCTTCGGAGTTCTGTCTCTACTTCATCATTGCTATTCATATTTCGTATCACAGGAATGTGACTTTGTTCAGGAATATTACTCTGTTTAGTGCCCCCACTATTTCTCAATTTAAAAGGAAATTTCTTTTCATGGAAATCTGCGTCAACAGATTCTATGATTACTTTTGCATTTAGGTCGTAAAACATATATGCTTTACTGTTTGTTGCATACCCAATGAATACACATTCATATGCTCTACTAGCGAGTTTAACTCGCTTCGGATCCAGTATACGGACATAGGCTAGACATCCCCAAAAGTTCTCAAATAAGACAAGTTTGGTTGTATTTTCTTTAATGTCTCATATGGAGAGATCATTTCTTTAGACTTGGAAACTCTATTCATAACAAAACAATAGTCAAAATAATTTCCCCCCACCAATGGGCAGCGGCACCAGAGTTTAACATAATAGCAACAACAAGTTCAGTAAAAGTCCTATTCTTTCTTTCTGCTTTACCATTCATTTCAGGGGAATATGGTACAATTGTCTCATGTATAATTCCATGTTGTTTATAAAATTCATTAAATAAACTAGAATTATATTCAGTTCCCCTATCACTTCGAAATCTCTTGATTTTTTTATTAAATTGATTTTCAATTTCGTTAACAAACACTTTAAACATATCAAAAGTATCACTTTTATTCTTCATTAAATAAACGAATGTGTAGTCAGAACAATCATCTATAAAAGTGATAAAATAGCGTTTGTTATTTCTAGTTAATGTTCCATCTAATTCACATATATCAGAATGTATAAGGTCCATTGGTTCAGATTGTCTAATTACTGATTTATGTGAACTTTTAGTAATTTTTAATTGACTGCAAAATTCACATTTTTATACTTCATTAAAATTGAATTTAGGAATTATACCTAAGTAACTTAAATGAGAAATAGAACAAATATTAAGAAGACAAAGTCTAGAATGCCAAATATTAAAATCACACAAAGAATAATCAGAAGTAGAAATTTTATTCAAATTCAAATCAACATTCAATTTAAACATGTCATCAGTGGCGTACCCTTTTCCAATAAAAGTACCATTCTTAGTGATGGCGTACAAGTCTGCCCCAATAGTCTGACTAAACTCAGCCTTATTAAAAAAAAAACCATAAACAAGCTGAATTTCACCTCTGGAAAGACTCGGTTTTGAAAATCGATTTAAAAACAAGATAGTACTAAAAAATTCATTGTAATAGTGTTGGGGTTGATTGCAATGTAAGTCCCACATTGCTAATGAAAGAAAAAAGGTCAAGGAAATTATATTTGAGAAGTCCCACATTGCTTAGAAAAGTGAAGAGTGGAGGAGCTGAATGCTATATAAAGAGATCTCAAGTTCCTTGTTTCAATGCACCAAGCAGTAACACTTGTAAACACTTTAAGTTTATATTTGTGTCTTTTTGCTTTTCTCTTATGCTCTTGTTTAAGAGTATTTGAGATGTAGTTCAAATATTTACTTTAGAGAGTGTGGGTGTATTGGGGCATGGGGTGATTGAGAGTGAAGTCTATGTGTTGTAACAATTTTCACATAGTGTTTATTCTCTGGTTGTCGGTTTTGACAACGGCCGTGGTTTTTTCTCCGGTTTTGGAGTTTCCACGTTATATTCTTGTGTTGTTGATTGCGTTCATTTATTTTCTCTATGCCGGTTTTTCTCAACAACTGGTATCAGAGCTCTTGGTTTGATTCAGGAGGAGGGAGTTCCGCTGTGAAGTTTAGGCTAGAGAAAATTGATGTTTGGCTTGTGGAATATCAAGTCAAGGATATGGTGATGCAATTTGGGTTACACAAGGTCAGCCTGGAGAGGCGGTGATAATAATACTCAACATCAGTCTGAAGAGGCGGTGATAAGAATACTCGGGTTACGTCTGAAACAACAACTTATTATGATGCGGAGGTGCTAGTGGAAGTTGGGAATCGGTGGAGTGTTGAGTCATGGACTTTGGAAGCTCCTATCACATATGTTTGAAGAAGAAATACTTTTGAATCCCTAGAGCTAGTTGAAGGTGGAGTTGTTCATCTCGGTGACGGAAAGCTTGTAAGGTTCAAGGTATGAGTGAGTTTCTTTTAACATAATGCGAGGTATTTTCTTGAACTTTGATGCTTAGATAATAGGTAGATACTTGTTAGATAGTTCTACTATTATTGGTTATGCATCAGTTACTAGTGGCGATTCTCATGTTTTGGTTAAGTTGTGGATCTTCGGGTGGGTGCTTGTTAGTGACATGAGTTTAGTTGGACTAGCGAAACAAGGTTTAATAGGTGATTTAAAACTAAACTAGAATTATTGGAGCCTAACAATGGCCTGAGGTGGTCTCACAGATGTTTGAAGTTGTTCAAGTGACACATTGGCATCGTTTGACATGGATGCAAGGTGTGTGATGATAGTGTGCGGGCATTGGTTGACATTGATGCAAGGTATGCGGTTGTCTCGATGGCTGATGAACTTCCGGAGAAAGCCAACATGGAAGTTCCACCATAAATTTTCAGCGAGGTTTCAAGATGAAATTCTTGGGATGGCTTGGTTCCAAGTGAAGAAAAATCTTGGGATGATTTAGTTTCAAGTGAAGAAAATTCTTGGGATGGTTTAGTTCCAAGTGGAGTATACTCTTTATGGTGGAGTATGATAATTTAATTTGTCGTTATAGACAATGAGAATTATGATTGTCGGTGAAGACAATGATTGTCAGTGTAGACAATGGAAGCATAAGATAATGATTGTCGGTGTAGACAATGAAGATTGAAGACCATTACAATCAAGGTGGAGATTGTTGGGGTTGATTGCAATGTAAGTCACACATTGCTAATGAAGGAAAAAAGGTCAAGGAAATTATATTTGAGAAGTCCCACATTGCTTAGAAAAGTGAAGAGTGGAGGAGCTCAATGCTATATAAAGAGATCTCAAGTTCCTTGTTTCAATGCACCAAGCAGTAACACTTGTAAACACTTTAAGTTTATATTTGTGTCTTTTTGTTTTTCTCTTATGCTCTTGTTTAAGAGTATTTGAGATGTAGTTCAAATATTTACTTTGGAGAGTGTGGGTGTATTGGGGCATGGGGTGATTGAGAGTGAAGTCTATGTGTTGTAACAATTTTCACATAGTGTTTATTCTCTGATTGTCGGTTTTGACAACAGCCGTGGTTTTTTCTCCGGTTTTGGAGTTTCCACGTTATATTCTTGTGTTGTTGATTGCGTTCTTTTATTTTCTCTATGCCGGTTTTTCCCAACAAATAGATCAACTGACAATGTTATTATTCGCCAAATACGACAACAAAAGCACACCAAAAATAGATTATTTTCAATATATATATATATATAGAAAATTTAACACAAACAAATTAATTAAGTTGGTACAATTTCAATTCCACCCTGTGAAGGCAAGGATGATCGCAGCAATAGCTCCTCCTATTGGCAGGCCAATCTTTAGGGGCGGAGCTAGGTATGAGTTAAGGAGGGTCAAGGTCCGGCCTGGAGGTGGAGGGTCATGTGGCTTAGTGGTAAGGGGCGCTATTTGTAACCCATATGTCCTTGAGTTCAACTTCTTAGTTGGCATTTAAATTTAATTGATTTTTTATTATTTTTTAAGAAAATTTGTATTTTTGTTAAAGGTATGGTTGAGTTTGCAAGTTTGATAACATAATATATCAAATTTACCATAATATATCAAATTTTTTTAAAAATTCTTCAAATCAATATGCTTTGGTAATTAGACAACCAAATTTAACAAAATAAAGAAAATTTGGTTTTTATAATTTCTTAAGTTTCTTTTGATTTTGAATAAACGAATGAGTTGAAAGCGTTAATTTGCTTGAGTCTTTCTCTCATTTGATATCATATTAAAACTCATTAAGATTAACCGTTGATACATTTTTAGCATCCCATAAAAAAAATTCAAGCACCGTCACACCTGGACATTTTAGTCTAGCTCGCCACAATATGTTGTATCCACAATTAAATTTATTTCATAAACATATGGTTTGTTTTTTAGTAATGTCTCTGTCAACTGAGTTAAGCTCACGAGACATATATGCCTTATTGTAATTAATCAAATTATTATTAAGAGATAGCTTAGAAAAAAAACTAGTAAATATTATAACAACTTTAACAGTGTTATTTTGTGTGTAATTTTGGTTTTGAATTTAATTAATATTTGGTATGTGGTCGGAAGCGTTAATTTGCTTGAGCCTTATTGGTTGGGACCAAAAGTTATTTCTTGGTCCAAGGACCACACAAGAATATCTCATGTGGAAGACTCAAAGTTGAAACAGCTACCCTAGTGGGACCAAATGTTTCCTTGAAATTGAAATCTTCACTGGGACCATGCTTAGATCGATCACCAACTTAAATATTATATTTGTCCACACATGCATGCCTACAAATGAAAACTCATACTACAAAGTAATGGTATCAGAAGCGGAGCCAAGGGTGGCCAAGATGGGGCATGTTCCACCCCAAAAAAATGAAAATTAGTAGGGTACTCCTATATATATAAATTTATTAGTCTATAAGACATATATAAGTTGATGCGATTCTGGATCATACTATTGCTATTGTCCCAGCGGCCATATGCCTTTTATATACTGAAATAGCGTGTGTTCAAATCCTGCTGGGTACTGTGTTTTTTAATTTTTATGTTTTATCTTCAATAAAATCACTCTTGTAGTTTTTTTGTGTTAATTTTTAATTTTTCTGTTTTTTTTTCTCATTGAAAAAATCAATTTCATATTTATAAACTAAAGGAGTTTTCATATTTATTTATCCACTGTTATCTTCCTCACTAATTTTTTGTGTGAATAAAATACAATTTTTTACCAATTACAAATAATATCCTCTTTCGATTAGTATTATTTAGTTTGGATTTTATCTTGGATTGTATTAAAAGAACAAATAATAATAAAAAAGAAAGGTAAATACTAGCATGTGAGTGTGTGACACTGACAGTGGCAGTGGGAGAGAGAATGTCCCAAAAAAAGCGCATATGACATACTCCCTTTAATCACGAAAAACAAAATTCCCAGGAAGGAGTACTACACATGAGAGAGTTTTTCTCATGTGACATTCCCAATTTTACCATGACATAATAATATTAAAAGGAGGACCTACTTTTATTTACCATATATACCATTAATGACAGAGGCCTTATGATTAATAACGACTCAGTTTAGTGTGAAAGAGTTTGATATATAGGTCTCTTATCATAAATGAGTTTCAGATTTGCAAGAAGAATAAGGATCAACACCAAAACATCAAATATAAAATCATAACTCAAAAATAATAAGACAAAAATTCATTATTTTATTTCAACATAGAATAGTACACTTGTTTTAAGATAAAAAAGAAGTACATGATCCTAGGCAAGGGGGCAATATAGAACTTAACCTAATAAAATCACATAGTCAAACTCAAACCTCAAACTGGTGATAAAGACAGAAAATGAAGAAACAAACCCTAAAACCATAAAACACACCAAATAGAAAATTCTCATTACACAGCTTCAACATTCAACTTGGAGAGCCTGGCTGGATTTCATGCCTCTTCATCCGCACCTTGAACATTCAACTGGATTTCATTAGCAGCACCATTCGGGTTTTCTCCGGTGTTTCTATGCTTATAAAACCATACGATTATGGCAATTGTAGTGGCAGCAGCACCAGTAGTAGGTAATGCTATTTTTAGCCTTACATGAAAATAATAATGATGATGGACTTCAATTTTTGTGGGCGGCACTGGCGATGTGAGCGGGGATTTGACTTCGTCTCGAAGCAAGGTGTGTGTTCTAGCTGAAGCAGTCACACAGCTGAGAGTTAAAGCCAAAAGAATCAACTGATACAGCTTCATTTTTCCTGAATGTAAAAGATAAAAATCAAATAAAACAGACCCATTAAGAAAGTATCAAATGTTAAATCAAATTCAACTGGGTTTAATAGAAAAAATCAGAAAGCTAGATTGTTAGAAAGTATCACATAAGTTAAATTTGAATGAGAGAGAGTTGATGTAGCTGCAAAAAAAAAATGCTCTATCTGGTGGCTCCTCTCCCATGAAATTTGGACTAATAATAATATGGCTAAATTTAAAGCTAAAAATGGGGTAAAAAATAGTTTGAACAAAAAAATGGCACAAGTAACCTGTAATTGTATTTGGCCCATTAAGAAAGTATGAAATGTTAAATCAAATTCAACTGGGTTTAATAGAAAAAATGAGAAAGCTAGATTGTTAGAAAGTATCACATAAGTTAAATTTGAACAATTTTGTAGTTCATATATATGGAACAGACCCATCAGGCTCAAAAAAGACAAGCTCCAAAATTTTCAAATTCTTTAACTTCTCAATGAACTTTGGGATTATTAAATAAAAGGTCATTGAGAAAATCAAGTTTGGCCAATGATTTCTGTTTTTCCATTTCTTTACCAAACACAAAGGTGAATACAAAATTTCAAGCTTTGAAAGGTGTCTAATTTCCTGAGGTGGAGATAGAGGTCTAACTAATAAGAATGTGAGAGAAAATTGATGTAAGTGCTGCAAATGTTGTTGTGATAGTGTGGGAGATGTGTAGGCTAATTTAATAAAACTGCAAGATCAAGCCAATAATGGATTTAAAAGAATATTATTAATTACCTCTGTGTGTGTGCTTTAATTCTGTGAATGTGTTTCTGTTTGGGTGTTGGAGTTTGCGTTTCAAGCCCTTACCTCTGATTAGATATATAATAGTTGGAATGGGAATAAAATTGACCATTTCAAGCTCTTACCTACCTTTTCTGTTATACGGTTGTACCCTACAAAAGTTTTTTTTTTTTTAATCAGCAAAATATTTAATACCATATCTGAACTTAAAAGCTTAACCATCTGATCAAGATGGGACGGTTTGTATGTACTGACTGCACATGCATTTTGACTGTACTGGATCTGTTTCCGAAGTTTCCATCCCAAAATCACGCTTTTCCTTACTCAAATCATTGCCACCTGCACATGCACATTTGGGCATGAAATTAAGAAGACATAATATAGAGTCTATAAACTCTCAGATTGGCGGGGTTACTTGAATTACCACCGGGTCAAAAGCATTCCCACTTAATTTCTTCTTTATGCGTTGTATTATTTTTCAAACATGTAAGGAATCAATATTTTTAAAAGAAAAAAGAGAAAGGTTATCGACTTTCAAATTTTTAAAACATAATAATTTCGAATATTTTTAAAAAAATAAATTTCACAAAAATATGTAAAAATAATATTTATAGGATATAGAGAAAATGAGAGAGATTAAGTTAAATAAAATTTATATTTCATTTTATGAGAATAAATTAAAACAATAATAGTGTTAGAAAAAATAAATTTTTGAAAAAAAATACTACCTCCGTTCCATTTCAATTGTATTTTTAGAATAGTAACACAAAATTAACAAAGTGTACTTTTTCACTTTATCTTCCTATTATACTCTCATTTTAATCCACCAACAAATTTCTATTTTGTTGCACACATTTTCTCTTTCTAATAAATTTAATATATTATATACAAAAAAAGTTATTATGTCATGTACCCAAAAAAGTAAAAAAAGTAAAACAAACTTTAGTTTTCCAAATATATAATATTAATTAGTTTATTGAAAAAGATACGATACAAGTAATTGATAAAGGGTATAAGTGACAAATCGTACCCTTAAAACATCAAAAGAATAGTTAAATAAGAATGTTAAATTCAACATCAAGAGACACTTAAAAAGGAATTGAGGTAGTAATTAAATAAGGTCAATGTTGAATTTTTGTTAATATAATTGGTTCGTTGGTTGTTTAAAAAAATATTGGATTTTTTTTTCTTGAATTTGTAAAAAATAAAATCTTATAATTTAATTTAATACATAATGAATATGTTTTTGTAATATATATTCATTTCTTTATAAATATAAAAATTTTCGACTAACATAATGACTAAAATTTCGGGCCTGTTTGATGCACAGGATAAGAGACAGGATAGGATAACTATATCATATCCTGCCGCAATCCAGTGTTTGGTGATACAGCAGGATATGATAAGTTAATCCTGAAGCTTATCCTATCCTGTCTCTCTAGTTATAATTCTTATCCTGAATTTGAGCTGGGTTACCAGCAGGATAGGATAAGAAAAAAAAATTACTGGTTTATTTTATAAAATATATTTTAAAATATATAAAATAAAATTAATAAAATGTAAATATGTTATATATCTTATCATATTATTATGAGCAAGTATGTATTAAAAACAAAATATAATAGTTATCATGTTTGTTATCCTGTGTGCACCAAACACATGATATGATAACTGAGTATAACTGTTATCCTGTTGTTATCATATCCTATCCTTATCCTGTTTTATATCCTATCCTGTCACTATGCTATCCTGCGCACCAAACGAGCCCTTCATCTTTTTAAAGTGAATAAGTAGAATTTTCAGGATTCAAATTTAGACCTAGCATACATACAAAACCAAAATCACGAGAACTCATTCTCTTATAATTTGGGATAGAGCTGCTATGCTTTTGTTAATTGTTACATTAATTTCCAAATTTCCCCTTTTATTTTTTTTAGTGAAAAATTTCCCCTTTTCTAAACAATCCGTTTCCTAGCTTATGTACTATATATGAATATCCACTTTGTTTGGGTTCTTTAATAACCACTTTTCTTTTCCAATATTTAATTTGCAGTGGAGAACCAGCTGGATAATCCTAATTAAGGAGTTCCAATCACACTTGGTGCTTATACAAAGTATCAACTAAGACTATCTAATAATTAGTAATTTAGTTTTACTACTATATGTTTTTCCAATATTTAGTAGATTTACCCTTTTAATTATCAAACTGAAAATGTCACAAACCGCAACGAATATATCCCGAATGATGTCCATGTGTGGCATACACAATCTTTGTTTGTATCACTTTTTGTGCAATAACTAAAATCAAAATTAGGTAAGGTAAAAAGTCACTAGGTTTGGTCTAGTGGTGAGGAGTTTGGATATTACATTATAGGTTCTGGGTTCGATCTCCAGCTCATTGTAAATAAAAAAAAAAATTAAGTAAGGTAATGCCTATAATTTACAAAAAAAAAATTAAAATAAAAGGGCTAAAGAACATTAGTTAAGTAACTAAAAAAATCATCTTTAAAATATAAGTGAAGACACCTGTTAAACTCAAATGTATATTAATTATTTTTTATGCAATTTTTTATTTCTTAAACAATATATCATAAAGAAATTGATTAACATTTTCTTAAAATAAAATAGACAAATGCTATGTTATAAAAAAATAGACAAATGTTACTAACATACATTATATCCTAAACCTATGACCTTACTTATAAACAAATATTTATTTTTTAAATTATTGAATAAACTTTTTTTAAAAAGAATTTATTGTTTATTTTACCAGCTTAAAGCTTATTTTTCTAATGTTATTTCAAGTGATTGAGCTTATAACTTATATTTTTTCTTTTAATTTTACACCTATAATCTTACTTAAAAAAATATTAATTAAACATATCTTTTTAATATAACATTGTAAGAAAAAGAAATCCACTTTTCTCATAAAAAAGAAAAAATCCACTTTTAAAATTATGTAACTAGTTCAACCGCTAAACTCACGTTATATTAAAATTATGTTAATAATTATCAATAAACTCTTTTCATGGATTTATAGATAATTTAAAATTTTATATATTTTGTTGTTAGATGACATAAAAGTTTGAAAAATTGTTGTGAATATATATAGATTTGCACCGAATGTTAATAATTACGAGTGATGTATCCACCATATTTTATGCTGGAATCGGTAGAGTTTGTTCGAGTGTCATGTTGGGTCTCGATGTGTCAGGGGGATTGGAGGTCTTCTTGTTATTTTGTCCTACCTGTGATTGATATTTGCATCTCTCTTCCTGATGGGTGTTCTTCTTCTCATGGTGGTGAAAATAGCATTTATTATCTCGAGGGGTTCTAGTTTGTTGGTAGTGTGCCTCCTTGTTTCCTAGTACTTTTATTTTCTTGTCTTAGAGATTGTTTTGTTTTGGTGGAATGTATTTCTTGTATCTCATTGATATTTACTTTTTTTTTTTGATAATCAAATGATATTATATTATAATATAAGGGGGTACTCAAACCCTTACAACAAAAAACAAGTAACTCAAGAGTTATGGATACATGACAACGGATCTAAACACCAACTAGAAAAAGGAATACAAGCTTTACGACCAAACCGACGGGAGAACCATAATCAAGAAGTAAGCTTAATCTCTTCCAAAAGCGCCGACGTATCCATAATTCCACCTTTGAAAATAACGTTGTTTCAGACTTTCCATAAATTTCAAGTGGTGGCCAACCAAACCAAATGACGAATACACCCCTTATCTTTAACATTGAACAACTCGCCAAAGGCCATAAAATTGTCGATTCCTGCCGCTCCCAAAGGAAGAAAGTTTTGAAACCAAGATAAAACTTTGTTCCATACTCCATTACTAAAATGGCACGAGAAGAAAAGGTGTGCACTATCCTCAATATGCTGGAAACAAAAAACACATGGCAGATCATGGGGATTAAATAATATACCTCTGCGATGAAGAGCGGCGCTTGTTGGTAATTTGTTTAAAATTAGCCTCCACCCAAAAAAACTAATTTTAGATGGTACATCCGTTCTCCATAAGCGTTGTATAGCATCTAACACCTTGTTATCCAAAGTTTCGGCCTGCCTTGAAGATAATAAACTAGCATAGCTGGATTTCACCGAAAAAATATCGTTAACGTCTGGTATCCAACGCCAATGGTCGAGAGCGGTCGACTGGAAAGAAAAACTAGAAAACAGCCCTTCAAGTTCCAAAAGCTGCTGCTCATCATTTCTCACTCCATCTCCATCGTGGTACCGTAACAGAGCTATCCAAACGCTCAGCCACCTTTGCATATTTGTCCGCCTCACGAACATACAAATCAGGAAACAAATCACACAATGCTTGAGACCCAAACCATTTGAAATTCCAGAATTCTATATCATTACCATTACCAACACAACAACCAATGTTGGACTTAAACCAACTAGAACTACAACTTTTCCCTGAACCTATGATATTACGCCACCATAAGGATGAATTACGACCTGCTATAATATCATGATAGCCCAATAGCGGAGAAGGTAAGTAACCATACCTGTGACGCAGCAACTCGGTCCAAATGGCATTATCATGATTCAAGAACCACCACTTCCATTTGCTCAACAAGGTCAAGTTAAAGAGATCGAGATTTTTTACCCCTAAACCCCCTTTCTCCTTGGGTAAACAAATATACTCCCATTTAACCCAACAAAGTTTCTTATCTTCTACACCGCCACCCCACAAAAAATTCCTCTGAATTTTCTCTATACCTTTTAGTACACATCGAGGAGCCTTGAAGAATGAGAAAAAATATAATGGCATACTTGTCAGGACCGAATTGATAAGAGTGACTCTACCGCCGAAAGAAAGACGACGACTAGTCCACGAATGTAACCGCTTATTCAAAGCCTCCATTATTGGATTCCAAGTCTCTCGTCGACGCGGATTAGCACAAACCGGAATGCCTAAGAATTTAAAAGGTACAACTGCTGTATTGCATGATAAAAATGCAGCTCCCGCTTTCAGAAAACTTATATCAATATTAATACCAAACAACTTGCTCTTCACAAAGTTAATCTTTAGCCCGAATGCCAATTCAAAGCCTCTAAGTAAAGATTTGATAGTCCAAAAATTCTCCCAACTAACTTCTCCCATAATAATTGTGTCATCGGCAAACTGTAATAACAAAAATTGTAGGTTGGCATTAATCTTGAAGCCCTTGAATTTTCCTATATCAATCGCTTTACGCATCATCCTTGTCAAACCTTCCGCAACAATCAAGAATAAAAAAAGAGATAGAGGATCACCTTGACGACCCACCGCAAAATCCTCTGTCGGACTGCCATTAATCAAAATTGACATCGAACTCTCAAAGATGCAAGCTCGCATCCACGCTAACCATCCTTCAGGAAAACCCATTTTGATCATCATACGTTCCAGGAAACTCCAACTAACAGTATCATATGTGCGCTCAAAGTCCACTTTGAACAACAAGTAGCTATCTTTCCTTCTTTTAGAAAGATCAATAACTTCATTAAGGATCACTACACCGTCCAAAATCTGACGTTGTGGAAGAAATGCCGATTGACAAATCAACTTCTCCAGCACCCTTTTCAATCGATTAGCCAAGATTTTAGAGAGAATTTTGTACACACTTCCAATCAGACATATAGGTCGATAGTCGAACAAATCTTGCGGATGGTCCTTCTTTGGAACAAGAGTCAAAAAAGAAGCTGTCAAAGCCTTAGGTAGCACCGCTTTCTCATGAAATTCCCCCAAAAAATTCAGAACATCTTTCTTCACTATATGCTAACACACTTTGAAAAAGTTAAGATTGAAACCGTCCGGTCCCAGGATTTTATTACCATCACAACTCCAAATAGTAACTTTAACTTCAGCTTCATCAAAGGGAGCTAAAAGCAAATCATTGTCATCAGTAGATAAAGAATTAAAGGCAATATCCTGTAAAAACGGTCGTGAGCTCCATTCTTCCGCAAGATGCTTTGAAAAATGAGATTTAACCTCTGTTTGTATTAGATTCACCCCCTTCCAACCAATCTTCCCCTTTCTTTAACCTCACAATTTGATTTCGTCGGCGCCGCCGCCCTTTAATACTAGAATGAAAAAAATCGAGAATTGGCATCTCCTTCTTGAATCCACTTTGTTCTAGATTTTTGACGAAGAAGACTCTCTTTAGTGTGAATTTGCTCCCAAAATTCTCGAACCAAATCCTTCGAATTATGATTAGACAGATCAATCTCACTATTTGCAATTAAATCCTCTATCTCATTTAGCTCTTTCACTGTTTTATCAATTTCAAGATCCGTAATGCCAAAAACTTCTTTATTCCACTTTCTTAATGCTACCTTCAACATTTTCAACTTCTCTTTCAAAACGAACGCCTTTTTACCACTAACCTCCAGACTCTCCCAAGTAATTTTCACAAAGTCTAAAATGTCCGGATGATCGGCCCAACAGTTGTTAAATTTGAAAGGCTTAAGCCCCCAGTTAATGATAGAACACTCTAACCAGATGGGACAATGATATGAAATATCTCGGCTACCCACCCATTGGTTAGATATACTTCCTTTAAGGATAAAACCATCCGATAAGAGAAAGCGATCCAAACGGATCATTGCCGAACCATCGGAGTTAAACCAAGTAAATTTCTTCCCTAATACCTGAATATCAATCACTTCCAAATCCTCCATGAAAGCTGCAAATTCTCTCTTCTCAGATTGGCTCCCGGCACTGCCACGCCCACTTCTTTCCCCAACTTTAGATATTGTGTTGAAATCTCCCCCTAAACACCATTCCCCAACATCGTTGCACGATTTGAACTCAAGCAAATCTTTCCATAATTTACATTTCCCGGACAATGAACAAGGTGAATAAATATTGACAATGTATAGTAAGCCATCTTTCCATTCCACACAAATACCCAAAAAGCCAGTACCAGATAAGCTATAACGAAAAGAAAATAATCCTTTGTTCCAAATAGATAGTAAACCACCAGACAAACCACAAGATTATATCGCTAACCATTCTACATCTTTATGTCCCCAAAGATTGTGAATCATAGAATCAATAAAAATGTTATTTTTGTTTCTTGCAAAAGACACATATCAAACGCACCTGATTGTAACAATGAACTCAAACGACGACGCTTCGCCGAATCACCCCAACCCCTCAGATTAAATGACATAATCTTCATGGATGAACTTGATGATTTTGCTCCCTCATAATCCTGGCTGCCTCATCACTTTTTTCATTGTGCAAGATTTTGTCTACATAACATTCTTCCATATCCTCACCAGCTACACCCAACTCTGCTGCCCCTACCCAAACTTTCTGCGCGGTATCAATATCATGTTTCTCTGTGAATCGGCAATTGCAATTACGAAAGTATGATGAACTAAGAGAGCTGCAGCAAAGAACCGCTCCCGCTGATGACAAGGAAGTGACTGGTTTTCTGCCAGGGCGACCTCGGAGAGGAGGATTTCGAGTGACGCCTTCGGTTTCAGAAACTGCCCGGCTTGACGACGCCTCATCGACATAAAGGGCATAACGTTGAATCGAACTAGAAAACTCAGAAACCGGCGCCTTCAAATTCAATTTCTGGATAGTGAGTTGTTGTTTTCTTACTTTCGATGGAATATGATGCACGCTATTCAACACTTTACCAATAGTTACTTTAAAAGACAACTTGGCTTTAAAAACATGGGATGGCCCAAGGTTATTCAACATGAGGTAGACACTTCTAGGCCCATCTCTATAGACACGTCTTGAATGAGACCTTACACCCCCTCCATCAGACTCTATAGAAAGCATATGTTTTCCTCGGCCCAACTCCTCTGATTGAGTCAAATTTCTAACCACGCCCCCTGTAGATGATAGATTAGTATTGGTGGATATTTGTGGCCCAACTACTCCATCCTCCTGTCCTAACAAAGATCCAACCTCCACTAACCTACTACCCTTCTTATACATCGTACCATCCAAAAAATTATCTCTGCGATCCTCCTGGTCATTACTATGCCCAAATTAGTAACCGGCGAAATAACTTGGTCTTGAATAGCGTTATTGGCGGGAGTTTTGGCCAAAAGATTCTCCTCCTCCTCCTCCTCCAAATCTCTCTCCACCATCTTCTCCTCCTCCCACAACACCTGCGCCACCTCATCCTCCTCCTCTTCTTCCTCCGAAGCGTCCTCAAGATCTCTACTTCCACGTCCTTGATTTTGAGGAATCAAGATACGCATAGGGCCATATGAATCTTCAAGAACTCTGAGATGGAAAATAATGTCATTCACCTTAACATCGATGAATTCACTCATTAATATTTACTGATCTTTCTCTTATACTTTTTTTTTTGTTTTTTATATTTATATATTCTCTCCGTCTCAAAATATAAGCAAAAGTAGGTCAAAAAACTTGATATATTTGGTTAAAAATTTGGACCAAATACATCCACTTTTGTTGACCAACTTTTGCTTATATACTGAGATGGGGAATATAATATAAATATAAAAAATATATTTAATGAAAGTGTTTTCGTTTAATCATGAACTACTGTTGATATTTTTTTTCTTCTATAAATATTTTAATTAGATAATAAATGCGATTTTCACTCCAAATAAAGAGACTGGTATTGATTTGGTTAACTCTCCAAGTGGTTTCCACAAATTATTTAGAAATAGTAATAATAAAAAAGAAAAGGTAAATACTATGTGAGTTTTTTTTTTTTTTTTATAAACAAGTAGTACTATTTTGGTAATTTGGTTACATGATAAACAAATACTATGTGAGTGTGTGACATTTTTTTTGAAGTGAAGACATATTTCATAGTACAGTGGAAGAGAATGTTCTTTTTAATTAGATTGATGAGCCAACAAAAACGCATAGGACAGAATCCCTTCAATCACGGAAAACAAAATACTAGGTACACCAGGAGCAGGAAGGAAATGTAGTTGAATGTTACAGTACGTTACTCCTACTCGGCTACTCCTACTACTATACACAAACTTTCTGACACAAACTTTGCTTTTCTTTTTCAATATGGAAAAGTTTACTCGCTATATTATTTTATAAGAGTTAATTTGATTAAATGATATTATTTATTTATTTTACTTTGATCATAATTTTTTAATAATATATAAATATAAATACTAACGTATAAGATTTTGTTTAATTTGTTTTGATGAGTATTTTTAAAATATTAAGTTTTTATAATTTTAATTAATAGAGAATTAAAAATATTAATGATTAAAATTGTGCATTGACATACATGCATTAGTCAAACTAGCTCTTTTGGGACGGGAGTATAATATAGTTGGTGTTGTAAAAATTGGACTTAATCACAATATTCAACCATATATTAATTTAAGTAATTCAACAAATATTATAGAGAATTAAAATAGAGTTCATATGAACTTATCTTAATTTAATACATCAACCGTCACAACATACGCAATCACGAACTTTAAAAAACATGAATGACCTGCAAAATAGTGAACCATGAAACAATACCTGAGGCGTGCTGATCGCACTGTCCTTAAGGATTTATCCGCCTCATATATGCGCAAATCCCCCAGGATTCAACAGATCATTCTCGAATATGAATCATATTCGAGGTGACAGAACTAACAAAAAATAATTAAACACCGGTAACGTAATCCAGGAAAATATACCTCAATTTTTATTAGAAAGAATAAAATTAGCTTATTGTATGTGCCCATGTATATCCCCTCACTCAATTTTTATTAGAAAGAATAAAATTAGCTTATTATTATATGTGGCCATGTATATCCCCTCTCTCACCGCCTTAAGCCACGTTAATCTCTATATATGAACCAAGCCTCTTTGTAAGTTGAAAACATGTGTATGCACTGTATTCCCCTTTTATTTCTTTTGCAAGCATAACAGACAAAAATACTAATAAATAGGATTAAAACCATATAAATTCAATTAAAAGAAAAACGTGTCTTTGACTAAGTGAAAAAACACATTTAACAAATCATCAATAATACTATTAATTTATTTAAAATGATATATAAAATTATTTTAAATAACTTTAAAATAAATTATAAGATCAAAATATCCAACAATTGGATGATAGACATTTGTTTTTTTGTTATGGGGGCCAATAGTCACTAACCAATCTCTCCATGAAACAGAGAATTTTTTTTTCTTACCCCTACATTTATCTCTTTACCCCAACATATTTTAAAATATTCCCATTATACCCTTATATTAAAGTGGGTTGATATGTTAAATGTGTGCTGGTATGTTAAAAGTGTGCTGGTATGTTAATTAAAAGTGTGCTGATATGTTAATTAAAGTGTGATGGTACATCAAAAGTGTGCTGATATGTTAAAACTACATCAAAAGTGTGCTGATATGTTAAAAGTGTACTGATATGTTAAAACTGCATCAATCTTCACCGAATCCATATGAGTTCCTTGTTCCTGTTAAATAAGCTTTGGATTCGCCATCCATTCCAATATACTTTCTCGAGCGTGCACTTCGCACTACCCTGACTCGTTTCAAACTTAACGCATAATTGCATTGGCCTATAGTAAATCACATTACTACCAAAATACATTGTTGATACTAAAATCACCAACATTTTTCTATTTTTACTTGTATGTCTTTGAACTATCTTTTTCTACTCCATCGCCAACAATATCGTGACCAACAGCTGAACTGGTACTACCAAATTCATTCTTAAACCCATTTCTCAATGGAAAAGCTTCTGATTGATTAGCTTGACAAGATTGTTGTTCCAATGCACTAACTTGAGGCATGCCGGATGAGCAAGAAACAAGTGTGGGTGACAAACCTAACAGAAGAAATTACAACAATAATGTGAGGTAATTATCCAGCATATGTATAGCTAACCTGATGCAGCATAGAAGAAATATAATCAAACTTAGGAAAGGAAAACCTTCACATAGACAATTACAACAATTATGCTTACTCCACACCTAGAGCTTGAAGAAGAAACTTTAAACAATCAGTTTGCACACTACTATTGGAACATTTAAAAGTAATAACCACAACAACAACAACAACAAAAACAAAAAACACCCGGTAATGACCTCAATTGGGAAGGGGGAAAATTATGTGCTTCAGATAAGTTTTCTTCTGCAGCAAAGTAACATGAATGCAACTTGCTCAAGTGCAAAATTGAAGGGCTGCATATTGTACGTTTTTATCTTTCCATTGAAGTTGTTCATAAAGCCATGCCTCAACTTAACTCATTAAACTGTTGCAAATCATGATGTATGATTCATTTTTCATCTCTCATTTGAAAATTCCATGTTATGTTTTAAGCAGTTCATGAACTATTTTACATGTATATGGAACACACCAAACTAAACAGTATTACAGTAACACATAAATCTACCATGAAACCAAAAGGCAAAGTTAGCAAATGCTAGGGGAAGTTGCATTCTCACAAGCAGCCTCGGCAGCACTATCTGAATTGTTAATTTCCATTGCAGAACTTTGAAGTGATTTTGAATAATTTTGAAAGTGTTTTGGTGTCGTAACTCATCCTTGATGCAATTTTTTCCAGAATTTTTCATTTAGCCACGGTTTTAGCCACAGTTTCACGGTGTAACTGTGACTAATTAACATATACCAGCACACTTTTGAAAAGTGTTCCGGTAAAATATGTTAAAGAGATAAATGTAATTTTAACATACCAACACATTTTTAATATACCAGCACACTTTTGATGCAGTTTTAACATACCAGCACACTTTTAACATACCAACACACTTTCATTAACATACCAACACACTTTTAATATACAAACACACTTTAATTAACATACTAGAACACTTTTAACATACCAACCCACTTTAATATAAGGGTATAGAATGAGAATATTTTAAAATATGTTGGGGTAAAGAGATAAATGTAGGGGTAGAAAAAAAATTCCTGACAATGGGTTGGTTTGAAGTCTGATGGGCTACCCTGACCCAATTTTCATATGTGCTAACTGCTAAATGAGTGTTTCTTTTTGCACCCTCTATATTTTCTCGCGCTCCCCTTAAAATTACATAAATACATCTTCCTTTTTCAAAAATAAAAAAATCTTCCACTATTTAACTTGTGAACACCTATATGCATATTATTTTCAGGATTTTACACTGTTTTCGTTGCAAAAGTATTGAAATGCATTCGCTATACTTAACTAGCTAACACATTCTATACATGAAATTTTAAATATTTTACACCGTTCACTAATTAAGCAGAAGTTCGCTACTTAACTAGCGAACCCCCTATACATGAAATTATAGGATTCTACATCGTTCTCTAGTTAAGGACTTGTCATACAAACACCCCCGGTTAGGATTAAACTTGTATTGGCTTCGTTTGATGTTAGGCATGCGCTAAGCCTTGACTTCAGTAGGCCTAGCTTGCTAGTTGGCCTGCTCTTGCCTCCCCCACGCCCTTACTTGTCATGCACTCTTTGTATATGCCTATATAAGGTACTTTACCTTATGTGAATCAATTGAGAACAACATTTACACAACAATTGGTATCAGTGAGCCCTCAAGGGTCCTGCATACACGAAACACAGTTTGTTTCGCGCGCGCTCTTGTTGTTTTTCTGTTACAACCGTTTCCTTCCCAATCTTCATTGTGAATCTTGATCCCTCACACAATCTTCATCACCGATTCTCATGGCTGAATCTTCCCACTTTATGCAACCTTTTATTCCCAAATTTGATGGCCATTATTGTTGTGAATTCGTCTTAAAATCACACCAATGAAAACTTGATGTGTGGAGCAATAGAACGGCAACCAAATAACAAGCGGAATAAGCAATAATAATAACCGATAAACAAGATAAAAGAGAAGAAATGACACAATATTTGTTTACCCAATTCGGTCCAATAATGACCTAGTCTTCCAGAAAAATATATTTTTTCCCAAAAAATCTTCAAAACATCAAAGATGCAAAAAGCTTCTAACAAATATTTTTCTGACTTCTTGTAACAGAGATTTCAAGGTATATCCAACAATTATGATCATTGGTCTATGCTTATGGAAAATTTGCTTCGTTCTAAAGAATATTTGAGTCTCATTGAAGAAGGTGTCATCGTTGCTCCTGCAAATGCAATAACTGAACAAAGAAAACTTGCGGATGAAAGCAAACTCAAAGATTTGAAGGCCAAGAACTATCTTTTTCAAGCAATTGATCGTTCAATCTTAGAAACTATTCTTACTCGTGACACAGCTCGTGATATTTGGGAATCTATGAGAAGAAAATATCAAGGTTCAACAAAGGTTAAACGTGCTCAGCTTCAAGCCTTACGCAGAGAATTCAAAATCTTGACCATGAAAGACAATGAATCAGTAAGTCATTACTTTTCAAGAACTTTAACTATTGCCAATAAAATGACTTTACATGGCGAAACCATGAATCATATTAAAGTTGTTGAAAATGTTTTAAGATCCATGACTTCCAAGTTCAACTATGTTGTGTGTTCCATAGAAGAGTCAAATGATGTAACTACCCTTACAATTGATGAATTGCAAAGTAGTTTACTGGTTCATGAACAAAGGATGAAAACCACACAAGATAAACATGAAGAACAAGCCTTGAAAGTGTCTTATGGCTGAGCTGGAGGAAGAGGGAGAGGAAGGAACAGTTCAAGGGGTGGTAGAGGAAGAGAAAGCAAAGAATTGATTGAATGCTATAGATGTCACAAACTTGGGCATTATCAAAATGAATGTCCAACTTGGGAAGAAAGTGCAAATTATGCAGAATTTGATGAATATGAAGAAGTGTTGCTTATGGAACAAGAAAAGTCAAAAGAACCAATCAGTAGTGATTCAAAGGATGATATTTGGTTCCTTGATTCTGGTTGCAGTAACCATGTGGTGGGAAAGAAGGAATGACTACTTGATTTTGATTCTGAATTCAGAGAATCAGTAAAGCTCGGTGACAATTCAAAGATGCCAGTCATGGCAAAGGGCAATTTGAAATTGTACATTAAAGGAATTGTGCAGGTGATAACAGGTGTGTATTATCTTCATGGGTTAAAGAATAATTTGTTGAGCATTGGACAACTACAACAAAAGAACTTGACAATTGTTTTTTCAAACAATAATTGCAAAGTGTATCATGAAAGCAAAGACTTGCTTATGTCCACAGAAATGTTTGCCAATAGAATATATGTGATACATGCTTCAGTAATCACTCCCATCTGTCTTCAAGTCACAAAAATGGATCAAACTCTAATGAAAAATAAAATAATAGTTGATATTTGTTGGTGCAGCATCTGGTGAGCCTCCCTTGCTTCTAGCAGCTTCTGTTCACTGTGCCACAAGATCAGCAATCAAAGAAGCAAGGAAACAGCTGCTATCATGGAGCAATTTAGATGGATCAGATTCAACATTTCAGGTGGGGGTCCCTGCAACAATGCCTGTAGTAAAGGAACTTAGTGGACTAGACATTGTACAAAGATACTCGAAATGGAAAATGGATAACAAGTAAAAAATACCTCAATCACAACAAATCATTATCTTGTAAATGAAAGCTAAACATGTTGTGAGGATTAATTTAAAATCACGAATTAATGAACCGGTGCATGCTGTGAAAAACTGGAACCAGAGAGAAACTTGAACCGGTCATTAATTAATGAATCGGAGCATACATGATTTTTTTGATGAAAATCTGTTTTTGATTTGTTTTTTTTTTTAAAGACAGATTTGTTCCTACTTTTAAGGCTTATATATATTTGTATAAATAGAGGTTGTTATATGCGTAGAAAAATAAAAGATCAAGGGAGAACAAATTGAGATTAGGATTTGCCAAATTGAGATTAGGTTCTTTGGAATGGTAGGTTGGTAGTTGAAGAACTTCTATTGTCATTATTATGCACCAAAACACGTTCATTATTTATGTTTGGATACATTCATCTATATGTGATTTATTTTATGGCATGCCAATTGCAGGCTGCTGCATCTTGTGCACTCGCAGCACACAAATTACAGAGACTGCTAAGGATGTATCTAAATCGAAAAACTGATATGATAATGGTTGGTGGAAGGCATCCAATGAAGATAACATACAATGTTGGATTTAAGAATAACGGGAAGATTACTGCATTACACCTTGAGATATTGGTCGATGCTGGGATTTATCCTAACGTTAGTGCAATAATGCCGTACAACATAGCCGGTACGCTTAAAAAGTATGACTGGGGTGCTCTCTCTTTCGATATAAAGTTATGCAGAACAAACCATCCTAGTAGATCTGCAATGAGGGCCCCAGAGGACTTGCAAGGATCATTCATCACCGAAGTTATAATAGAAAATGTTGCAGCTACTCTTTCGATGGATGTAGATTCTGTTAGAAACATTAATCTTCACACATACACAAGTCTTAAGGAATTCTATGATGATTCTTGTGGAGAACCACTTGAATATACAATGCCTTTAATTTGGAACAAGTTAGCTGTTTCTGCATACTATGAACTGAGAGTAAACAAAGTGAAAGAGTTTAATAGTACTAACATTTGGAAGAAAAGGGGAATATCTCGAGTACCGGTGTTGTATGACCTGAACGTAAGACCATCGCCAGGAAAAGTTAGCATCTTATCAGATGGTTCTGTTGTTGTTGAAGTTGGAGGAATTGAATTGGGTCAGTGTCTATGGAAAAGGTGGTGAAACAAATGGCTGCATTCGCACTCGGTACGATTCAATGCGATGGAAGTGGAAGTCTTTTGGATAAATTTAGGGTTGTACAAGCCGATTCATTGAGCTTGATTCAAGGAGGATTAACTGCTGGAAGCACTACATCAGAGTCAAGCTGTGAAGCAGTTAGACTTAGCTGTAATATCTTGGTTGAAAGACTAAAACCTATCAAGAACAAACTTCAGGAGGAAATTGGTTCTATCAAGTGGGAGAATCTTATTCTTCAGGTAGCTAGTGTAAAATAATAAAAGAGCTTGCTTTCAGCATTTATATACTTATGCATGTTACTGACAATTCATTCGATAACGTACAGGCATACATGCAAGCTGTGAATATATCAGCATCTTCATATTTTGTACGGAGTAAAAATTCCATGAAGAAGTACATTAATTATGGTGCTGCAGTTAGTGAGGTGAGTTTGTTTCTTATGTATAACATCGCGAATGTTACTTGTGTGATATTGTCATTCTACCGAAGTAAACGAACCAAATAATCATATGATTCTATGCTAAATAATGGAAACCTTTTCTCAGGTGGAAATCGATCTTCTGACAAGAGAAACCAGATTTCTGCAAACAGATATTATTTATGATTGTGGTCAGAGTCTCAACCCTGCTGTGGATTTAGGACAAGTAATACAAACGCGCGCGCGCACGCGCGCACACACACACACACACACACACACACACACACACACACACACACACACACACACACACACACACACACACACACACTCGTATATATTATAGCATCGACACTTCTAATTGAAGGCGTGTCCAGGAATGGAATGTTTTGGTTTGTTTTCATGAATCAGTTTATTATGTTGCCAAATATGGAAAAATTCCGTTGATAATCTTACAATTTTATCTTGAAGATTGAAGGATCTTTGATCGTTCATACAAGGGTTAGGCTTTTTCATTCTTGAAGAATACGAAAGAAACCTTGATGCTTTGGTGTTGCAAGATGGCACATGGAACTACAAAATACCAACAATAGACACTATTCCTCAACTCTCTTCAAAGGGTATGTGACCTGAGACTTTTCCAATAGAGGAAATGTGGTTAAATTCAAACTAACTGTTTATCAGAATGAACCTGTTTGGTAACTCTAATTTAGGTTCTAAAATCAGTCTCTAAAAACAGTCACAAAGTTGATAGCTACAAAATCATTTGCTAGTGATTAGCAACTAGTATTTCACTGACAAATCAGTTTAACTAATTTGAATAACATAATTGAGAACAATGTTGTCAATTGCACATAGTGGAAAATAACAGTTTATTCAAATTCTGATATGCATTATTGCTTTAATACCTCTATTTGACAACATTTTGTACTAAATAACATATTTTTGAACAGTAGCAATTTGTTCGATCTCGAATGAAAAAAAAAAATAATAGTTGATATTTGTTGGTGCAGCATCTGGTGAGCTCCCTTGCTTCTAGCAGCTTCTGTTCACTGTGCCACAAGATCAGCAGTCAAAGAAGCAAGGACACAGCTGTTATCATGGAGCAATTTAGATGGATCAGATTCAACATTTCAGTTGGGGGTCCCTGCAACATTGCCTGTAGTAAAGGAACTCAGTGGACTAGACATTGTACAAAGATACTTGAAATGAAAAATGGACAACAAGTAAAAAAATACCTCAATCACAACAAATCATTATCTTGTAAATGAAAGCTAGACATGTTGATCAACTTAAAATCAGGAATTTATGAACCGGTGTATGCTGTGAAAAACTGGAATCCAAGAGAAACTTGAACTGGTTCATTAATTAATGAATCAGTGCATGCGTGATTTTTAGTATAAACAGAGGTTGTTATATGCACAAAAAATTAAGAGATCAAGGGAGAATTAATTGAGATTATGATTTGCAACCACTAAATCTAGGGTTTTAGAACGAAAAAAAAGTGGTTTTCTCTTGGTACAATTCTAGGGGTTGAGCAAATTATCTTTGTATTCACCTTATGAAATATTAAATCATTGAGTCTATTGGCCATGAGTAAAGATTGGAAGATGGTAGAATTAGAATTGAAGACTAATTCTTGTTATAGCTTTTGGGATCTCGTTATAACGAAACTCATCGATATAGTGGAACAGAGGGCTGCTCTCTCCCACCAGATGTAGGTCATGGTTGGACCAAACTGGGTAAAAAAAATATCACGCGTTTCTTTTTATGGTGTTGCTAGTTTTATTGTTCGTGATTATTATCGCGTTCCTTTGATTATTGGTTGCCTTTAATTTTGCTCCGCGCATCCAAATATTATTGGTGTGAGTGTGACTAATTCGAATTCATAACAATTGACGCTCACCATGGGACAATCTGAATAAATCATTAAGTGAGCACCAAAGGTACCAAGTGAGACATTAAGAAGTTTACCGACAGTAAGGACTTCGTGTTGGGGTTGATTACAATGTAAGTTTCACATTGCTAATGAAGGAAAAAATATCAAGAAAATTATATTTGAGAAGCACTTGTAAACACTTTAAGTTTATATTTGTGTTGTTTTTCTTTTCTCTTATGCTCTTGTTTAAGAGTATTTGAGATGTAGTTCAAATATTTACTTTGGAGAGTGTGGATGTACTGGAGCATGGGGTGGTTGAGAGTGAAGTCTATGTATTGTAACAATTTTCACATAGTGTTTATTCTCCGGTTGTCGGTTTTGTATAAGCATTGAAGAACGAGACTCTTATGCTGGCACATCTCAACATCTACTATGTGCGTTACCTAAGTACTTTGAAAATTTCAAAGATACTATCATTGGTTAGTGTTACTCAATTTAATTGGCTTTGGAATGGGAAGTTGGTAGTTGAAGAACTTCTAGTGTCATTATTATGCACCTGAACTCAATCATTTTTTTTTGTAAAGAAGGAATAAATAACCTCATCTGATTCTAAACGTGCAACGAAACTTTGAATATATAAAAATAAACAAACAAAAATGGTGCTACCACTCACTTATAGCCATCACTCTATCATGTTATGTTATGACAAAATCTCTGATTGAAAATGATATGATATACCGGTTCCCTGCTGTCCACCACACACACACACACACACACATATATATATATATATATATATATATATATAGTAGTGTGCAAAAATATTGGCCCACACAATATTTGTATTATTATTATTATGTTTAAAATAAAAATAACTTTTATTAAAATAATATATGATTGAAAGCCTTATCCAGCTACTACTTACTATAATAGAAGCACAACTTGAACTGACAAATAAGAGCTGTCTGAACTCTGAAAACTGAAAAACAGTTAGTGAAATATGGATGTGAAGAACAGTAGTGAGATTCAAACAAGTTTGGTATTTTGTGTTAATGGTGACAAGTTTGAGTTATCCAAAGTTGATCCATCAACCACTTTGCTTGAGTTCTTGCGTACTCAAACTAGATTCAAGAGTGTCAAACTTGGTTGTGGTGAAGGTATATCAATATCATATATCCTATCAATTTTTCTGCCTGATTTGGATTTTGAATATTTTTTTATATTTTTATTTCAATAGCTTGATATGGAAATCATCATTTTTTTCTCTCTATGTTTGACTTTGTATTTTTTAAAGTTTCAGCAATTTTGGTACTGATTGTGATGAATTCTCATTTCTTTTTGTTTCAATAGGATTAGTTTATTTAAATAATACTTTATGATTCTGAATGTTGACTTGGTGAAATTAACAAATTCTGAGTAGTGTTACATATTGAAACTTGGACTACTTTAATCATAGTTTAGAGCCTAAGGATATTTATATATACAAATCTGTACTCAGAGTTACATATTTGTATATTGAAACTTGCCGTGTAGATATTTGTGCAGAGATTTTAAGAAATACAACAAGAAATCATCGTAAGATGCGATTCGATGTATGCGTAAAATCATAATAACCCTCAATTTCTTTTCAACTTTATACTTCATGCTTTGACATGGTTGGTTGTAGGTGGTTGTGGTGCTTGTGTAGTTCTAATCTCCAAGTATGATCCGTTGCACAACAGAGTTGATGATTTTACTGTGAGTTCTTGTCTCACGCTACTTTGTAGCATACATGGATGTTCAATAACAACTAGTGAAGGCATTGGAAATAGCAAACAAGGATTCCATCCAATTCATGAAAGATTTGCTGGATTCCATGCTTCTCAATGCGGTTTCTGTACTCCCGGAATGTGTGTTTCCCTCTTCGGCGCTCTTGTCAATGCCGAAAAGAGCAGTTCTCCAGAGCCACCGACTGGTTTCTCAAAAATTGCTGTTTCCGGGGCTGAAAAGGCCATTGCAGGTAACCTTTGTCGATGCACAGGTTACCGACCGATTGCTGATGCCTGCAAAAGTTTTGCAGCGGATGTTGATATGGAGGATCTCGGGTTGAACTCTTTCTGGAGAAAGGGAGAGAGCAAAGAAGGAAGACTTAGTAAGTTGCCTCGATATGATCACAATCACAAGAATATAGAATTTCCTATGTTTTTGAAGGAAATCAAACATGATTTGTTCATAGCTTCTGAGAAACATAGTTGGCACAAACCTGCTAGCTTAAAAGAGCTTCAAAGTTTATTGGAATTAAACCATGCCAATGAAATCAAGATAAAAGTTGTTGTTAATAATACTGGTATGGGATATTACAAAGATAAACAAGGCTATGATAAGTATATTGATCTAACTGGAGTTTTGGAGCTCTCAAAGATTAAAAAGGATCAATCAGGGATTGAAATTGGAGCTGCAGTTACAATAACTAAAGCTATCGAAGTTCTAAAGTTTCAAAACAAGAATGATTTTAACTCAGACTTTGTAATGATACTTGAAAAGATTGCTGACCATATGAACAAAGTGGCCTCGAGGTTTATTCGGAACACGGCCAGTGTAGGTGGTAATTTGGTGATGGCACAAAAGAGTAAGTTTCCTTCGGATATAGCTACTATACTTCTTGCTGTGGATTCAATGGTTCGCATAATGACTGGTTCAAAGTTTGAATGGCTTTCTTTGGAGGAATTTCTGGAGAGACCACCTTTAGGTTTGGAGTGTGTGGTTTTAAGCATTAAAATTCCTAGTTTGGAAACTATGAAAAGCGAATCTTCAAATACAAAAAGTAGAATTCTCTTCGAAACTTACCGAGCTTCTCCTCGGCCGCTTGGAAATGCACTTTCTCACTTAAATGCTGCTTTCCTTGTTCAGGTGTCTCCATGCAAGGATAGTGAAGGAACCATTATAGATACTAGTAGGTTGACTTTTGGTGGTTTTAAGACTAAGCATGCAATCAGAGCTAAAAATGTCGAAGAATTTTTAGCAGGAAAGTTGTTAAGTGTTAGCAATCTGTATGATGCCATCAACATGCTTACAGATACTGCCACTGCTAATATACCTCACGATGAAGCCTCGAAAAATGCTTACCTTTCGAGTTTAGCAGTAGGTTTTCTTTTTCAGTTCTTTAACTCGTTGATTGATAGTCCTGCAAAAATAAACAATGGTTATTTAAATGGACATACTCATTTGCCTTTGGTTGAGGCGTCTCAGAATCACGTTCAGCCTAACATATTTCCTACTTTATTGTCGTCCGGGAAGCAAATCCTTGAATCAGGCAGTGAATATAGACCAATCGGTGAGCCAGTCACAAAATCCGGCGCTGCATTACAAGCATCAGGTTTGTTTAGACAAAGTTTTGAATTACATTCAGATGAAAGTTTCCTTGATTATGCATTTTGATTGAAATTTAAAAATATTAAACATAATTTCACATACAGGTGAGACTGTGTTTGTGGATGACATTCCATCACCAATAAATTGCCTACACGGAACATATATTTATAGTTCGAAACCATTGGCAAGGATAACAAGTATAAAACTCAGACAAGAGTTGGAACTTGATGGAGTGAGGGGCATCCTTTCTAGTAAAGACATTCCTAAGGGCGGGGAGAATCTTGGAGCAAAGAGTATATTTGGTTCAGAACCTTTATTTGCCGAAGATATTGCTAGATGTGTTGGTGAACGTCTTGCGTTTGTGGTGAGTGCTTAAATCCCTTATTTTGATCCAAAATGTATGATCTTCTGTGAAGAAATTCTTTCCAGTATATTTCAGAGTTTCAATTCAAGTACAAGCACTAACTCGTATATACAGACTGTTCTAAACCTTACGAGCCTGATTAATCGACCGTATACAAACAATTACAAATATACGTTATTTACAACATTCTGTTTCATTATTTAGAGATTTGATACAATGCTTTAACATTTTCTCTGGATGGCTTCTTTAGGTTGCAGATACTCAGAAACTGGCAGACATGGCTGCAAATTCATCTGTTGTTGATTACAGTGTTGAAAATCTTGAACCACCTATCCTAAGTGTTGAAGATGCTGTTGAAAGATCTAGTTTTTTTGAAGTTCCTCCATTTTTATGTCCAAAATATCAAATTGGTGATGTATCAAAAGGAATGGCTGAAGCAGATCACAAGATTGTTTCTGCGGAGGTAAACACACAGAATAAGTTTGTTTGTGGTTCTTGATATAATGTTTAAATTAGCTTATGAATAATGAATGTTTTTGTTTACTCATCAAACATATTCACTGTCATCATCTATCGATGAAACTCAGATAAAACTTGGATCTCAATACTATTTCTACATGGAGACACAAACCGCGCTCGCTGTACCAGATGAAGACAATTGCATTACTGTTTACTGTTCAAGTCAATGCCCTCAGTCGGTACATTCTACTATAGCAAAATGCCTTGGTATTCCTGAAAATAATGTTAGAGTCATTACAAGAAGGGTTGGGGGAGGTTTTGGAGGAAAAGGTGCACGATCTGTAGCGGTAATCTTTTAGTTGTTTTTAATTTCTCTTCTTACAATTTTTTTTCTTTATTATAAAACTTCAATCACTTTCTTAGTATGACTATGTGTCTGTCAAAAAAACTTTGTAAAAATGACTCTGGCTAAAAGTGAGTTGAAGGCATAGTGATTTATGTTTGGATACATTCATGCATACATGATCATTTTATGTAATGCAATTTGCAGACTGCTACATCTTGTGCACTAGCAGCGCACAAATTACAGCGACCGGTCAGGATGTATCTAAACCGAAAGACAGATATGATAATGGTTGGAGGAAGGCATCCAATGAAGATAACATACAGTATAGGGTTTAAGAATAATGGGAAGATTACTGCATTACACCTTGAGATTTTGGTTGACGCCGGGATTTATACTGATGTTAGCGTAATAATGCCGCGCAACATAGCCGGAGCACTTAAAAAGTATAACTGGGGTGCTCTATCTTTGGATATTAAATTATGCAAAACAAATCTTCCTAGTAGATCTGCAATGAGGGGCCCAGGGGACTTGCAAGGATCATTCATCGCCGACGGTATTATAGAAAATGTTGCAGCTACGCTTTCGATGGATGTAGATTCTGTTAGAAGCGTTAATCTTCACACCTACACAAGTCTTAAGGAATTCTATGATGATTCTTGTGGTGAGCCTCTTGAATATACCATGCCTTTAATATGGAATAAGTTAGCTGTTTCTACAAACTATGAGCTGAGAGTAAACAAAGTGAGAGAGTTTAACAGTATAAACATTTGGAAGAAAAGGGGACTATCTCGAGTACCGGTGTTGTATGAGCTGAACCTAAGACCTACTCCAGGAAAAGTTAGTATTTTATCAGATGGTTCTGTTGTTGTTGAAGTTGGAGGAATTGAATTGGGTCAGGGTTTATGGACAAAGGTGAAACAAATGGCTGCGTTTGCACTCGGCATGATTCAATGCGACGGAAGTGGAAGTCTTTTGGATAAAGTTAGGGTTGTACAAGCTGATTCATTGAGCTTGATTCAAGGAGGATTAACTGCTGGGAGTACTACATCAGAGTCAAGCTGCGAAGCTGTTAGGCTTAGCTGCAATATCTTGGTTGAAAGACTAAAACCTATCAAGAACAAGCTTCAAGAGGAAACTGGTTCTATCAAGTGGGAGACTCTTATTCTTCAGGTAGCTAGTGTAGAAAGAAAGAGCTTACTTTTCAAAATTTATATATTTATACATGTTACTGACAGTTCGTTCGTGAACGTACAGGCATACATGCAAGCTGTGAATTTATCAGCATCTTCATATTTTGTACCTAGTAAAAATTCCATGAAGTACATCAATTATGGTGGTGCAGTTAGTGAGGTGAGTTTGTTGTTTGTGCATAACTTACTGAATGTTACTTCTGTGATATTATCATGCTAGACATATTACCGATGTAAATCAACTAAATTATCATATGCTAAATGATGAAAATTGATTCTCAGGTGGAAATAGATCTTCTGACAGGAGAAACCAGATTTTTGCAAACAGATATTATTTATGACTGTGGACAAAGTCTCAACCCAGCTGTGGATTTAGGACAGGTAATACAAACACATACATATTTTAAGCCCTATGTAGCAATGAAACTTCAAAATTGAAGGCGTGTCCAGTGTCTGATACATGTGGTTACATTCAACCACTTTCATTTTCTTAAATTATTATCTGTGTGTATGTGTCATTGTCGTATCCAGTAGTACCAAGTTTCCTTTTTGGTGTCATGCCAGCCAAAAATTGTTCACTACTAAATGATTATTTGCATTCTCTTATATAGTTGCAACAACTGATTTTATAAAAAAATAAAAAATAATTGTGAAATGCAGAAGGAATGGAATGTTTTGGTTTGTTTTCCTGAATCAGTTTATTATGTTGTCAAATATGAAAAAATTCTGTTGATAATCTTACAATTTTATCTTGCAGATTGAAGGATCTTTCATACAAGGGTTAGGCTTTTTCATGCTTGAAGAATATGAAACAAACCTTGATGGTTTGGTGTTGCAAGATGGGACATGGAACTACAAAATCCCAACAATAGACACTATTCCTCAACAGTTTAATGTTGAAATCCTTAACAGTGAGCATCATCAACATAGAATTCTCTCTTCAAAGGGTATGTGACCTAGGACTTTTCCAATATTTAAGTATTAAACTTTTGTATCCACATATGTTTTTCCCCTCATAATGCATATAATTATATGCATTTGGAACAAGTAAAAATCATTTCAACTAATTTGAATAACATATATGAGAACAAGTTGTCAATTGCCGATAGTTTGGTCAAATTATGATACACAATATTACTATAATGCCACTATTTGACAACACTTTGTACTAAATAACGTATTGCAGAACAATAGCGATTTGTTCAAATTCCACTATGCTATAACACTGATATAGCCACTATTTAAAAATGTTACTTTAGACTGTTAATAAGATAGAGAAAGCTCAACTTAGTTTGGTAGTAATTGATATTTGTGGTGCAGCATCTGGCGAGCCTCCCTTGCTTCTAGCAGCTTCAATTCACTGTGCCACAAGATCAGCTGTCAAAGAAGCCAGAAAACAGCTCTTATCATGGAGCAACTTAGATGAATCGGATTCAACATTTCAGTTAGGGGTCCCTGCAACCATGCCTGTAGTAAAGGAACTCAGTGGATTAGACATTGTACAAAGATACTTGAAATGGAAAATGGACAACAAGTAAAAAATACCTCAATCACACACATCATTATTCTGTAAATGAAAGATAGCCATGCCAATGCATTATTTGTAGCAATAATCAAGTTATATAATTAGATGAATTTCATTTGAATCTTGTTATTAAATGGGACTTGCTTGATTTACTCAATAATTGACGTATAGAAAAGACTGTAAGTACTATGTAGAGATAAGTAAAGTCTGACAAAAAATTGTTCTCGCTGGGAATTGAACTCGGGTTCTCCCGAACAATTCGTCCTAGGGGACCTCGATAACCACACTTGAGCCCAATTCTTGGTTAATACACATTATTTAAGGAGTTTTTCTTGATCTAGATGAGTTGGAACCAACTCAAAATTTCTAAAAGTGCACTAAACTTTTCTTGTTAAAGAAACAAAAATGGTGCTACCACTCACTTATTGCCATCACTCACTCTTAAGCTGTTTCTCTGATGCTTATACTACCACATGAGTGCTCCCATCTCTACTAGCTCTTTTCTCAGAACGTGTGATCATATCTTTACATCTTTCCCAGAACTTGGCATTTAACAATCAGCAAGGCACCATCACCGCTTCGCTTAATCACGAGGTTCAAGGTAACATTGTTATGAGATTAGAGAGGATTTCTGACCATTATTGTTACACTCTTTGCTGATAATCTGTTTGATAAAAGAATGCCTTCAATCTGTTTGACAAATTGTTTGTAAAAAAATGCTCTCAAACTGTTTGATAAAATGCTTGTGAGGAATGCTAATTGTTGGACTGCATTAACTTTGGTGTATTTGTTCTTGAATTTAATAATCAGTTTTACTTTTTCCTTTCAATAAGGAGTTGTGATTTTTCCCTTTCAATAAGGACTAAGGAGTATTGCTTTCCCTTTTGATAAGGAGTTTTTGGGGCTATTGAAGACAAATTGAGTTGCATAGTTTGGAATTGCCTGAGACCCGTTTTTGCAAGTATATGGCCTGGTTCGTTTTTGTTTTACGTACCCACACCAAAATTCGCGGGTTCTAAGCTAGTTTGGCCTTTACGAGCTCGTAGGATCATACGAACCTATGACCCGGTGCGGGTGTGGGTGGGCTACTCACACCTCGACACATGGTGACACTAACTATGAATATATGAGAGAAAATAAGGACAAATTCAAAAAGAATAATGCTAGCAATACACTCTTTAACAAACACATTCCAACACACTCTCTTTTATTGGTTGAAATTCACATAGGTCTCATAAAAAAATGTGGACCCATATAATTTTTATGGGACCCATATAGATTTTAACCAATAGAAGAAAGTGTGTTAGTTAAAGAGTGTCTTGCTAGCATCTCTGACAAAAAAAATGAACTAAACTACTATTATATTTTCATCACTTAAAAAATTCTTATCTAACTCAATTGGAATTATGTCGCAGTTGCTTTACATATTTGGTAGTTTCACTTTGATGAATTCTTATCTAAAATTATGAAAAATATAGCATTTCATCTAATTGTTGAAGATTTATTTTCTTTTTAATTTTCATTAATTGATTTTTTTTTATTAAACATTTTGCAAGAATATTAAATTTAAGTTGCTCGTCTTAAGATCTCAGGTTTGATTTCTCCTGGTGCCAATTTCGGTGGGCTAAGTCCATACAGAGAAAAAACTATGACTTTAAATGAGTTCCCGCAAGTGAGCGGTGAGATTAGTCGTCTTGAATTGGTCGGTCCTAGGTCGGATACCAAATTTTCAAAAAAAATGTTTTCTTTAAAAGAAAAGAAAACAAATGACTATCACCAATATATATGCATATTAATGATTCAATCCGTAAATTATAAGAAGGTTAGGACAAATGAAGAGAAAATTACCTAAACTTTGGTGCGTCCTTTCGTTAATTGATTATTGGCTTAAATAATATTTTAGTGATCCTTGCAATTTTTTTGTTTGGTATTAGTTCCAGTTTGAGAAACTTTGTTTTTGGTCCTTCATATTAGTGAATCTGTTAAAAAAAGTGAAAGTTAACTAGAGTTCCATGTGGCCCAATCATTTCATAAATTTAATTAAATAAAATAACAAAATTGATTTATAATTTGTTTTATTATTATTAATTAGAATTTTAATAGAAGAAAGAATAAACAAACACAGATCCTGATCCTGACATTGTATTGTCTTCACCAATCTTCATTTTTGCTTCTCTTCACCATCACTCACCACCTCCATTGTCAACGCTCAATATTATTACAAGTGTTAAGAAGGAGTGTGGGTCTGGTCAACATGAACACCAATAGAAGGTTTTGTGAAAGGGGGAGAGTGAAACCTTGAGTTTTAAATTGAACGTGAATCGAACTCATAACTTCGAAATTGACTCTAACTGGTTCTTCTATAGCCTCTGCTTGCAAATGGATGAATAAATGAGTGCTGGTGGTTTCTTAATTTGTTGTATTTGAAGGGATTGATGAACTGCGAGTGGTGGTGATTCGATGAGTTAAGGTAGCCATGATTTTGTAGATGGTGTTTCTATGGTGAGTGGGGCGATGGATGGAGAAGAAGACAGCATGCATGATTTTGGTCTTTTTTTCCCTTTCATTTTAGTATTATTGTTAAAATAATTATAAATAACAAATTATATTAATCAACTTTACTGCATTATTTTATCCCAATTAGAAAAAGACTTTTACTGTGCCACATGGCATCAAATGATTGGGCCACGTGGCATTCCGTTAACTTTAACTTTTTTTTAACAGACTCACCAATGTCATGGACCAAAAACAAAGTTTTTCAAAGTGCAAGGACTAATACCAAACAAAAAAAATGCAGGACTAAAATCAAAATATGCTACAACTGCAGAGACTAGTAACATATTTAAGTCTTGATTATTTTTGTTTTTAAGAATTCATGCCAATCTTGAAAAAAGTAATTTTTTTTTTTTTTTTGAAAAATGAAATGCCCTAATTTTCAATATGTAACGCCCGGGTCTGACGAGGGCGGGGAGTGGTTGTCGGTGCATGAGATATGACAATTAGCGGCTCTTGACAGCTTCTAGGCAAAAATGAATCACATCGGAATGAGTGGGATCCTGAGGCTGTGCAGGTTTCATATTACATGGTGGAAAGAAGACTTATAAGGATTGATGGGTACTACCTATACCAACAATATGCATCTTCTTTTCGGTAGTTCATTCGATAAGAACTCCACAGTTAAGTTTGCTTGACTTGGAGTAGTCTTTGGATGGGTGACCTTCTGGGAAGTTTTCCGGAAAGCGTGCGAGTGAGGACAAGACACGCTGAAAAGACTCGTGTTGGTTTGTGAGGTCAGTCGGTCATCCTGAAAGCAGTTTGGGATGTTACACAATACATGATTTCTTAGCATTATTCTTACTTATAACTATTTATCAGTCCTATATATAAGAAAAAAAAAAATTACTTTTTACCTTCATTGTAGAATTGATGCATCTAAAATATATTATAGTCTAAATCCATTAAATTTTTACAATAAATTTAAAAAATAATTTTTTTTCTTGCATATAACTAGAGGGAGTATTTCGGGAATGAAACATATATATTTTTTTAATCACTGCACCCAAACTGGTTAGACTCTTCAAGACTACAACCTTGAAAATATAGGAGGGACCATTAGTATCTTAATGACGGTAGGATTCAGTCTCCCTCAACCCAACGCTCTAAGGCAAACAAGTTAGTTAGGTAACTTCTAAATTTTTTCTTGCATATAACTAGAGGGAGTATTTCGAGAATGAAACATAATTTTTTTTTAATCACCGTAACCTAACTGGTTAGACTCTTCAAGACTACAACCTTAAAAATATAATAGGAGGGACCATAGTATCCTAATGACGTAGGATTCAGTCTCCCTCAACCCAACGCTCTAAGGCAAACAAGTTAGTTAGGTAACTTCTAAATTTAGGAAATGAGAAGTTATAGAAATGTTGGACCAAACATAAATTAGTAAAAGCTCTATACTCTTTTTGGTTTTATATATATAAAAAATTACTTTTGAGATGTATAGTAGAATTAATGTATTTAGATTTAGATTATATTTAGACTATATTATAGTCTAAATAGATCAAACATTTTTTAGACTATATATATTTTTTTTTGACGCATTAGACTATACTATAAAAATAAGAAAATTAACAGATCAAACTTTTTTTTTTTGAAAGAAATAGATCAAACATATATTTAAAAAATTGTTGTAGAAAACTAAATTCAGATGGATAGAGCAAAGGATTGAAAATCCTTTGTGGTTTGATTCTACTCCGAGTGTATAAGTTCCTAGATAGACGGGATGCTAATAAAATTACTTGATTAAGATTCACTTTCCAACTTTGTCAGGATTTGAACCCTGAATCTCTAGATCCATTAACCCTTAGCTCAATTAGATTAATCAGTGGAGCTACCAATCCCACCCAAAAGAAAATTTCTCACTGACTTTAATCTTATAGAAATAAAATTCAATAAATTTCCTTCATTACACTGACTTCAATCATATAGAAATTTCTCATTGTCTGTGTCAATACCAAAAATTACGACTAAAAAAATATGCAACAAAATTCCCTCCATTAAAAGTAATCTCCTATTTAAGGTAAATGTCTCTTTCAACCAACACCTAAATAAATTTGATTCGTTAATTGCATTATAATAACATCTTGCTAGACTCAATTCTTATTGTTAAAAGAGACACTTGAAAGTTGAAGATGTATTTTTAGTGTCTATTTTATTATTAATTAATCTTTACAGACCAAATTAACCAACTAAAATTACAATCGACGACTAACTATATTGTTAACTAAAGGAGAGACTTAATGAAGTCCTCCTTCTCCTCCTCCTCTAATCCTAGCTGTCATCACTTTTCCTCTTCTTCTTGATTTATTAGAGATGGGTGATTTAGAATCAATTTAGGCCTAAAATCACCCCTTCAAATTATTTTTCTTTCTATTTTAATTAAATAAGTGTGATTTCCACGTATATTTAGTATTTCTTTTGTTTGTTTTTGTGATTTTATCATCCTTTGTTTTGATATTCCCGTCTTAGTACGGAGTATCCCGTCTTAATGCGGAGTATTGTCATCCCGTCTTGGTACGGTGTTCATTTGTTTCAGGTTGAAGGATTAAAGTTGATTCAGTGCAGATCCAATCAATGACTTGGGTGCCATCAACGCTACAGATCTGGAGGCATGAATATTTCGAAAAACTTAAATATAGTCAAATATGCAGGCTTATGCAATACGCCGTTTTATGCTATTAATACGAATGCTGTGAGTTTGTTCGCAAATTCATCCTTTTTGTTTTTAGCGATTTTGAATTTGTATTGCATCGATGTACTCTTATCAATTTTAATGAATGAATACCTTTTATTTGGTAAAAAAATTAAAAATAAAGGAGAGACTTCATAAATATATTTTGTAATTTTAATAATCAAAGCGACACAAGTCACAAGAATTAAAATAAATTATTTGATCCTGGGTTCGATCCCCGGTTGGTGCGTATGGAGAAGCACTTGTTTGAAGAGGTCAACCGACCCTTAAATGAATCTCAGTTACCTAGAGGAGATTAGTCTCTACAGTTGCGTGCGAATGATACCTTTAGTTTTTAAAAAAAAAAAGTTTATAGTATATTTTTATACTAGAAGAGTGAATATCAATCACCAAGAAGAAGAAGGGTGCAAACAAACAATATCAATCTTAGTTTTCCAAGTAAAAAATCTTAGTGTAGAAAGTACAAACAAACAAACATATGGCCGTAAAGAATCAGTTGCGGCGGCAAGAAAAACATCATCAAATGTTCCGATTTTTTCAACTAAAAAATTCATTTAATTCACGTCCACTCTTTCAACTTGCTTAATCACTTTCATCATCAACATCATCTTCTTCTTCTTCTTCTTCTAAAAAAATTATTAAGCAATAAGTCAATATAAATCTATGAAATCGGGACACAAACGTCACGAAACACAATAACTGACATATCGACACCGATAATAATTTGAGAAAATGACATTATTTAATATATTTATAAGTATTGTTGTCATGTCGATGTCTGACGTGTGTCCAACACGGGGACACAGCTTAATCTGATGAGTGTATGTGCTATTATATAAATACTATACAAGATAACAAATAAATGCAGATGCATACATTATATCTTGTAGTATTTCTCTGAAATCAGTATGGATGTGAAGAATAGTGAGAATCAAACAAGTTTGATTTTTGCTATCAATGGTGACAAGTTTGAGCTATCCAAAATAGACCCATCAACCACTTTGCTAGAATTCTTGCGTACTCAAACTAGATTCAAGAGTGTTAAACTTGGTTGTGGTGAAGGTATATTATAATCATAATTCATAATCATACATATATCTGTTTATATAAATTAACTGTTTGATTGATTGATTAATTTTCTTAATTTCAATAAGCTTTATACTAATACTAACTTAATAATTATTTTTTCTCTATGTTTGACTTTGGTATTATTTTGTTGTTTAATTGATTGTGATAACGATTTTAATGAATTATATTTTCTTTCTGATTGAATATGGTTAATATAATACTTCAATTATTGTGAATGTTAGCTTGTGAAATTTTGAATTATTTTCAATTCCAGATTGAATGAATTAGAGTTGGTTACTCTGCTGTCAACTGTTAGAGTTAGTTACTTGTTAGTTAATCCTCTTTTGTTTTGTACTAATCTATATAAATCATCTCACCACAATTGATGAAGGTAACTTGTAACACATAGTGCGATTATCAATCAATAATAGTCCTCAATTTACTTTTCAACTTGCAAGTTTATGCTTTGACATTGTTGGTTGCAGGTGGTTGCGGTGCTTGCGTAGTTTTAATCTCCAAATATGATCCGTTGCACGACAGAGTTGAGGATTTTACTGCGAGTTCTTGTCTCACACTACTTTGTAGCATACATGGATGTTCAATAACAACAAGTGAAGGCATTGGAAATAGCAAACATGGATTCCATCCAATTCATGAAAGATTTGCAGGATTCCATGCTTCTCAATGTGGCTTTTGTACTCCTGGAATGTGTGTTTCACTCTTCGGGACTCTTATTAATGCCGAGAAGAAGACTAATCGTCAAGAGCCGCCTTCCGGGTTCTCAAAAGTTACTGTTTCTGAGGTTGAAAAGGCTATTGCAGGAAACCTTTGTCGCTGCACTGGTTATCGGCCCATTGCTGCTGCCTGCAAAAGTTTTGCAGCTGATGTTGATATGGAGGATCTCGGGTTGAACTCTTTCTGGAGAAAAGGAGAAAGCAAGGATGTAAAGCTTAGTAGACTGCATCGATATGATCATCATCACAAGAGTATCAAATTTCCAATGTTTTTGAAGGAAATAAAAAATGATTTGTTCATAGCTTCTGAGAAACACAGTTGGCACAGGCCGACTAGTTTAAAGGAGCTTCAGAGCTTATTAGAATTAAATCGTGCCAACGGAACCAGGATAAAAGTTGTTGTTAATAATACTGGTATGGGATATTACAAAGATAAAGAAGGCTATGATAAGTATATTGATCTAAATGGAATTTTGGAGCTCTCAAAGATCAAAAAGGATCAATCAGGGATTGAAATTGGAGCAGCAGTTACAATATCTAAAGCTATTGAAGTACTAAAGCAACAAAATAAGAGTGATTTTAACTCAGATTTTGTAATGATTCTTGAAAAGATTGCTGAACATATGAACAAAGTTGCCTCAGGGTTTATTCGGAACATGGCCAGTGTAGGTGGCAATTTGGTGATGGCACAAAAGAGTAAGTTTCCTTCGGATATCGCTACTATACTTCTTGCTGTGGATTCAATGGTTCACATAATGACTGGTTCAAAGTTTGAATGGCTTTCTTTGGAGGAATTTCTCGAGAGACCACCATTGCGTTTGGAGAGTGTGGTTTTAAGCATTAAAATTTCGAGTTTGGAAGCTATTAGAAGTACATCTTCGGAACAAAGAAATAGATTCTACTTTGAAACTTACCGAGCTTCTCCTAGACCGCTTGGAAATGCCCTTTCATACTTAAATGCTGCTTTCTTTGTTGAGATGTCTCCAAGCGAAGATACTGGTGGATCCATGATAGAGTCTTGTAGGCTGTCTTTTGGTGCCTATGGCAATAAGCATGCAATCAGAGCGAAAAATGTTGAGGAATTTTTAACAGGAAAGATGTTAAGTGTTAGCATTCTATACGAAGCTGTCAACTTGCTTACAGCCACTATTATACCGAAAAATGAAAACTCAAACACAGCTTACTGTTCAAGTTTGGCAGCTGGTTTTGTTTTTCAGTTTTTTAACCCTCTAATTGAAATATTTGCCGGTGCAACCAACTCTTACTTAAACGGATATTCTAATTCACCTTTTGTGAATGATATCAAGTTTATAGAGAATCAGAAGCAGGTTCATGATGACAAAATTCCAACTTTATTGTCATCTGGGAAGCAAGTTCTTGAAGCAGGAAACGAATATCACCCCATTGGTGAGCCAATCATTAAATCGGGAGCTGCGCTACAAGCTTCAGGTTTGTTTTGTGTCATCTAGAATGTATTTATTTTCTTTCTTTCTTTCTTTCTTTGCACTTCTAGGTTTGTTTTGTGAGCTTAGATATTCACATGAATGAATCTGTCAAATATGAATTTTCATAAATAAACATGTTTATTTTGTTCCTGTCAAGATCAAATATTCATGCATGAATCATATACAGGTGAGGCTGTGTATGTGGACGACATTCCTTCACCACCAAATTGCTTACATGGAGCATATATATATAGTTCAAAACCTTTAGCAAGGGTAAGGAGTATAAAACTCAGCCCTGAATTGCAGCTGGATGGAGTAATAGAAATCATTTCAAGTAAAGACATTCCCAGTGGTGGGGAAAACATTGGAGCTAAGACGATATTTGGCACAGAACCTATATTTGCAGAAGAGATAGCAAGATGTGTTGGCGATCGTTTGGCTGTTGTGGTGAGTTCTTAAATCTGTCATTTAGTTGATCCAACAACTTACGAGATTATTTCTTGTTTCTTTGGATATTGATGTGTGACACACTACCTTATTACTCACCAATAGATTTTTTAGGTTGCAGAAAGTCAGAAACTTGCAGATATGGTAGCAAACTCAACCATTGTCGATTACGATATTGAAAATCTTGAACCACCTATTCTATCTGTTGAAGATGCCGTTAAAAGATCTAGCTTTTTTGAAGTTCCTCCTTTTCTCCACCCAAAACATGTTGGTGATATATCAAAAGGAATGGCTGAAGCTGATCACAAGATTCTTAAAGCTGAGGTACATGGAATATATTTATTGTTCTCCTTCCTTTCCCCTCTTGTTCTCATTTCACAACTTTGCGGTCATCTACGTTTGTTTCTGATGAGATTTATAAGTTTTCTGCTGTATAAGTTATGTTGAAATGGTTATATATCGGTCAAACTTATTCATTCAATGTTGAAATTCAGTTGAAACTTGGGTCTCAATACTATTTCTATATGGAGACACAAACTGCACTTGCTGTGCCAGACGAGGATAATTGCATTACAGTTTACTCTTCAAATCAATTCCCGGAGTTTACTCATTCTACTATAGCAAGTTGCCTTGGTATTCCTGAGAATAATGTTCGAGTAATTACAAGAAGGGTTGGGGGCGGTTTTGGAGGAAAGACCATAAAAGCAATATCTGTAAGTATGAAGTTGTAAATTATTTTTTAAAGATTCTTAGAATTGAGTATTGGGCCAAACTCAACCCTACAAAACCGGCTTAAACCGGATTGTAAGGTGACGATTGCCTCTACTTTATTATAAACTCACATTCAGGTCATCTCGTTACAAATTTCATGTGGCGATTTTTCGAAGAGTCACATGGGTGCTTACTTAATACTAAACTGTACATGCTAAGATTTCAATTACATATCATGCAGTTTGCTACATCTTGTGCACTTGCAGCACATAAATTATGTCGCCCTGTCAGGATGTATTTAAATCGAAAGACCGATATGATAATGGCAGGAGGACGGCATCCCATGAAGATAACATACAATGTTGGGTTCAAGAATGACGGGAAAATTACTGCATTAGAACTTGATATATTGGTCGATGCTGGTATATATGTGGATATAAGTGTAGCATTGCCACATAACATAGTTACTGCACTAAAAAAGTATGATTGGGGTGCGCTATCTTTTGATATAAAGGTATGCAGAACAAATCTTCCCAGTAGATCTGCAATGAGGGGCCCTGGGGAATTGCAGGGATCATTTATTGCTGAAGCTGTTATAGAAAATGTTGCAGCTACACTTTCAATTGATGTAGATTCTGTCAGAAGCATTAATCTTCACACACACAAAAGTCTTCAATCATTCTATGATCATTGTTATGGCGAACCTTTTGAGTATACCTTGCCATCAATATGGAGTAAGTTAGCTGTTTCTGCAAATTATGAACAAAGAACCGAAATGGTGAAAGAGTTTAACAGAAGTAGTATTTGGAGAAAAAGGGGAATTTCTCGCGTACCAGTTGTGTATCAACTGACTCTAAGATCAACTCCTGGAAAAGTTAGTATTCTGTCAGATGGGTCTGTTGTTGTTGAAGTTGGAGGCATTGAATTGGGTCAGGGTCTCTGGACAAAGGTGAAACAAATGGCTGCATTCGCCCTTGGTACAATTCAATGTGATGGGACTGGAAGCCTTTTGGAGAAAATAAGGGTTGTACAAGCTGATACAGTGAGCTTGATCCAAGGGGGCTACACTGCTGGGAGCACCACATCGGAGTTATGCTGTGAAGCAGTTCGACTTAGCTGTGATATCTTGGTTGAGAGGTTGAAGCCTCTCAAGAAAAAGCTGCACGAAAAAATGGGCTCTATCAAGTGGGAGGAACTTATTCTTAAGGTAGCTATACTACCCTAAAATAATAGGGCTTAATTTCAAATGTTGTTAGATTTTCCTCTCGAGGAGGAAAGTTCCAAGACATAAAAATATTTAATTTTATGTTGCTGACTATTTATCAATCTACAGGCATACATGCAATCTGTAAACTTGTCAGCGTCTTCATTTTATGTACCCAACAATAACTCGACGATGTACCTTAATTATGGTGCTGCAGTAAGTGAGGTATTTTATTTCCATATACACATCTCAAACCTTCATGGTATAATAAGTTCATTAAAAGCTATTTTTTATGTTAAGTACTTAAATTGTCACACGTGCCATATTACTGAAGTAACTGAGTCGAATTATTATATATTATTGTTCTAACTAGTGAAAATTATTTCTCAGGTGGAAATAGATCTTCTGACCGGAGAAACCAGATTTCTTCAAACAGATATTATCTATGATTGTGGGCAGAGTCTAAACCCTGCTGTGGATTTAGGACAGGTATGCTAATTACATATTTGCTTTACAAGCTCAACCCTAATCAAAGACTATCTCAACATAAGAGTTGGAGGGCTATGAATATTTTTATCTTCTCTCTTCTTCCCTTGCAAACCAAACAAAATGAGGGTTCCTTTTCATAGCCTCCTTTCAACCAAACACCATAATATATATAAACACGCAAGGGATGGACCAGTTTGGTTTGTTCTCCTGAATCAGTTAATAACAATATGATACCATCCTGCAGATTGAAGGCGGTTTTGTCCAGGGATTGGGGTTCTTCATGCTTGAAGAATATGAAACAGACCGTAATGGTTTGTCGTTGGCAGACGGCACATGGAACTACAAAATCCCAACAATAGACACTATCCCTCAAGAGTTTAATGTTCAAATTCTCAACAGTGGACATCATCAACACCGTGTGCTTTCCTCAAAGGGTATGGATCAAGGCGTTATAAATTCATATCACTTATCTTTCAATAGTATGAAAAAATGGATTGTTAGTTGTAACAACTTATAAGCATTTTGCAGTTCATGTTGTTTTTTGTGAGTTAATGAAGTCGAGAAAGCTTCATGCGAATCAGTTTAAAATTCTTAATTACAACATCTAAAACATTCTCTCATCATTAGATGAGATTTTATAGTTTAAAACTCTTAATTGAGAAAATGATATGAAATCTGTGTTGCAGCTTCTGGCGAGCCTCCCCTACTACTAGCAGTTTCAGTTCACTGTGCAACAAGAGCGGCTATCAAAGAAGCAAGGAAACAGCTTCTTTCATGGAGTGACTTGGATGAACCTGATTCAATATTTCAATTGCGCGTTCCTGCAACCATGCCTGTGGTAAAGGAACTTAGTGGACTTGACATTGTAGAACGATACCTGAAATGGAAGATGGGCAGGGTGTAAAAGTGCTTATTATGCTTTAAATTTCAGAAGATTGGTTTTAATACTTGTATACTTACAATAAGACACAGGTAGCTTTTGCAACAAGGAAAAGGATATTCTCTCATTTGGAAACTTCATGTAATATTATTGTCATCTTGAACTTTGGTTGTATATTTTGAGGTATATTTACAATAAGACACAAGATAGCTCAGGAGGGTAGCTTTTGCCACAAGGAAAAGGACATGCTGGATAACAAAGTGGATTCTCCCATCTTGGAACTTCATGTAATATTGTAATATTTATAGTATTGATTTATGTATTAAAATATTCATTGATGAAATGGTACTAGAATAATTATTCAGTTGAGTGAACACTTTGAATTTATGGAACCATTCTTTCATTTTCAAAATTGATTACAATATAAATTGTGGATCAAGTCTATTTATAGACCAGTTAACCTGCACACATGCTTCAACAATCTGTAACTAACTTACATGGTTTTGATAGGCTATGTGAGGTCTACTAGTGGTATAACATAACATAACTTCCTTACAACATTCTAGAGTTGCTATTAAGTAATTGAAATGAAATAACATAACTTGGTTCATAGAGAAGTAAATCTGAAAACAAAAACATCTTATATTCCAGAACTTAAACTTTGATAAATGATAAATAATAATGCTAGCAAACAATGCATCCATGATGCAAGAAGTATTTCTTCTTTATGTCACTGAACAAAACAACTTGTTTTCTTTCTCAATGATGGACTTGAAAATACGATCGAGGCAACAACATTAGTAAGCACTTTATGAAAACCATCTTACTTTATCTTTCCTGAGTTGCGTGCAGTTTTCTACAACATGCTCTACTCCCTTCAATGTGACATTAGTACAACACAGTAATACTAGTTGAAGTCCATGGAAACTCTTTGAAATCACATAAAGTGTTTGATCATCAACTTCTGTAAATGATAAGTTCAACACCTCCAGTTTCGGCACTTCAAAGTTCATTTCAAGCAGCTTCACATTTGAACAGAAGGATAAGTTCAAATGTCTAATGTTACAGCACATTCTTAAAACTTGAGCAATACCTTCTTCTATGCCACAATAATGGCTCAAATCAAGCAACTGTAAATTTGGGGAAACGGAAGCAAACATTATGATGTTTTCATCTGTTAACCATTGATTGTGAGCCAAACGGAGATACTTTAATTGAGGGTGTGCAGTAAAATCCATCAAAGATCTAGAACTCTCTAGACTCTTTTTCCCAATTTCTGTGTGTTCCATTTTGATATCACTAAGTGAAGGACAACTCTTAATGAGTGCAAAGACGGCAGATATTGTGAGTAATGAACAAGTCAAAGTTTATAGATACCAAATCACCCAGAAACAAAGACAGCTCCACAACATGTGTATCAGTCAGAAAAACAGCATTTTGAAAGATCCAAATATTGGAAATGTTGACACTTGGATAACAAATAAAAGATTCCAGAATAACTATAACCGGTGCAATCTTGGAGAGCAAGTCTCGTTAAAGGAAGACATTCGTTTGCAATAGAGAAGAGCAAGTCATCGGAAATATTGGAAGACAACAAATCAAAACAAGTCAAGTACTTCAAAGTACTCACCAAGGAGGCAATGAATTGTGAAGTAATGTAAGATGTTATTGGCTTGTATACTAATGACTTGTTTAAGTGCAGTTGTGGCACGGTTGAACATGGTAACACAGTTGCAGCTAATAGAAATAATAGAAATATAAAAGCTATTTCAAACCTTCCTGATAAAATCACAATGCAAGTGACAAGATTATCAATAATGTAATAAATAATCAAAAAATTACAAACAGAACTAGAGGTGTACCTTTATTCGTATTGCAGATTGATATACACTTAAAAAAATAATCCAATGAACTCTTTATATATTGATATTTTTCCTGAGAATTTATTTTGCTTCTGCTCAAAAGGAAAAGATATCATTTACTATTTTGTTTTTGGTTGGTAAAAAACAATTTTTCTTCTGACTTCTTAAAACAATTGATTACACAGTTACTTACAAATACATTACTTCTTACTCAACTCACAAGTACCCTTTTCACAAGGTAAATTCTTCGTTATCCAACTTGAAGATCTTGTTTCATTACTTGAGGTCAACATTTCTTACAATTTCTTCACTGGTTCTGTACCAAAAGGTCTAATCAAGTTATTGAATTCCTCACCATCATCATTCATGGGTAATCCTCACCTATGTGTCAATTGTTTGAGTTGCATTAAAACTAGTTATATAAATTCATGTGTCCACAAATCAACTGATCACAAATGTATCACTAATGTTCAAATTGTAATGATAGAACTTGGATCTTCAATATTTATTTCTGTTCTGTTGCTAATGATAATTGGAAGGTATCTCCGTAGAAAGGACTCGAAAAGGACATCTGATCTTAAGCAAGTGTTTTTTAATGTAAGAGGAGAAGAAAGTTTTGAATTCACAAATGACAGTAATTACGAATTAAAGATCTCAACTGAAAAGATGTCTTCCCTTCGAGAGCAAGTGTTGGAGGCTACAGAGAACCTAAAAGATGAGTATATTATTGGGAGAGGAGCACATGGTATTGTGTACAAAGCCATAATAGGTCAACAGGTTTGTGCTGTAAAGAAGCTTGAATTTGGACGCAACAAGTAAAGGCGGTTAAGTATCACGCGCAATGAAATTAAAGTCCTTAGGATCATTAAGCATCAAAATCTGATCAAATATGTTGACTACTGGATTGGAAAGGACAATGGTTTAGTCTTATATGAATTCATGGAAAATGGAAGTCTTTATGAAATTTTGCATGAAAAGAAACCCGCACCACCCTTAACATGGAATGTTCGGTGTAAGACAGCAGTTGGAATTGCTCAAGGACTAGCTTATCTTCATTATGATTGTATTCCACCAATAGTGCACTGAGACATCAAACCAAATTCTTGACAATAATATGGAGCCTATTATAGCAGGTACTGCCCTATGCAAGAAGCTGTTTCAGGATTCTAATAGTCATTCTGAAACCATGAAAAGACTTTCGTCGCACGTTGTAGGTACCCCTGGCTATATTGCACCGGGTAATTAACTCTTCATCCACAATTACTATTGATTTTCAAACCCATTTCATAGACCATAGTAATTTGATTTCTAGGATGTGATAAAAACTTTATTTTCCAACACAGCTTGGAAGTGGAGTTTTGTCAGATAGTATTCTCTAACATGTTTGCATTGTCATCTGCAACAGAGAATGCATATGATATAGTGCCTGGAAGAAAGTCTGATGTATATAGCTATGGAGTTGTTTTGCTTGAGCTAATAACTAGAAAGAAATTATTAGTTACGTCTATAAATGATGAGGTTAACGAGATCCACATAGTGACCTGGGCTAGATCTGTAATGATGGAAACAGGCAAGATTGAGAACATTGTTGATCCATACCTTGTAAGTGCATTTCCCAATTCAATGGCACTAACCATTCAAGTCACTGCAGTGCTTTAGTTTGATCTGGGGTGTGATGAGGTTCAATATGGTGGTGATGGACTTATAATTAAATTGATCGGAAATGGTAAGATTGCGTATGAAAAGGTTGTCGGCGTTGCAAATTTAGTTGTTCCAAAAATAACCTATGCTTGGTCTAGTTTGATCTTTCTTCCCTCTATCACTGGTCCAATACTTACCAAACCATTCAACTGGTTTTTCCTATCACGTTGGGGTCAATATAGACAACTGCAGAGATCCTTGTATTCACAGCCCAAATCATACTACTTTATAAACACCAATCAATCTGAGGCCACTCTCCAAACTAGTGAATAGTTGTGGAAAAAAGTTCCAAAGAAAGGCAATAAATGGGAAGAGAGACCTTCAAAAAATTGTGTGGATGGATGGTGAACTGCATGTGCCAACCAGGGACACTATTAGAGTGTCATGTCAACATCCATATGTAGTTAACCATTGTTCATTATCAAATTTTGTCAACTAATCTAATCATTTTTGCTGATAAGTCAGTTTTAGGTTCAACAATTTTGTTTCTGTACACATGTACAGTTCTTCCTCCAAGAATTACCATTGTTTCATTTAGGTCAAACTTGGTGTGCAACGTTTCTTGAGGATTTCTTTTAAGCTTTTGATCCATATTTACAATTTTGGCACATGTGTGTGACTTTTAGTCAAATTTGTTTACAATTATCAGTTCTTGTTAGCTTAATTTGCAACATTAAATAGAAAGTTCAGTTTACATCAAGAAGGATTTTGAAAAATGTAGTCAATTTTCCTATAACAAAAAATGTGAAAAGTGAATCTGAAACTCCATGGATGAATATGAGTTTGTGTGTGAAGGAAGGAGAAAACCAGAAGATGAGCTCAAGTTAGCTAATGGTTTATATACAAGTAGTTAGTAGTACAACCATATAGCTTAAGTGTAGAAACTCAGTTAACTTGTTCCACAAGTAACTGAGTTTTCTCAATATCATTCACAAAAAACAAAATAGAAATATAAGTGACATAGCTGTTTGGAAAAACAACGTGGACAAAATAAAAGAACGCAATCACAACACAAAAATATAACGTGGAAACTACAAAACCGGAGAAAAAATCACGGCCGATAACTAGAGAATAAACACTATATGTAAATTGTGACAATAAACTTCACTCTCAACCACCCTATGCCTCAGTACACTCATACTCTCCAAAGTAAATATTTGAACTATATCTCAAATACTCTTAAATAGCATAAGAGAAAAGAAGAAAGAACATAAATATAAACTTAGGTTGTTTATAAGTGCTACTGTTTGGTGTATTGAAACAAGGAATTTGAGGTCTCTATATATATATACCATTGAGCTATTGAGCTCCTCCGCTCTTCACTTTTCTAAGCAATGCGGGACTTCTAAAATATAATTTCCTTGACCTTTTTTCCTTCATTAGCAATGTGGGATTTACATTACAATCAACCCCAACGCCTTCTTAGCTACTGCAAAATGATGAACCATAATAGGCAGCAATCAAAGGCATCATGCAGGTGCATGAAAATTACTTATCGTTAGAGAAAAAAAATAAAAAATTCAAAGAATCCCATTTTGTACGGTTACTGACTATTAGGATGAAACACTTTCAGTGTCAATCTTCTAAATTTTGAAAAATTATATGGCTTCTTCTCCAAAGAAGAAACTATCTATTTATTACCAACTATCTCTAATATATAAAAAATAAAAATAAAAAACTCATCGAAACATTTCCCTAGCTCAAGTGGTTGGTGCGGTGAATGTTATAACTTTTTTTTTTACTACTAGTATTCGGTCCATTAACATTAGCGGACCTACGGGTGGGTTGAGGTGGGCCACGGCCTACCACCACCTCAATTTTTTTTTTTAATTTTTTTTTTATATATATAGTATTAATTTAAATGTATTATTAATGAATTTAAGTCACTCAGTATATATATTTGTAGAAATATTAATTTAGTGTTTATTATCGATGATTATAAGTAACTCGGTACACATATTAGTTCAAATATTAGTGTAAATATTAGTTCATAATTAATTGAATTTATAGTATTAGATAAAATTAGCAATTAAACTAGCATATATAAATATGAAATGACATAAAAATATATGTTTAATTAATAAAAATATATAGGTTGGTGCATTGGTATTGACTTGGGACCTGGGAGTGTGCTCCTATTGAGGTCTAAGGTTCGATTCTCCCTGGTGCTAATTTGGATGGGCTAATTTAGCTTCTTAAAAAAAAAAAAATTAATTTTTTAAGTCTCATATTTTCCATTTGTTGCAATTTTAGTCTTATCTCAATGTTTTTTTTTTTCTTTTTTGCCGTCAAAATAGCGAATTTTAATGAAAAAAAAGGTGAATTTTGGTTTCAAATTTGATATTTCATTTTAGATTCAATGTTGAAGACAATAAATCACCTTTATGACCAAAAATCACAATTTTAGAGTAAAAATATTGATTGTTGGTACCAAAATTGTAACATATGAAAATAGAGGACCAAAAAATTCAATTTAAAAATAAGTTGAGTATTGTTCGGCCCACTCACAATATTTTTTCTGGTTCTGCCACTGTTCACCGGACCCTGCTAATATTGAATGTTATAAATTTTAGGATACCAAGTTCAGTTCCTACTTATAAACTCATTGAATTACATTGACAAAAAATGTATTTTACTTGTTTAAATTTATCATTCTTAAAACACTCATCTTCTACTATCTTTCAATGTTTTTGTCTTTGTCTCGTACATGCAAAAGGGAATATATATTATAATTGAACAACTCCAACTAGCATAAGATATGTTAAGTTAGAAAGATTTCAAGTTTCAATATCAGCCATTGGATACTAACATACATAATGACCAACAACCAAAGCACCATGACAGTAACAAAATAGAATCGACATTTACTATTGACTATTGAGAGATCCTCTCTCCTCATTTACATGTCATATATGCTTTTAGTTAATAATTAGTGATGTTTTTAATACCAAAAGTTGAACATTTGAGTGACAAAGATGTGAACTTAAAAGAACAAAATGACAAGAGAAAGATGAAGCAACAAAATAGTTCCAAGTATTAACTTGAAAACAAAACAAATCGATGAATATTAATTTTTTAAGTATTAAGTGTGAGAAAAGTAGATAATAATCCACAGTCCATAATATTAAACTCGAAAGAATACATACTACACGTCTCTAACTTGTCTTATTTGTGTATTTTATTTTTATGATAAAAAGTAAATAAATACATCCAAATTACTAGTGTCTGACATCTCATATTATAAGAGATTGATTGATCCAACTATTTTGTCTTATCTTCTCCTTAAATTTAGAAGTTTGGTCAAACAAAGATACTCTTGATAAGAAATAAATTATAAAATAATCTTAAACATATTTAAATAAGATGTCGCGAGTTTTTCTAACTTAAACAAGTTCTACATTTGATCCATAATTTAAGCATACAATAATGTTAAAGTATTTTGAATTTTTTTATCATTCATTTAAATCCCGCAAAACTTGATAGAATAGTCTATTGTATTTATGTGCAGAGAATACTTAATTTTCTAAGAAAAAAAATTAAAGGAAGTAAAGTGATTGTTGGTTAATTTGTGAGTGAATTTGGATTCTAGAGATGTAAAATTAAATCACAAAAAATTATTACTGTCCCGTCTTTATAATTTATTTGACACTTTTAGTTGCACTAATGAATATATTTTGTGAGTATTACTAATTTATTTTGTCTTAAGTTGATTGAGTTGGTAATTGATCGACTCATCTGTCATAAAAATGTGATCAACACTTGACCCTAGTTCTAGTACACATCATAATATTGGATTATCATATCTTAAATCATTCATAATTTATTTAAGTTATCTGCATTTCATGTAGTCCATTCAAACAAGTTTTTTCTTTTTTGAAGTCCATTCAAAGTTTCAATTTAACATATGTTCAAAAATTCATAAAATTAAATCATGTGTCAGGCAACTTTGAGTTCAGTTAATTTGCAACCTAAATTTGAACAAGAGAGAGGGAAAAATTTGGATGATGGTTTCTCCACTTAAAAACTATGAGAGAAAAAACTAGAGGTAATTTTTTCTGGTTTTGATGGGGTTTGCTACTTACTATATTGAAACAGATTTTCTGATGTATATTTTTACATCATAGCTATTCGATCAAAAATATATGATTGAGATTGTTTTAAGTAAATTTATAATAGCATTAATCTAGACCGTTAAATTCATAATCAACAGTCAATATTCAAAATTACTTATTACTGCAATAAATCTGCATCCCACCGTAGAGTGAGTGGAAGATATTATCTCTTACCAAACATGCTATTAGTCAAATTCAACTTTTTTCTCTTTTCACTTTTGTTTTTGTAAGTTACCTTCATTTTTATTTAAAGTGTGTCACACTTTCAAACTCTTTCCTTAAATTCAATCGCGGTTAATATAATGCTCTTTGTCTTTTGGGTTAACAATGTTTGAGATCCTAACTTAAGTTTTAAGTTTAGTTTGATCTCATAACTTTAAACGAGTCAACTCATAATTTTTTCAATTTCTACCTTCTCTCTCCTCACAAATCAATGATTAAGATTCTCAGGGGCGGACATAAGGGGGGCAAGTAGGGGCTGAGGCCCCCCTCTTGTCGTATTTTTTTTTCATATATTTGTTCTTGATATATATACACATAAATTGATATTGGAGATATGTGTTTAAAGATTAATAACTACCGTTTGGTGCAAAACATGTACCCACAACATAGTAATTATAACAATTTACTTTAAAATATTTTGATAATATATATTATACACTACTAAAGTTCAAATTCAATTAAGTTAATTCTGATTGTTTGCTACAAGTGAGAGATTATTTTCTGCTATGAAGATTGTGAAAAATAGGTTGAGAAACAAGATAGAAAATGAATTTCAAACTAATTATGTGATTACTTACACCGAGAGAAGAATTGCTAAAAAATTTAATACAAATTCAGTTGTTGATGATTTTATGATATGTGTACAATTTAGATAAACAATGTGATGTATTTTTTTATTTTTTATTGGGTATATTTAAATACTATTATAATTATTATTTATTATTTAGTTATTCCAACCCCGTTTTATAAATTCCTGGATCCATCCCTAAAAATTCTACTATTTTCTTCAAGTAATTGAGAGAGAATCGTTTGAAGAACATGTAGACTAGTTGAAATAATGAATGAGGTCCAATATTGTAATATTGGAGGCTCATTTCTTCCATTGAAATAATTTAAAACTATTTTGGTATTGTAGTTTTCAACACATCAAAAGTAAAGTATTTGAGTTTATGAACTTTCGATTTGTCGTTAATTAGTTAATCTGTACAAAAACATTAAAACTCAACATTAGTTTATGACCGTAAATTTTATTTTATTTTTTAAGCAATTTATGACCGTAAATATAACCTTATTTATAACAACTACTATCATTTAAGTATTCAACAATGAATTTATTTTAGATTCGTTATTTAAAAGTATTTACTATACAATAATCCAAAAGTAAATAATCAGGGGCGTCTCCGAGTTTTAAGAGACTTTGTGCAAAATATAAAAGTGGTCCTTTAATAAAAAAAAATTATCAATTTAAATTGCATATAATATAAAAAAAATATTCTTGTAAACATATAAATTATCAATATTAAATATTGCATTAAATTAAATGGAACAAGAAATACAAAATAATTATCTTTGTATTTAACGTCAAAAAGGAATATCATAATCTAAAATTAAATTTTATGCAAAGATTAAAATGGACTAGAACTATATTTACGAGTATAGATAACTAATATATTGATACTCATATGATATTTATGAACATTAACAATATATAACTATTATTTTAGGGCCTAAAAATTAATCTATTAATATACATCTAATATTTTATAAGTATAAATAATGTATAAGTAATATTATAGGACCTCAAAATTTTGAGTTGAGGCCCTCAAAATTTTGAGGCCCTATGCCGTCGCACACATCGCACATGCCTCCAAGCCGCCTCTGTAAATAACCATATCTATAAGAAAGTCGTGCGATATAATATATTGTACAAATATTTGCATAATTTTTTTTGGGATACAATTCAAATAAGAGGATGTTTGTTATTTTTTTTAAAAAAATACATTTCAAGTCTTTTATCTTATTTTTTTTATAATATTTTGATTCTTTAACTTTTTTTGGTAACATTTTGATCTTTTATTTTTGTTTTTGTAATACTTTGGTCTTTTATTTTTTTTTATTTGTAACATATAAGTCATTTATTTTTAAAAATAATACGATAAGGGATCAAAATGTTAAAAAAAAAAAGAATAGTTTTTTTAAATGAAATGTTTAAAGTCAGACCCATAACAATATTATCAATATTTATTTAGTAAAAAAAAAATATTATGAATATTCGGATACTTTTAAAATAAGTGTCTTAAAGTAATAAAAAAATAAAAAATAAATGATGTGAGATGTCTAGAAAGTATAAACACATGGCAGTAAAGAATCGAGTGAAGCGGCGGGAATCATAGTACTAATGTTCCCACGCTACTACTCTCATAATTTCAACTTATTTTAATTACTTTTTTGTTCTTATTCTTCTCTCTTTAAGCGGTTATTACGCAATAAGCGATTATAAACAGTACAAGATAACAGATAAATGCAGACACTGTTGGAGCGAGCTGTCCTTCCTTATTTAATTAGTTGACTCTTAGGAGAGATTCATGAATATATAGTGAAAATCTTTGATTCAAGTGAAAATCTATGAATAGTGATTAATTTTCATTTTCTATATTAATTCCTTGCCATATATAGTGATTAGTACATCTGTATAGCATTTTCCTATTCTTCTATATTAATTCTCTTGTAAATTCAGTTTGTGACATAGAAAATCAGATACATACATTATTACTTGTACTTCACTGAAAATCAGTATGGATGTGAAGAACAACACTGAAAATCAAACAAGTTTGATTTTTGCTATCAATGGTGAGAAATTTGAGCTATACAACATAGACCCATCAACCACTTTGCTTGAATTCTTGCGTACTCACACTCCATTCAAGAGTGTTAAACTTGGCTGTGGCGAAGGTATATCATAATCATACATTTATATGTCTGTTTCACTTAATTATTTGATTCATTTATTCATTTTTGTGAAGAAAGATTCTTTTTTTATTGTTATTTTAATTTCAATAAGCTTCATACTGACTCAGGGCTTGTTTGGATTGACTTATGTTTCAGCTTATGAAAAACACCTTACTTAAATAAATAAATAAGCTTTTGGGCCTGTTTGGATTAGCTTATGCAATTTTTATGTATTATTATAAGTTTGTCAAAGGTAGTTTATGATAAAATAACTTATAAAAATACAATTTTCACTAGTGTGAACTTATAAAATAGCTTAAAACCTAATTTATATTGCATAAGCTCAAAAATAAGCTAATCCAAATGGCCCCTTTATGTATTATTATAAGCTTATCAAGGTAGTTTATGAAGAAATAACTTATGAAGATACAATTTTCGATAGTGAGAACTTATGAATAAACAAAAAACTTATTTATTTGCATAAACTATTTTTCATATTGTCAAAAATAAGTCAATCCAAATAGGTCCTTAATCATTATTTTTTTTTGCCTATGTTTGACTTGATATTTTTTTGCTGTTTAATTGACTTTGACTGTGATACTGCTTTTAATGAATTATAAAATTTTCTGATTGAATATGGTTAATATCATACTTTCATTATTCTGAATGTTAGCTTGGTGAAGTTCTGAATGAATTTTTATTGGAATTATTTTTCAATTTCTGATTGAATGGATTATTACACTTTTTATCAGAATCCTAAGAAGAAGTAGAAGAGTTTGGTTCCTCTAAAGGGTTAATATACTAGAATTATGATTATTAATTGAAAAATTAGTGTTGAGAATTTAAGGATATCATAATTTGTAATACATGTTTATGTTTGATTGTTTATTGAAAAGCTAATAGATGAATTGGACAATGTTTTGAAAATGGGATTATTCTGATCGTAGTTTAGGGCCAAAGAAATGCGAGACAAGAGCTATATATATATATAATTTTCTTGTGGACCTAATTTGATCTCCTAGTCTTCTAGGAAACAACAAACGGTAGCACGATCAAGCACTGAAGTCGAATATAGAACATGGCTAATTAATATTACAAATTCTAACTCCCATACTGTTTTGTGATAATCTCAGTGCTATACTCGTTTCCTACTGCTAAGGTAATTTGTACTCACAAAGTGTGTTATCAATCAATATAAACTGAGTTTCAATAAAAGAATATGGAATGCAATCTCTCTTGACAAAGATGAAGTAGTAGTAGTTTTTTTTGGTTGCAAAATTTGAGGAAAAGAAACAATGGTTCCTCTTATCATTATTACTTTTTTTTTGCCGTTGGTTTTAAAAAGCGATGAAAAATAGTCTTCAATTTTATTTTAAACTTTGAACTTAATGCTTTGGCGTTGTTGATTGCAGGTGGGTGTGGTGCTTGCATAGTTTTAATATCCAAATATGATCCTTTACTTGAAAGAGTTGAGGATTTTACTGCAAGCTCTTGTCTCACACTACTTTGTAGCATACATGGATGTTCAATAACAACAAGTGAAGGCATTGGAAATAGCAAACATGGATTCCATCCAATTCATGAAAGATTTGCTGGATTCCATGCATCTCAATGTGGCTTTTGTACTCCTGGAATGTGTGTTTCCTTCTTCGGTGCTCTTGTCAATGCTGAAAAGAACAACTGTCCAGAGCCACCCGCTGGTTTCTCAAAAGTTACTGTTTCTGAGGCTGAAAGGGCTATTGCAGGGAATCTTTGTCGCTGCACTGGTTATCGACCAATTGCTGATGCCTGCAAAAGTTTTGCAGCTGATGTTGATATGGAGGATCTCGGGTTGAACTCATTCTGGAGAAAGGGAGAGAGCAACGGCTTGAAGGTTAGTAAGTTGCCTGTATATCATCACGATCACAAGAATATCAAATTTCCTGTTTTTCTGAAAAATATTAAGCATGATTTGTTATTGGCTTCTGAGAACCACCGTTGGCACAAGCCCACTAGTTTAAAGGAGCTTCAGAGCTTATGGAAACTAAACCATGCCAATGAAACCAGGATAAAAGTTGTTGTTAGTAATACAAGTATGGGATATTACAAAGATAACAAAGGCTATGATAAGTATATTGATCTAAGTGGCATTCGTGAGCTCTCACATATAAAAAAGGATCAAACAGGGATTGAAATTGGAGCGGCAGTGACAATATCTAAAGCTATTGAAGCACTAAAGGAAGAAAGCAGAAGTGACTCTCTTTCAGATTTTGTAATGATACTTAAAAAGATTGCAGACCATATGGGAAAAGTTGCCTCAGGTTTTATTCGGAATACAGCCAGTGTAGGTGGCAATTTGGTGATGGCACAAAAGAACAATTTTCCATCGGACATTGTTACAATTCTTCTTGCTGCAGATTCAATGGTTCATATAATGAGTGGCACAGAATTTGAATGGCTGACATTGGAAGAATTTCTGGAAAGACCGCCATTAAGTTTGGAAAGTGTGCTTTTAAGTATTAAAATTCCATGTTTGGAAACTATTAGAAGTACGTCTTCAGACCAAAGAAATAGATTATACTTTGAAACTTACCGAGCTTCTCCTAGACCGCTTGGAAATGCCCTTCCATATGTAAATGCTGCTTTCCTTGTCGAGATGTCTTCAAGCGAGGATTCTGCTGGATCTATGATAGATGCTTGTAGGCTGTCTTTCAGTGCTTTTGGGAATAAGCATTCAATCAGAGCAAAAAACGTTGAGGAATTTTTAACAGGAAAGTTGTTAAGTTTTAGCATTTTGTATGAAGCTGTCAACTTGCTTACGGCCACTATTGTACCTAAAGATAAAAACTCAAAAACAGCTTACTGTTCAAGTTTGGCAGCTGGTTTTGTTTTTCAGTTCTTTCACCCTCTAATTGAAATTTCTGCCGGAGTAACCAACTGTTACTTAAATGGAAATTCAAATTTGCCTTTTGTGAAGGATTTTGAATTAAAACAGAATCAGAAGCAAGTTCATCATGACAAAATTCCAACTTTATTGTCATCTGGGAAGCAAGTCCTTGAAGCAGGAAACGAATATCACCCCATTGGTGAGCCGATCATTAAATCGGGAGCCACGCTACAAGCTACAGGTTTGTTTTGTGTCATCTACATTTGAATTAATTAACTGACTGATTTCTATAAGCCCTTTGCACTTATTTTATTCTGATTTGGTGTCTGTCAATTATTACTTTTCATAAAGAGTTGTTTCAATTCTGGTCAAGTATCAAATATTCATGAATGAACCGTATCCAGGTGAGGCTGTGTTTGTGGATGACATTCCTTCGCCTCCAAATTGCCTACATGGAGCATATATATATAGTTCAAAACCTTTAGCAAGGGTAAGGAGTATAAAACTTAACCCTGAATTGGTGCTAGATGGAGTAAGAGATGTCATTTCAAGTAAAGACATTCCCAGTGGTGGGGAAAACGTTGGAGCTAAGACGATATTTGGCACAGAACCTTTATTTGCAGAAGAGATAGCTAGATGTGCTGGCGATCGTCTGGCCGTTGTGGTGAGTTCTTGAATCCCTCATTTTTCTGGAGATTAATGTGTATACACTTCCTTATTATTCACTAATAGATTTTTTAGGTTGCAGACAGTCAGAAACTTGCAGATATGGCAGCAAACTCATCCATTGTCGATTATGATATTGAAAATCTTGAACCGCCCATTCTATCTGTTGAAGATGCTGTTAAAAGATCAAGCTTTTTTGAAGTTCCTCCTTTTCTCTACCCAAAACATGTTGGTGATATATCAAAAGGAATGGCCGAGGCTGATCACAAGATTCTTTCTGCTGAGGTACATGGAATTATATTTTTTTGTTCTCCTTTCTTTCCCCTCTTGCTCCCCATTTCACAACATTATGATCATCTACATTGGTATCTAATCAGATGTATAAGTTAGCTTCTGTATAATTATGATCATCTACATTTTGTCAAACTTATTCATTGTGATCTATTTGTTTTAATGTGAAACCCAGATGAAACTTGGGTCTCAATATTATTTCTATTTGGAGACACAAACTGCACTTGCTGTACCAGACGAAGACAATTGCATTACAGTTTACTCTTCAAGCCAATGCCCTGAGTTTACTCATTCTACTATAGCAAGATGCCTTGGTATTCCTGAAAATAATGTTCGAGTTATTACAAGAAGGGTTGGGGGAGGTTTTGGTGGAAAGGCAATAAAAGCAATTCCTGTAAGTATGAAGTTGTGTATTATTCTTTTTAAAAAAAGTTATTAAATCATTGTCACTGTTAAAGTACCATTAAGCAATAAATATTGCAGTGTGTAGACATGACTCCTGGATTTTCGGTAGTTTGGAGAAGTCACTGATATTAGAAGATAATGAAGAAAAGAAACTTGTGAAGATATCCATTTGAATTCAAACTATAAATAAAAATAAAAAATTTCATGTTTAGGTTTTTCAAAAAGGTCACATGAGTGCTTGGTAAAGTGATCTTTGTAACGGTTTCGTGTTCATGAATGAAGATTCTCATTTAGGGGTGAATATCAATAGCTTCTTTGCAGTACTCGCTATAAATATTAACTACATTGTGTTGTATGATACTAAATTGTTCATGCTAAGATTTGCATTATGTACTTTTGTCATTTTCATTTCCTAATTGTCCCAAAACATTTGGTGCTTTAGCCTTTCCCTTTGTTTACATCATACTAGTGATCGCAGAAATTATTTATTAGTAGAAATTATGCATGAAAACTATATAAAAATTTACAAATATATCCCATGCACTGATAAGTGACAATCATATCATGCAGACAGCTATATCTTGTGCACTCGCAGCACAGAAATTATGTCGCCCTGTCAGGATGTATCTAAATCGAAAGACAGATATGATAATGGCTGGAGGAAGGCATCCCATGAAGATAACATACAATGTTGGGTTCAAGAATGATGGGAAAATTACTGCATTAGAGCTTGAGATATTGGTCAATGCTGGTATATATTTGGATATAAGTGTAGCATTGCCACATAACATAATTACTGCACTAAAAAAGTATAACTGGGGTGCGCTATCTTTTGATATAAAGGTATGCAGAACAAATCTTCCCAGTAGATCTGCAATGAGGGGCCCTGGGGAATTGCAGGGATCATTTATTGCTGAAGCTGTTATAGAAAATGTTGCAGCTACACTTTCAATTGATGTAGATTCTGTCAGAAGCATTAATCTTCACACACACAAAAGTCTTCAGTCATTCTATGATCATTGTTATGGCGAACCTTTTGAGTATACCTTGCCTTCAATATGGAGTAAGTTAGCTGTTTCTGCAAATTATGAACAAAGAACCGAAATGGTGAAAGAGTTTAACAGAAGTAGTATTTGGAGAAAAAGGGGAATTTCTCGAGTACCAGTTGTGTATCAACTGATTCTAAGACCAACTCCTGGAAAAGTAAGTATTCTGTCGGATGGGTCTGTTGTTGTCGAAGTTGGAGGAATTGAGTTGGGTCAGGGTCTCTGGACAAAGGTGAAACAAATGGCTGCATTCGCCCTCGGTACAATTCAGTGTGATGGATCTGGAAGTCTCTTGGACAAAGTAAGAGTTGTACAAGCTGATACAGTGAGCTTGATTCAAGGGGGGTTCACTTCTGGTAGCACCACATCAGAGGCATGCTGTGAAGCAGTTAGGCTTAGCTGTGATATCTTACTTGAGAGGTTGAAGCCTCTCAAGGAAAAGCTGCAGGAAGAAATGGGCTCTATCAAGTGGGAGGCACTTATTCTTCAGGTAGCTACACTACCCTAAAGTAATACTCCCTGTCCCAAATTATAACAGCTTGCAAAAAAAAAAAATGTCCCAAGTTTTAAGTCACTTTACAATATCAATGAAACATAACTGTTTCTTTTCCCATCATACCCTTTACTGTTTATTACTCTCTCTTCTTTCAGTTCTTTTAATTTTTCTTTCCCATGCCATTGATGAAGGACAATTTGTCAAAGTCACTCATAATTTCTCTTTCCTGTACAAAATTAACTACAATTCTTAATTTGTGTGAAATTGCCAAAACAACTTATAATTTGGGGCAGAGGTGGTAGTAGAGCTTAATTTCAAATGTTGATACATTTTCCTCTTGAGGAAGAAAGTTCCGAGAACATCCTAATTGTGTGTGTAACATGAATGAAGCAGTACTTCATCTGTTTTATTATTTTTATGATCCATATGGAAAAATGATTTATGTTTAAATTTCACTGCTATCCGTGGAAAGTTCTAGAAACTTGTATTTTTCATTCTATATTGATGCATGTATTGTAGTATTTATAATTGTGCACTAGCTATAGTTCCTCAACCTTTTCATGTTATCGTCTTGTAGTATGTGGATGATGGCACATAGTATTTATAATTAACCCCTTTTAATCAGGAAAATATTCAGGGACTAAATGTGGCAATGGGATTGAGGGAAGATAATTAATTTTCTTCCTTTGCTAGCCCACAAATCAAAATATATAATTTTATGTTGCTGACATTTTATCAATCTACAGGCATATATGCAATCAGTAAACTTATCAGCGTCTTCATTTTACGTACCCAGCAATAACTCGATGATGTACCTTAACTATGGTGCTGCAGTAAGTGAGGTAAAGTGTTTTCTTATGCACATTCAAACCTTAATGGTGTCAGTTCATTAAAAGATATTTTTTATGATACGTACTTAAATTTTCACATGAGCCATATTATTGAAGTAACTGAGTCGAATTATTAAATACTGTTGTTCTAAATAGTGGAAATTATTTCTCAGGTGGAAATAGATCTTCTGACAGGAGAAACCAAATTTCTTCAAACAGATATTATCTACGATTGTGGACAGAGTCTCAACCCTGCTGTGGATTTAGGACAGGTATGCTAAGTGCATATTTTCTTTACAAGCTCAACCCTAATCAAGGACTATCTCAACATAAGAGTTGGAGGGCTATGAATATATTTTAGAAATAGATCTATTTTTGTTTCAAAAATATTGATGTTTTAGAAATCCAAGATCTAATTCCAATTAATACCTTTTCCCAATTATAACCTTGGTTGGGAGAAACTGAAAAAGACAAAAAAGATTTACTATTACACTAATTTATAAGGATATAATAATAGATTAGATTTATTTTCTCTCTTCTCCTCTTTCAAACCAAACAAGAAGAGGGTTCTTATTGGTACCCTCCTTTGAATCAAACACTGTAAAGTGAATGCGCAAGGGATGGTCCAGTTTGGTTTGTTTTCTTGAATGAATCAGCTAATAACAATATGATACCATCCTGCAGATTGAAGGAGCTTTCGTCCAGGGATTGGGGTTCTTCATGCTTGAAGAATATGAAACAGACCTTAATGGTTTGTCGCTGGCATACGGCACATGGAACTACAAGATCCCTACAATAGACACTATCCCTCAACAGTTTAATGTTCAAATTCTCAACAGTGGACATCACCAGCATCGTGTGCTTTCCTCAAAGGGTATGGATCAAGATGTTCTTAAAGTTCTGGCTATGCATTAAATTATGTATTCATATTAGTCTTTTTTTTAGGATTCGGTTCTTCTAAAGTGAGCAATTCACTGTACAGTGTTAAGTGAGTATAATCAACCAATAACTAACAAATCAAAGGTAGATATTTTATACATGCATAACAAACGCTTCATTTTTCACTTTGGATAAGTCAAATTGTTTTTGATATATTCTGTCCTCATAAATTCATATCACTTATACTTAAAATAGGGTGTTCAATAAAAATAACCAATTCAGCTTATCTGAACAATAGTATGGGAAAATGGATTGTTAGTTGTAAGTTGTACGCATGTTGCAGCTCATGATGTTTTTGTGAGTTAATGAAGTCAAGAAAGCTTCATGTGAATCAGTTTGAAATTCTTAATTACAACGACTAAAACATTCTCTCATCATTAAATGGGATTTTATAGTTTAAAATTCTTAATGGAGAAACTAATATGAAATTTGTGTTGCAGCTTCTGGCGAGCCTCCCCTTCTTCTAGCAGCTTCAGTTCACTGTGCAACAAGAGCAGCTATCAAAGAAGCAAGGAAACAGCTTCTTTCATGGAGCAACTTGGATGAACCTGATTCCACATTTCAATTGCGGGTGCCTGCAACCATGCCTGTGGTAAAGGAACTCAGTGGACTGGACATTGTAGAAAGATACCTGAAATGGAAGCTGAGCAGGGTGTAGAAGTGCACTCATTATCCTTTAAATTTCAGAAGATTGGTTTAATTTTTGGAGAGAAAAAATAAGTTATGCTTATAATTTCACATAATAATAGTGGGATGAAATTAGTGGAGGTATACTTATAATAAGACACAGGTTGCTCAGCAGGGTAGCTTTTGCAACAAGGAAGAGGATATTCTCTCATATTAGACCTTCATGTATAATTGTCATCCTGAGCTTTTTCTATATATTTTTCTATATATATTAAGTATTTTTGGTCAATATTTGTAGATATCGATTTATGTAGTAAAATAGTTATTCATATAAATATTCATTTGTGAAATGATATTAGAAGATGAATACTTAGTTCATTCAGTTGCATGGAACGCTTTGAATCCCTGAAACTATTCTTTCGTTATTTGAATTGATTACATTTTACAATGTGGATCAAGTTAGTTACAGTCAATTACACGGAGAGTGCTAATCTATATGCAGTTCTCTATACATTTACACATGAGGTATCTCTAATATTTTCCTTCAAGTTCAACCTGTAGATGAGTTGCTGAAATTACAGGATGAACTTGGACCTCCGAGCCTTAAAATGAGCAGGAGGTAAAGCCGTAAAGCCTTAGTTACGAGACCTGCATACTGGAAGTGGCCTGGAACATGAACTACATTGAGCTGCTTTTTATAACATTTTCTCTAACAAAACACAAGTCAAGCTCCATATGCTTTGTTCTGGCAACAGCTTAGCAGTAACCAGTGTCATGCTTCTGTATTCAACTTCAGTGCTGCTTCTAGAGACTACAGGTTGCTTCTTGGCCCATGAACATCAAGAAACTGAATTAGGACTTGAAAATACAGAGGCACGTAGACCTTCTGTCATCACGGTCTGAACCCCAATCTGCATCAAAGTAGGTTTTGAGAATGAGAATGGAGGAAGGATTGGGTTGTAAGTACACTCCCCAACTGATTTTCACCTTTGAGGTATCTCATCTCGGTATCCTTTTGACAACTTGCCAATGAGCTTTAGTTGTCTGTGCTACGAATTGACACGCCTTGTTTACTGAGAAGCTTACATCAGGACAGGTAATTGTGCCATATTGCAGTGGCTGAGTCATTTTTAGGAAGTTTGGAACCACCCACCACGGGAGATGTCAATAACTTAGCATCTTGAAGATTTCTTTTGACAAGTAAAGCTCCTAGATTTTACCTCAATTCCTAGAAAGTAAGTCCAACAAAGTGCCTAGGTCCTTGAGTGAGCCGACAGAGTTGAGTTTATCATTCAATATTTTAGCACATGAATTAAAAAATAATAATTCATAAAGTGGAGAGTTTTTGGAAGTGTTTTTGGAAGTGTTTTTGTTTCGCATGAAAAATTCATTTTCAAAGAGGACTTTTCTGTTGTTATCAAATACGTAGTAGTTGTTATTGTGCAAGACAACGTGTGGATATGAATCTACAGTATACAGAGTTGGTGTTTTGGTTCTAAGAAAGATATTTGTTGTTATTGGATTTGAAACACAGGGAACGTTAAGGTAACAACATTAGTGGTTCTAATACTAGAGTAATAACACGCTATCATTTTTTGGTTTATGCATTTTTTTTTGTTCCGCTGCGTGTGCAGCATTCCGTGAGGACGAAGATGTTTGGCAAAAAAGATTCATGTCTTCTGTCTAGAAACGGAAGTGTGATCCTAAAATTATATCCCTTAACAAAAAGATTCATGGAATGCATATGGAATTCCCTACAATTTTTAAGTTGAACTCAAGATCCAGTTCAGCTTCTTTAATGGTGTAAAATGGGTTAGCAATGGAGGAAGTGGTAAATAATGAGCAGAGGCAAGAGAACTGCCAAACAATAAAAGAGCATTTTGGCACTGCCTATCATCAAAGGAAATAAAGTTCAATTATTCAGCTCCTTTCAATGAGGAATTAAAAGTGTAACCAACCATGCATCATTCATGCCAGCAGCCCCCTCTCATTCCTCATGTAACCATTTCATGCATTTATTCAGCCTTGGGTAATTAGTTTATTGGCTGAATTTATGATGTTTTATGACTTTTTCATTTCCTTATCTTGTAATCATGTTTTATCCTATTCCTTTGTATAGGAGATGCAAGAACATGAATAAGATAAGTTGAATTTGGATTAAAAAAAATCAATGTGTTAATTTTGAAGCTTTGCTTCTTGTTGGTTCTGGATTGAACCATCTATTGATCTTATCAAGAAACTACTCGATCTTATCAAGAAACTACGTATCTTGTGGCGATCCTCACTTGGTTTATCACTATTCTTGGATTAAAATTGTGATTGCCTTCATTCTTTAAAAAAAGAATAGAAAAAAAGTAGAAATTTTGGTTTTAGAAAGAAGTAGGAATTTTGCAAATGTTGAAACAATCTCTATTTTATGATGATGGAGCCTAATGGCAGCAAATGTTCCCCATAGCCGATCAGAACTAATCTTCATGTTTGTAAAATTGTACAATATTACAGATAATGAAGCAAATTAAAGGAAAACCAGCTTGGGGAAAATCATTTGGTTAAGTACACAAGAGTATGAATCATAGGCATACAAAACTGATCAAGGCTAAATGCCAACATACCAATAGGTCACTTGTAGACATTATTTGTAGCTTAAAAAACCCGAACTCCTCAAACATACTTAACCATTCTTGCATAAACTACCTCTAAATGCTGAAGTGCCAAATACTCTAAAAGGTCACCTTTCTTGGAGGGACAACCACATTCTTGTTTCCAGGAAATGCATTTCTTGATATGTCTACCAGTGATTTGAAACTATAGGGTTCGTGCATAGATATCTCTGACAAAACCTTTCTGTTAAGTTGAATATTCTCCTTCAGCAGCCCATGCATGAAGTTCCCATAATTGACCTGTAAATGCAAAAGAAATTGACAAGGAAATATCAGAAGATTACACACACTGATAGAGCATGCAAAATAATAGGTAGGTCCGTGCTCCACACATAACTCAGACATAAAAAGAGCAATGTAAGTATTAACACGAGAGGGAGAACACAGCTTCACTTAATTATTAAGATGTTAGAGGATAGAAAGTAACATTCATCCGATATGAGTAACAAGATGCAAATTCACTTAAAAATTCAAACTTCCTTCTAAGCCAACCAATTTGTTTCTAAGCTCATTTAAAAGTTAAAACTAACTGAGCTTTAAGTGAAAAGGAATTGACGAGAGAAAAGCGAACAAAAGCACATGCAATTTTTCAAGATGCTGGATATTTAAAACTAGGGAAAGGAGTCATTAATTAAAAGTGATTTAGCAAATCAAATATGGCTAACTGGAGATAGATAAGCATAAAACTGGGGAGTGGGCAATCATTCTAAAGTTTCCAAACCATACTAAAATGAAGAATCTCAGGTAACATCATGACAGAATAGAAAGTATCCATTGGAGTGGAGAGTTTTTCCTGGCAGACATGTAGGTATCATAGTGACAAAAAGGTCCATAATCATAATCATTCCATCAAGATGTTAAAAAATAATTAATGTTTGATGAAAACAGGATAAATATTAAGGCTTGTTTAGTATGACACTGTTTTCACCTTATATTTCCTGTTTTCACTAAAAATTACACATATATGTTTTGTAGCACCAGCACAGACACTTCGAATTGAAGCCGTGTTAATTGTCCGACAAGGACACATGATTACCGTCAATTAACTCATTTTCTCAAACTATTACCGGTGCCGATGTGTCAATGTCAGTTTCGTGTCCGCGGTGTCTATGCTTCATAGTATATATATCACATTGTTCTCTCACCGTTGTTTTGTGTTTTCAAATATTTGTATAGGAAATAGTATTTTCATCATTTCATCTAAAATCAAGGCATTTTCTCAAACTAATCAGCTCATTATGCATTGGACAAGCATTGGATTGTAACAGATTAGGAGTTAGTAAGAAGAGAAATGGCGAAAGAAGACATACACCATGAACGCGAGTGCCAGCATTAATCCGTTGAATCCAAAGGGATCGCATGTCCCTCTTTTTGTTACGACGATCTCTGTAGGAATACTGCAACGCCTTCTCCACCCTCTCCCTTGCAATCCTAATGCAATTCTTTGCTCTCCCCCCGAACCCCTTTGCCAATTCCAATACCTTTTTCTTATTCATCTTCTTCTCTGCTTCTTTCTACCCTGCAATCACAATTCCTATTAAAACAAAACCCTAAACATCCTTAAATATGAACCTTTTTTAATCTTAAAAAACACACCAACAATGTTGTTAAAATCAAACCAGTCATCAAACATGAACATTTCATTCTTCAATAAATCAAAAAATAAATAAAAAATATTACTTGACTTGAAAAATCACAAAAAATGCACATGAACATTTCATATTTATTAAGAAATATTCCAAAAAAAATCACAACATAAACATTTCATACTAAAAAATAAAAAAAATAATACTTTGCCTTGAAAAATGCAGAACAAAAAATAACTTAAATTGAGAAGGAAAATGAAAAGAAAGAAAACAAAATCTGGATTGAATTGTGGAACAAAATCAGAGAATAAATGCAAAAATGGGAATCGCAAAGGATCGCGCCCTGACGCTCGACATAGGGGAGAGAAAGGAAAACCTGTTTCTGATGGGAACTCCGGCGGCGTTTTCCGGCAGTTGAGTGGCGACTCCAATCAAGCTTGTTGATTCTGATACGGAAAACTAGTAGAGCCTGTTGTGCTGAGTTTTGTTTGTTATATTAGGGTTTTTTTTTTTATATATACTTTTTTTTTTACCGAATGTTTTCCTACTAGTATATTTTCATACTAAGTATATTGTTCATAATTTTTTTAATATTTTAAATAGTAATTTTTTGATAGAACATAGATGAAAATATGAATTTATTTGATAGTAAATAAACAGATGTTCACAAAGAGACAAAAGACCAAAAATTGTTTTTTTAATTAATTTTTTTAATATTTGATCTATAGATTAAATGGAGGAAACAGATACAAAGTTATAATGATTGATCTCCGCTGAAATTTTGTTAAATAGATAAAATTAATTCTTTTTTTCAACCAATAAATTTTCTTTACATACATTTCATCTATATTATTGATAAAATATATTAATTATTGAATGAATTTAAAAATAATTTTTTTGTTTATATATACTAAGATTATTGAATGAATTTAAAAATAATTTTTTGTTTATATATAAGATCCAAGAAAATAGTTGGTATGAGATTAATAATTTAATAATATAATATTTTTATTTATTTGTATTGTTTGTGAATTTTTTGTTTTTTTTTAATGGTAAAAAAGCGCCATCCCATTTTATTTTTTATTTAAATTTTTGTTTTAAAAATAAATAATAATCTTTATTATTTTATCATAAATTAAGCTAATTATAGTGTTAATTAAGTGATAAAAATACGCAAAATAGAATAACAATGTAAAAAATACTTATATAGTCACAATTTCGTCTCTCTATTTAAATTTCACTCACATAAAAATATATATCATTTAATTATTTCAAAAGTACACATTATTTAATTATTTTTTCTTTCTACCTTTTATTAACATGTGTGTGAGATCATATAGAAATAGTGACTAAATCCTTGTCATCATCAAGTCTTCCTCTAACAATGTTCCATTGTACTACTCCAACTTATTGACAAATTCATTAATCACTTATATGACTTGAGCAATGTATCTTTCTCCACTCTATTTTGTATGCACAAGGACGGGTGACTTATTAGTTATTTTTTCCATATATTGTTTCTTCTGATGATGTGTGAAGTTTTCTACTTAAGTCACAAGTGAGTAACTGTTCTATTACTTCTGTTCAATTATTCCATATACATTCTCTTATTTACTTGTAGATTGAGTGATCTTTCATTCCTAGGATTGAGTTTTTCATTCTTGAAGAATATGTGATAAATCTTCAACAATAGCTTTCAATATCTCTTTGCAATGAATAATTTCATAACAACATAATTTCTCAAAGCTTTTGATCAAAATACATAAAAGTAGCTACTAGTTAATCTAATTAGCATCTAATTAGCTTTAGTATGTGATATCTTTTGCTTTTGAGAATGAGCAAAACAATTTCTCAGGGAAAAGATCAATAGAGAGTTCATTGAATTATTTTTCTTAATTCTTAGTGTATATTTATATTGATGTGCAATGTAAATAAAGGTACAACTCTAGTAGTTCTGTATGTAATTTTTTTGTTATTTACATTATAACAATTGGCCACTTGCATTATGATTAGCTGCAACTGCATCACGATGTTCGACCTCGCCACGACTCCAGTTAAACAAGTCACTATTATACATGTCAATAACATCTTTCATGGTCGGTCTATTTCGTAGGTCCCGATCCGTGCATTGTAATGCCAATAAAAACACTTTCGTCACTTGTTTGGCTAGTGCTGCTGAATTGGGAAATGAATTTGCAAGGTATGGATCAACAATATTCTCAATTTTGCCTGTTTCCAGCCATATAGATCTAGCCCAACTCACTAAAGTTGTCGCATCATTCAAAGAGAAAACAAACACTTTCTTTCTGGTTATTAGCTCGAGCAAAACAACTCCGTAGCTATATACATCAGACTTTCTTCCTTGCCCCACTATATATGCATTCTCTGTCACATGTGGCAATGCAAACATGTTAGAGAATACTATCATGCAAAACTACAGTTTCAATGTGTTGAAAAAAATAAAATACATCATACCATTCTGGTGCAATATAAAAGAGGTGTGCAAATCAATAGTAAGTGTGGATGAAAAATTGATTACCTGGTGCAATATAACCCGGGGTACCAATAACGTGCAACGACAACATTTGGCTGGTTTCAGAGTGACTATAAGAAACCTTCGACAGGTCCCATATCAGGCCAGTACCAAAATCAGCTATAATAGGCTCCATATTCGCATCAAGAAATATGTTCTTTGGATTGATGTCTCCGTGCATTAACGGTAGCATACAATTGTAATGCAGATGTGCCAAACCTTTAGCAATTCCAACAGCAATCTTAAACCGGTCGCTCCACATAATTGGCAGTGAGGGTTTCTTCTCATGCAAAATATCCTGAAGGCTTCCGTTTTCCATGAATTTACATAAGACTAAACCATAATGACCTCCAATCCAGTAGTCTGTGTATGTGATTAAATTTCGATGCTTAAACATTCCAAGGACTTCAATTTCGTTCCACATGATACTTAGCTGCTTTTGCTTGTTCTTTCCAAATTCAAACTTCTTTAAAGCAAACACTTGTTGACCAAGTATGACTTTGTACACACTATAATGTGCTTTTCTACCAATAATATACCGATCATTTAGGTTCTCTGTAGCTTCCAGTATTAGGTCCTGAAGGGCATTGATTTTATTGGCATTTATGAAGTACGATTTGGGTTGATAAGACAAGGATTTACGAAGGTGCATATATTGGCCCCAACGTAAGAGAAAAAACCAATTGAAAGGTTTGGTTACTATTGGACCAACGACAGAAGGAAGGAAAATCAAACTTGGCCAAACATAGGTTACTTTTGGAACATTCATAGCAGCTACGACCAAAACATTTTCAGCCATTATCTTACCATTTCCCATTAGTTTAACTAAAAGTCCATCAATATAAATGGTAGGTATGCGACTCCAATCATCTTCAAGACATAATCCATATCGAACTTGATCAAAGTCCTGCCATAAGCGAAAGTCAATATAATCCATGGATTCAGCCTCCACAGTAAATGTAACTTCTCTTTGTCTTTGAGCTGCAGCCCTACTGCTTTCTCCATGTATATGGTGGTCAATGCTGACAACTGGAATGATAGGGAAAATATTAGGACTATATGATTGTAATGATGTATCAGATGCAATCACATCACGGTTTTCCTCCTCATCACACCACTTAAACATGTCCCTTTTATACAAGCCAATAACATCTTTCATGGTTGGTCTCTTACGTAGATCCTTCTCTGTGCATTGCAATGCCAATAAAAACATTGATGTGACTTGCTTGGTCAGTGCTGCTGAATTGGGAAATGTTTCTGCAAGGTATGGATCAGCAATGTACTCGATTTTTCCTGTTTCCAGCCATACAGATCTAGCCCAGCTCACTAAAGAGGTCACGTTTGACTCATCATTCAAACAGGGAACTACCACTCTCTTTCTGGTTATTATCTCGAGCAAAACAATGCCGTAGCTATATACATCAGACTTTCTGCTCTGCACTATCACATATGCATTCTCTGTCACAGGTGACATGTAAACATGTTAGTTATGATGAAAAACAATAGTTATCATTTCATCCTAGCGATCACACTAGTTACTATCAACTATCAGAGGGATCTGTAAATAAATAGTAAGTGTTAAGAGTCTCACATTGGTTGAGAGATGGACTGAAAATATGTTTATAAGTGAGGGCAATCCTTACCTTAGAAGGCAATTTTGTAGGGTTGAGTTAGGCACAACCCAAATTCTAAGAGTAAGTGTGGATGAAGAACTGTTTACCTGGAGCAATATAGCCAGGGGTACCAACAACGATCGTTGAAAGCATTTTCCTGGTTTCGGAATAACTATAAGAATCTTCAGACAACTTCCTGTATAGGGCAGTACCAAAATCAGCTATAATTGGCTCCATATTGTCATCAATAAGAATATTTTTTGGTTTAATGTCTCGATGCACTATGGGTGGGACACAATTATTATGCAGATATGCAATTCCTTCAGCAATTCCAACAGCTATGTTAAACCTGGCTTTCCACGTTAAGGGTGGTGGGGGATTCTTTTCATGCAAAATATCATGAAGGCTTCCATTTTCTATGAATTCATATAAGACTAAACCATAGTCAGCTCCAATCCAATAGTCTGCGTATTTGATTAAGTTTCGATGCTTATACATTCCAAGCACTTCAATTTCTTTTTGCATCATACGTAGTTGCTTTTCCCTTCTCCTTGTGAATTCAAACTTCTTTACAGCAAAAACATGTTGACCAAGTAAAGCTTTGTACACAATACCGTGAGCTCCTCTGCCAATAATATACTGATCACTTAGGTTCTCTGTAGCTTGCAACACTAGATTCGGAAGGGCGGTTGGATTCTCTTCACCTAAGATGTTCGATTCGTGAGCATATCTGACTCCAATCCTTCCAGCTCCTCTATCAATATAATACCATTGGTTTAGATCTTTCGTATCTGATTCCTTTGTATGGAAATGCCTTTGAATTATTATTACCAGAATAGCAGAAATCAATATTGAGGATCCAAGTTCTATCATTACAATTTGAACATTACTGATACCTTTGTGATCAGTTGATTTGTCAACACATGGATATATATAACTAGTTTTAATGCAACTCAAACAACTGACACATAGGAGAGGATTACCCATGAATGATGATGGCGAGGAATACAATAACTTCATTAGAAATTTTGGTACAGAACCATTGAAGAGATTGTAAGAAATATTGAACTCAATTAATGAAACAAGATCTTCAAGAGCATCTATGCTTCCGGATAAATTGTTCAAGGATATATCCAGACTTTGAAGTAGTCCAAGCTTCCTGATTTCTGAAGGAATGTCACCTATCAATCCATTAGCACTCAGATTCAATCCATAGAACAAATTATGCAATTTTCCCATCGATCGAGGAATTTTGCCTCCAAACAAATTTCCACCAAGTTGTAACTCGCGAAGGTTGCTAAGTTCTGCCAAAAACCCTGGTATACCTCCTGTGAAGTGATTTTCTCTTAAAATCAATGTGGTTATTTCTGTCCAAGTTCTAAAACTTGATGGGAGTGATCCATTTAGGAAATTGAATCCCACATCAAAACGATCCAGTTTAGTACAATTTGACAACCGAAGTGGCAAAGAACCTTGCAAGTTATTATGAGAAAGATCCAAAATCACAAGATTCACAAGGTTTCCAAGCTCTGATGGTACGAGTCCAGCAAATTTGTTCCATGACAAATTAATATATGTGAGACTTGTGCAATTTCCCAAACTTGATGGAATTAGTCCACTGATATTGTTCTTGCTTATGTCCATGTATTTCAGGTTCAGATTCCTTTCAAAATAAGGAAGAGGGCCGCTAAAATTATTCTCGTCGAGAATCAATCTCTTTAGAGTTTTACATCTTCCTATATCAGAAGGTATGGCACCTTGTAGTTGATTGATTCCCATATTGAGCTCACACAAATTCTTTCCAAAGCAAAGATTTGGCGGGATATTACCACTGAACTTGTTATTCATACAGTCCAACTTCACTATGCTGCTGTTGATTCCTAAACTTTGAGGTATGACTCCTGAGAACTGATTATCAAACAATGAGATATTTTTTAGATACTTGAGGTTTGTCATCTCAGTAGGTAGATCCCCAGAGAGGCTGTTGTTGTGAACCAATATGTTCACAAGACTTGGAATTCTCCAAATGCTGTTCGGAATTTCACCTCTCAATCGGTTGAAAGACAATTCTAGGTCCTCTAATTTACTGCAATTACCAATGGATGAAGGAATAGTCCCTGACAACTGATTACCATATAGATACAACCTCAATAGTTGAGTCAAGTTTCCGATACTTGTTGGAATAGGGCCACTAAGAAGATTACTATGCAGGCTCAGTTCTTTCAGGGAAGGAATTTCAAACAAAGAATCCGGAATTTCGCCAGTGAGCATATTGGCAGACAATCTCATGAACTGTAAATTTTGCAAGTTTATAAAACTATATGGTATATTTCCACTAAATCTATTACCTTCAAGGTCTAAATACTGAAGCAAACTACAGTTACTTAACTCTAAAGGGACTTTTCCTGAGAAACCATTACCTGACAATACAAGGGTCTGCAAATTGTAAAGGTTCCCAATTTCTGATCCAAGTTGACCAAAAATTCCATGACTAGTAAGGTTAAGGGAAATCAAATTATTGGTATGGTCACATTGAACACCAACCCATGAGCATGGATTGGAATCAGAAGCTTTCCAGCTTGAGCTGATGAGGGTAGGAACAGAAGTCCAGTGTGTCAAGAGAGACAACAGAGTCAATCCATCAGAGGAAAGAGCAAAACCAACATGCAATAAAGAAATAATGAACAACAAGAGTTTGATAATTCTACTGCTACAACTAGTTTTAGTCATTTAGATAAGGTTTCAACTTGCAACAAAGTAAGAAACACTTACCTTGTCATTTTTTCAGGGAAAGGTTTTGGATCTGATGAATGAGAGATTGTTTTGTTGTTTGAGTTGTCTACTGTGAAACTAAGCTATCTTGAAGCACCGACAAGGAAAGAAAGCACTAAGTGATATTGGAGTATATGAATATGATATTATCTTGTTGACTTTGCTAAGTTAGTTGTCAATGACATGTCGTTTGTTGTTTCACACTGCTGAGTCAACCATGGATGGGAGAGAGCTTCAATAATTTTTGCCAACTTGAGTCACCTAATTTAAGTCCACACAAAATTTGTTGACCTCATACATTTCAAAAGTTGGGAGGGATTTAGATCTTTTAAAGTGTAAAGTAAAAAACCAAAAGTTGTTATTTTAACAAATTTGTTATGAATTATGATGCACGTAAACAGTATAAATTTGTCACTAACACCATTTGAACAGTACACGTGTCAGCGTGTCCAAGTGCCACGTGTCAGTCCACGTATGCAAATTGACTGCCACATGTGACAAAATTGACGGAAAGGACCAACTTGAAACCTAAAATAAACGTAAGGGACCAAATTGATACTTTTTAAACGTAAGGGACCAAATTGAAACCTAAAATAAACGTAAGGGACCAAATGTATAGTTAAGCCTAAAATAAATTATCCACTTTATAAGATCTTATTGGAAGTATAGCCGTCAAATGGGCTGTGGGTCAGACTATATATTTCGGTCAGACTGACCCGATTTAATTATTAGAAAATTTTTTTTCTACCCCAACAATTGTCAATCTACCCCAATATTAATTTTGAATGGACGAATTTGCCTTCATATATAAACTAAAACCCTGACGAAAAAAATTTGGTTACCTACACACTTTGGAAAAAAGTGTTCAGGTATATAAAGTTTTTCTTTTTTTTTTTACCTGAACACTTTGAAAAAAAGTGTGTAGGTATGTAAAATTTTTTCAAATTTATCTTGTTACCTACACACTTTGGAAAAAAGTGTTCAGGTATGTAAAATTTTTCTAATTTTTCTAATTCTTTTTGCTTTTCAATTTTCCTTCCGAATATTATATCTCATGTTAAGGATTCATAGGCTATACCTTATTTCGATCCTCACATTCGATCACGTTCATACTGATCTGAAATTTCAATCTCCGTCCTGAATTTCTGTATTTTCTTATCAAAACTCATTTTCGACCTGAAACTCATACGTACAAATCTAAATTCTGGTTTTTGTTTTAAATATTTTACTTTTTGATCGTACCTGGTGATCAGAATAGATTGATGGCCGGTCCGTTGAGCGAGCGTCCACACCGAAGGGGGGGTTTGTACCTGCAGGTGCTCCGATGCCTAAGTCAGCAAAGTGAACAGAGAGATACAAAAGAAGAGAGAGAAAGTGTATTCAATAATGATTCAGAATACCTGGCTCTCCTGTATAGGAGAGCTTATATAGTGCCCCCAGCGCTGGGCCAAAGGTTGGTCTATTGGGCCTGGATAACCGGCCCAATAGGCTCAACTGCCAGGATAGTCCCTGTATCGTAGGGGAAGGCCGTTATTCGCCTCTATCCTGGTTGGAGTCGTTCCGCTATTTGCGGGTAAGGGATAGACTCCGTGACAAATGCGGTTGGATAAAGGAGCACGTGTTAAACGTGCTGCTTAGCTGTTAAGCTAAGGCTGAATGAGTCGTTGTGCACGGGTAGCCGAGCACGTGATTAGCGTGGAGCTAATCTGTTATGTCGAGCAGGACACGTCATTGGCTGACGTGTCGGGGAAGTATCCCCTTATTGGGCCATGCCCCAAATGTCGGGCATGAGTGATTGGGCCAGCTCTTGGCCCAGTCCAGAACAGGAGCCCCCCAAGTCGTTGCTCCTAGGTATAGGAGTAATGACTTAAGGTCCATGCCCGTATGTCGAGGAGGGTTTATATGTTGTTCGTAAATTCCTCAGTGGCACGACGAGGAGGATTTTACAAAGGGGAAATTTCTCTTTGCTCGTAACGCGTGCCACGATGTTCGTGGTGGAAATTACGGGGAAGGGACTTTGCTTTTGAAAGTCATTTGCTTTTTACGTTCCTCGACGGATTGTCGAGGAAGTGTCGTTTTAAGTGCATCTTGTTGATGCTGCTTGTTTTTACGGGCACGTTTGTTTATGATGTTTGCTTCAATTGCCCGTGATTTTCGCCTGATCGCGGTGTCGAGGAGATAATTACGTTGGTGATATCGATGAGTTCCTCGTGGAACGCATCGTCTGTTCGATGGGAAATGAAAAGACAGATGTTTCATCTGATCTTGACGCGTGTGTGTGCTAGTGGGAGAGTAATGATGACATTGGGAATATGCAGCAGTCGCCTCGTTTTGCGAGGGGGCTTCTTAGCCGTTGGATACATGCGACCTTTGATTTCCTGCGAGATTCAATCAGGGCCTTTCGATGATTTTTTACCAGAGCCGTTAGATCTTGATCAACGGGTATGATTGGAAGGGCGTGTTTCTTCGCCATGGAGGTGCAGGGCCTCAAAGGGTCTATAAATAGGAGAGGGGAGATTCATTTGGACTTTTCTCTCCCTCTCTCATACGTTGCTGCTGCCACTGCATTTCTCAGCTGAAAGTTCAGAAAACTCCAAGGCTTTTGCGCTTCTTTCCTTTACTTAAGGCTTCAATCTTTGCTTTGCTTAAGGTAATTTCTTCAACTGTCTTTGTTTTGGCTTTGTTTTGAAGCATGTTTATGTTTAGCATTGATTTTGTTGTTTACTTGTATACCCATTTTGTTCATGTTGTTTTGGTTTTTGAATTGGCATGCTATGGGTTTCGATTCACCCACCATCACCATTTGTTGGTGGTTTTCTGTTTTGCAAAGCCCATTACTTAACGCATTTGGCGTCTGGTGGTGTTTGAACCCCTACAAACGCCGTTGTGTGCCTTGACTTTGATGAATAAAAGGCTCTTCATTTCTGGGAAAATGAAGAACACAATGAGTTTCTGGAAAATGGTGATGAACACCTTGAAGATGACGAACCATATTCATAGATTTCTGGAGTTCTATGTTTTTTGTCGGGGAGAGGATGCTGTTTCTTCTCCCCGTTTATTGTAGCAAAAAGCTAGGTTAGTTGGATCTCGTGTCGGGGAGCTTCTCCCCGTTTTCGCCTTCGCGAGTATCTAAGTGTCTTTATGAATTGTATGAATGTCGGGGACCTTCTCCCCGTTTTTTCTTTGGGGAAAATGAGTTTGTAAAAACTCTGTGTCGGGGATCTTCTCCCCGTTTTTAACTAATGATTTTGTGCAAACTGAAGTTTGCTTGTAAGTGTCGAGCCATGTCTTGTGTCGGGGACCTTCTCCCCATTTTTAGGCTTTGTTAAATAGTTCTCCCCGTCTTCTCTGTTTTTGTCTGTTTTGCCATTTTGATAAGGGCTTTTGGTCGGGGACAGCGTCCTCGCCCTATTTCACGCCCTTTCACTTGAATTGCGGTGAAAGGGTGGATTTGATATGACTGTCGAATTCACTTTATCTTCGCTGCTTTTCAGGTATTCAAAATGTCAGATACAGAGGAAGTGACGGGGAGCCAAGCGGTGTCAAAGCACAAGCTGGTCGACACCATTACGGATCCAGAGCTGGCCTGGGTTGCGCCCGAGCCTCGAGGCATTGCTTCGACGATTTCTGCCCAGGATCCCCGGCTTTATACAATAGTCGAGAACAACGGCGCTGGGCCGGTAAATTGGGAGGTTCATGTGCCCGCTGAAGGGGAGCGGATATGCTCGTCGTATACCGAGGGCGGGTTTACTATGTATGAGTTGGCTTTCAGAGAGCTGGGGTACAGGCTGCCGTTCAACGACTTCGAGGCTGAAGTATTTGGTCGGCTGAAGGTGGCCCCTTCGCAGCTCCATCCAAATGCCATGGCGTTCATCCGGGCATATCAGGTCCTCTGTAGGTACCTGGAGGTGGAGGCCACCGTTCCGCTTTTCTTTCACGTTTTTAAGATTCAGAGACAGAGGGTCGGGGACCAACAGGGCTGGGTTTCTCTGAAACATGCGTCGAGCAAGATTTTTAAAATGTTTGTTGAATCTGCTCGGGGATTCAAGGAAAGATACTACGTTATAAAGCCGGTGACGGAGTTTGCCCTGAATTCTCTTTATATGGATAAGGCGGTGATCCTCGAGGATGGTTCTCCTCAGTTGGACGCTCAAGGGGAACCGGTGACTGAATGGTCCCTTCGTTTCCCGCTGTCGTGGACGTCAGAGCATTTTCAGATGGGCACGGAGGAGTATTTAAGTGCTGCTGTGGATCTGACCCCGGAGGAACGGGCAGGGTTTTTGAAACTGAAAACTTTTGTGAAGGGGTTTAAGCCCTGCACGTTCACTACTGCTACGGGTAAGGTGGCCCTTGATAAATATGGCAAGCCTAGAGTGGAGGCCCGGTTTGTGAATACCAAGGCTTTGCTTGCGTGTAAGAGTGTCGAGGAAGAGAAACTTTTGCTGGGTATTTAGCTTTCGTTATTTTCCTTTGCCCGTATTTGGACTTGTGTTTATTTTGATAATGTTTTGATAAAATTTGTTTCTCCTCGTTATGCTAACCAGAAAATTTTGTTGCAGATAATATGGCTGACCTTGCATCTGAGCTTTTTAAGTTAGCTGTTGAGCACAAGGGTGATAAGCCGAAGAGGAAGACCAAGAGGGCCAAGGTTGGGTCGAGCAGCACAATGAATCTGGAGGAGACTGCCTCCGGGAGTCCGAGCCAGTCTTCCCCGGTGGTGAGCTCTAAGGCGCCCCCGGGTAGTCGAATTAAGAGGCAGAGGGACGAGGCCCTGGCTACCATTGTGGACCTGTCGGAGGGGGATGGTGGTTTCGTCCTCCCTCCTTGCTTGAGCAACAGGAGTTTCTTTGACAACAACCCCCCTCAGGTGCCTGTGTCGGAGAGGAACTTTGTGCTGGGTACTTCTGAAGCGGCTCGGCGACAGCAGTTGACCCAAGATATTGCTGCTGTGGTCCGGTTGGTGGAGACAGCTTTGGTTTTGAACGAGGGGGGGCCTAATCACGAGGCTGAGAAGCTGGCCGCTAAAAACAGGAAGCTGGAGGCTGAGATTGCTTTGCTGGAAAATGATCTGCTCGACCTTAGGAGCAAGCAGGAAAATTATTTCAAGAATATGGAGGAGGCTCGGCTTACTGCTGAGCAGCTGGATAAGACGAATCAGGTGCTCGAGGACCTGAAAGTCAGTAGCGCCGAGGAGAGGAGTAAGCTTTTGGAAGAAATAGCCGTTCTGAAGGCCAAGTCAGCTCCCCTTGAGGATGAAACCGAGGACACCCTCAAGTTCATTACTCGAGGAGACCTTGTGAAGGAGATCAGGAGGCTAGGGGGCCTGATGTAGGCGAGCATGGTGCATGGGTGGAAGAATGCGATCGCCCAACTCAAGGTTGTGAATGCCGAGCATGGCTTGATAACTGATGGCATTCACAAGCTCAAACGGGTTGAGAATGGGCAGATTGTTATTCCTGAAGATTACAAGCAGATGGAACTTGAAGAGGAGAAATATGATGAAGAGGAGAATGATGATGATGACGGGGAGGATGATGTTGAGGCGGAGGCTGTCGAGGAGGAGAAGAATCCTGATGGGGATAAGGAAGGCCACGATGAAAGCCATTAGATCTCCTCGACGAACTATTTGGGCCTGCGCGCCATTAACTTGTAATTTTCTTTGTTTTGTTTTGAACAATATTTGGGGGCCTGCGTGCCCGGTTTTGTAATATCAGGACAAGTGGGTTTTTGTGCCCGGTATTTTATAACAGTGATGTCTGTTTTATAAATCCTGCTCGTCTATCTTGTCCTCCTCGTGTGTATGTTTAAATTACTGCTTTTGTTTTGCTAAGTTATGCCTGTTTGTAATACGCATGTCTTTATGCTTGCTCGTTTTTAACTAAACAAATTTTTGGTTTTGGTACTCGTATACGTGCTCGACATTGTTGTATGCCTGCCCGACAAAACCGTTTTTATATTTGTAAGTTTTTGTTGCGAGCGCGTTTCGTCGAGGAGGTCGTCCTCGGATTTAACTTAGAAAGTTTAGGGAACTAACTAAGCGCCTAGAGTTGTTTTCTGAGGCTAATACGGACGCCGACACGTTGTTGTGCCCGCCCCCGCGGCTTGAACTTCCCATCGCGAGCTGGGCGTTAAGCCTTGGCACGAAGACGAGGAGCTTGTCTCAAAGGTCATCCTCGTCGGGGAGACGCTCTGCCCTTCCTGAGCCAGAGTATCTCCTTTTTAATTATTGGATCGAGCACGTGTGCCCGCGTGCTTTCCGTTGTCGAGGTGTCGGGCTCGTTGCTAGAGGATCCGAGCAGCCTTTTAGGAGTGTTTTTTAGTTTGGCAATAACTTAGCTATAATACTGTTTTAATTTTTGGGCGTTCCAAGGCCGAGGAAGTTTCTTTCCTCGAAGATCCTCGAGATAGTATGCGCCATTTTCTGTTTTGTCAATGACGCGATATGGTCCTTCCCAGTTGGCCGCCAGTTTACCATCCTGGGAGTCCTTAGCATTTCGTCTTAGGACGAGGCTGCCCACTTCAAATTCTCTTTTGATGACTTTGACGTCATGTCGGGCAGCTATTTTTTGTTTAAGGGTGGCTTCCCGAAGGGATGCCCCCGTGCGGATCTCTTCGACGAGATCAAGCTCTTCACGGAGAGCTTCGTCGTTCATTTCTTCTTCGAGCGGTTGCTCGGTTCGGCGAGATGGCTCGCCCACCTCCACGGGGATGACTGCTTCTGTTCCATATACCATTCTAAATGGAGTCTCCCCGGTTGTGGAGTGTGGTGTTGTGCGATAGGCCCAAAGGACGCTTTCGAGCTCCTCGACCCATTTCTTTTTATTTTGGTCCAATCTTCGTCTTAGGCCGCGCAGGATTACTCGGTTGGCGGCCTCGGCTTGCCCGTTAGTTTGGGGATGTTCCACGGAAGTGAAATGTTGCTTGGTCCCCAGGGCAGCGAGGAAGTCTTGGAATCCTTTGTCCGTGAATTGTGTCCCGTTGTCCGTGACGACGGCTTGTGGTATCCCAAACCGGCAGAGTACGTCGCGTTTGAAGAAACGGAGTATCCTGAACGACGTTATGTCGGAGAGGGGTTCCGCCTCTACCCACTTGGTGAAATAGTCCACGGCGACTATCAGAAATTTATTTTGGTGGAGTCCCTTTGTGAAGGGGCCAAGTATGTCCATGCCCCACCAAGCGAAGGGCCATGGTGACGACAAAGATTTGAGTTCGTGGGGAGGAGCTAGGTGCATGTCCCCATGTCGTTGACATTTGTCGCATTTCTTCACATGGTCCTTTGCGTCTTGCTGCATGGTGGGCCAGTAGTATCCTGCTCGAAGAGCTTTCCTGGCCAGCGATCTTCCTCCCAGATGCTGGGCGTTGATTCCCTCGTGTACCTCGCGCAAGATATAGTCGACCGTTTTCTCGTCGACACATTTAAGGAGTGGGATTGAGAATTCTCTTCTATATAACTTTCCGTCGAGGATGACATATGCGCATGCTCGACGTCTAATTATTACTGCCTCTTTCTGATCGTCAGGGAGGGTTCCATTCGCGAGGAAGTTGTACACGGGGGTCATCCAGCAATTTTGGTCGCCAATGACATTTATGTCGAGGACGTTGCTCGCCTTCTCGATGCTTGGTCGGGGGAGTACTTCCTGAATGACGGATTTGTTTCCACCTTTCTTTTTTGTGCTCGCCAGTTTAGACAGGATATCTGCCCGTTTGTTGTGCTCGCGTGGAACGTGTTGCACCTCCACGGATTCGAACTTAGTGATTTTTTCCTTCACTAATGCTAGATATTCAGAGAGATTATCATTTTTGGCTTGATATTCTCCCAATACTTGTGAGGCAACAAGTTGTGAATCTGTGAAAATTTTTACTTCTTTTGCCTCCATGTCCTCGGCCAACCGTAGCCCTGCTAGGAAGGCTTCGTATTCTGCTTGGTTATTTGACGTCGGGAAGGATAGTGCTAGGGATACTTCAATGATGATCCCATTTTCGTTTTCCAGGATAATTCCTGCTCCTGCTCCCGTGGAGCTTGACGCTCCGTCGACGAATATTGTCCATTTGTCTGCCTCGCTTGTCGAGGAGGCTGGACTCGTCATTTCGGCTACAAAGTCTGCTAGGACTTGTGATTTTAGCGCTTTCCTGCTTTCGTAACGAATGTCGAATTCGGAAAGCTCGAGGGACCATTTGAGCATCCTGCCCGCCATATCTGGTCGGCCAAGCAATGATTTGATGGGTTGGTCGGTTCGTACTATGATTGTGTGTGCTAGGAAGTAGTGACGTAGTCTTCTTGCTGCGTTGATCAAGGCGAGGGCCACCTTTTCGATTTGTGTATATCTGAGTTCGGGCCCCTGTAGAGCCTTGCTCGTGAAGTACACTGGTTTTTGTCCTTCCGTTGTTTCGCGGACAAGGGCTGCGCTGACGGCCTCGGATGCGACGGAGAGGTAGATGTATAACACTTCCTCGACATCCGGGCGTGAGAGGACTGGAGGTTCGGAGAGGGCCTTCTTAAGATGTTGAAGGGCCTGCTCGCACTCGTCCGTCCATTCGAACGCAGCTTCTTTCCTAAGTAATTTGAAAAGCGGTAATGCGTGTTGAGCAGATTTTGCTACGAAGCGGGATAACGAGGTTAGCATTCCGTTCAGGGTTTGTATGGATTTTTTGTTGCTCGGAGTTGGGAGCTCCGTAAAGGCACGACATTTGTCGGGGTTGGCTTCGATTCCTCGTTCTGTTAGGTAGAATCCGAGGAACTTTCCTGCTCGTACCCCGAAGGTGCATTTTTCTGGGTTGAATCGCATGTTGTGTTTTCTGGCCTGCTCGAAGACCTTACGTAAGTGGGCGGTATGGTCGATTTCCTCGTGGGATTTTACGATCATGTCGTCCATGTAGACTTCGAGCATGTCGCCTATTTCTGCCCGGAATACTTTGTTCATCATCCGCTGGTATGTAGCACCAGCGTTTTTTAGACCGAAGGGCATTACGTTGTAGTAATAGTTGCCCGACTCTGTCATGAAAGCTGTTTTTCCCCTGTCGGCCACAGCCATTGGGATTTGGTTGTATCCTGAATATGCATCCATAAAAGACAATAATTTAAAGCCAGAAGAATTATCGACTAATTTATCAATGCAAGGTAAAGGATAGGAATCTTTAGGGCAAGCCCTATTGAGATCGGTATAGTCAACACACATGCGCCATTTTCCATTAGATTTTTTAACTAGTACAACGTTTGACAACCAGGTAGTGTATCTGGCTTCAGAAATAAAATTTGCCTCTAGGAGGTCTTTTACAGCTTTTTCAGCAGCCTCCGCTTTTTCGGGAGACTGCCTACGCCTACGTTGCACTACAGCACTAGCAAGTGGGTCGACAGTGAGTTGATGACAAGCGATGTTTGGATCCAGCCCGGGCATGTCGGCAGCGTGCCATGCAAACAAGTCAGCATTTTCTCTAAGGCAGGCTTTCAGCTGCTTCCTCGCCAACTCGGGGAGCCCTGTACCAATCTTGACTCCTTTTTCTGGATCCTCGCCAAACTGGACTATCTCAAAGTCTCCATCTGGAATGGGGCGATAATGCTCTTTGCTCGCCTCGTCGTCCTCCTTCTCCTCCTTCTTTAGCTTTTTCTCCTCCTTATGCTCTTTCTTGGAGGTGCGGCTGTCAAGATCAACAGAGCTCACACTTGGACCGGGCAGACTTGGTGGTACTTCCGGGGATGGCTTTGGTGCTTCCGAGGAAGGCTTTTGCTTCTTTGGGTCAGGAGCCTTGCCAATGAAATTGTTGCCCTTGGACGCTGCGTCAAAGCATCTTCTTGCAGCTTCAATGTCCCCGTGTAGAGTAGCAACCTGCCCCTTATGAGTATAGTACTTCATCTTCAGGTGGGCAGTAGAAGGGACAGCAACCAGGTCTGCTATGGCCGTCCTGCCGATGATGCACTGGTAGAGGCAAGGGCAGTCCACGACCAAGAATTTCACCCTGATCGACTTAGCAGTCTCTTCGGAACCAAAGGTGACGATCAGGTCGACATAACCCCAAGGCCTAGTAGTTGCTCCATTGAATCATGTGAGGTCTGAGCCCAAGTACGGGGTGAGGTGTGTCTCGTCCAGCTGTAAGGTCCTGAATAAACTGGCGTACATAATGTCGCAGGAGCTCCCCGGATCGATGAGGACCCGACGAACGTCCATGTTGGCCATGTCTGCCCGGACGAGGAGGGGAATTTGGAAATTGGCTGTCCCGCCGGGCAGCTCTTCTCGATAGAAGGCTAAAGGCATTGATCGCCCCTTCGCCTTGTCCAGTGTTGCGTTCATATTCGAGGACGTGTTGATGAGATCCTCAAATTTTCTTTTTATTGATCCGACGGTGTGCTTGTCCATGTGACCGCCGGATATGACGAGTGAGTCTGTGAAGTAGTCCCCCGTGCTAAGCGTAGGACTAGTATGGGTGTCCCCAAAACCGCTGGGGATAGCAAAATCTTCTGGCCGGGAGACGCTCATAGCTATCTGCTTGGCGTTGTTCTTCCCGGCTGGTTGGGGAGGTACTTCCTCGACCGCGCGTGTCTCCGCGGCCTCTGGTCGAGGGTCGTTGTTTCTTTTCACGAACTGTCTTAGTTGTCCGTTTCTGATCATGATTTCAATAGCATCCTTCAGTTGGATGCAGTCGTCGGTCCTGTGACCATAACTTTTGTGGTATCTGCAATACCTATTTTTGTCTTGGCCGGGCTTCAGGGGGGTTGGCTTTGGTTGCTTCACATTTGCTCTGTCGAACTCAGAGATGTGAACCTCAGCGAATATCTCTCCCCGTGATTTGACGAGGGGGGTGTAGGTGGCGAATGTGCTTGGAGGGCCGCGAGGCTCTCGTCTTTCGCCCCTCCTTCTGTCTCTGCCCCTCTCGCCACCCCGATCGCCGCCTCTATCGTGTCCCCTGTCGCCGCCCCTATCATCGCTCCTATGGGAGGATTCGCGGGCAGGGTGGCTGCTTCCAGGTCGGGCAAGGCGGGCGACATTAGCTGCCTGGACTTCCTCGTAATCAATGTACTTTTGAGCTTTTAGGAGGAGGTCGTCCCAGGTGGGTGGTTTTTCTATGCCTACAGCTTTGGCAAAATCGCTGCCCGGGCGAAGGCCCCTCTGCAGCAAGTATTTTTTCATGTCGTCGGTCGTTTCGACCTGCACAGCCTCTTTGTTGAATCTCTCGACGAAGTTGCGGAGAGTTTCGTCTTCAGCTTGGTATATGGCCTCCAAGGCATGCACAGTCTTTGGGTGCTTGCGGGAAGCAGTGAAGTGTCTGCAAAACTGTTCAGTAAGATCCCTCCATGAATGGATGGATTGAGGGGGCAGGCTTTGGTACCATGCCATTGCTCCCTTCCTCAGCGTGGTTGGGAACAGTCTGCACCTAATAGCACCGCTTATGTTCCTGAAATCCAGGTTCGCGTTAACATTGGCAATGTGATCGTCGGGGTCGGTCAAACCATCGTACGCGGGGAGCGTAGGAGGTCTCTCGAAGCCCTTTGGGACACGCTTCCTCAGAATGTCTGCGGTCAGGGGGCATCGGGGATCACCCTCGTCGCTCCCGTTAGGAGAATGGTCCTCGGAAGACCGGGGAGAATAGTCGCCGGGCATGGGCGTTGGACTGCGAGATTTGCGAGGACGGTAGCTGCCCGACGCGCCATGCTTGGCCATGTTCGCCAACCCTTGAGGTGAATGGCGGCGCGGAGCTTCGTGTTTTCCTTTCTTGCCCGGGGAGAGCCTACCCTCGCGATGTGGAGGAGTACGGTCCCTCTTCCGAGGAGTAACTTCGACCCTCTCTAAGTCGGGGCGTCGATGTTTGACGGCCGCCGGTCGAGGAGGGGAAGGAGTAGCCTGGTGTCTCCGCGGGGGGGAGTTGGTCTTTCTGCGACGCCGGCTTTTCTCCAGCGCGGCGATTCTTTCGCTCTGCTCGTCCAGTCGACGATTTTGAGCCTGCATGGCCTCCGTTGTTTGTTTGAGGGCAGCGATCAAGGCTGCGACCTCAGAGTTGGCCAAGACGGCGGGCTGTTCGGCGTTGTTTGCCGGAGCTTCTTGCTTGAATTGCGGGCGTTTGCCCATACGACGATCGGTTAGGTTCTCAACGTCTTCTTCATCGGAAGAGAGTGAGGTTTCCCGTCCGTCGCGGGAGTCGGTTTCTGGCCCGCGTGGTACGGTGGTATTGTCACGCACCGGTGATAGCACGGTGTTATGCTGCGGCGGCGGAGAGGACGGAACGTTGAGCACGTTGTCGTCGCCGGCGTCGGTGTTGAGTGGCTGCGAAGAACTGGCCATGATGAAGTTTCTTGAGAGGTTTGGTTTTGATCTTTGTTTCTTTAGGAAAGATTAAAGAAGGGGAGGAACTCAGTTCCCACAGACGGCGCCACTGATCGTACCTGGTGATCAGAATAGATTGATGGCCGGTCCGTTGAGCGAGCGTCCACACCGAAGGGGGGGTTTGTACCTGCAGGTGCTCCGATGCCTAAGTCAGCAAAGTGAACAGAGAGATACAAAAGAAGAGAGAGAAAGTGTATTCAATAATGATTAAGAATACCTGGCTCTCCTGTATAGGAGAGCTTATATAGTGCCCCCAGCGCTGGGCCAAAGGTTGGTCTATTGGGCCTGGATAACCGGCCCAATAGGCTCAACTGCCAGGATAGTCCCTGTATCGTAGGGGAAGGCCGTTATTCGCCTCTATCCTGGTTGGAGTCGTTCCGCTATTTGCGGGTAAGGGATAGACTCCGTGACAAATGCGGTTGGATAAAGGAGCACGTGTTAAACGTGCTGCTTAGCTGTTAAGCTAAGGCTGAATGAGTCGTTGTGCACGGGTAGCCGAGCACGTGATTAGCGTGGAGCTAATCTGTTATGTCGAGCAGGACACGTCATTGGCTGACGTGTCGGGGAAGTATCCCCTTATTGGGCCATGCCCCAAATATCGGGCATGAGTGATTGGGCCAGCTCTTGGCCCAGTCCAGAACAGTTTTTATTTATTTATTGGAATGTTCCTCACCGATAATAATCATCGAAATGGACCTGTCGTGTTAGTTGAATCTACAAACAGGTGTTAAGATTGGCTTTATGGTTTTCAAGTTGCAAACATGTCATAAAGTTTACATACCCACCGATCTGTGTGTGTGTGCGCATCATTGCACACAAGGTGTTTGATATATTTAATCAATGTCTTGTGCAATGTTATTTCATAGATTTTAAAACTTCAGTTCTGATTTATGATGACCAAACGTGATGGAATTCTAAATTTGATTCATGTGATCTTCTGATAGGTGTCTCATTTTTGTTCTATGCCATGAGCTATCATATAATTTGAAAAAAATTATCTGTACACTTTTTTTCAAAGTGTTCAGGTAACAAAAAAAAATAGAAAAATTTTACATACCTGAACACTTTTTTCAAAGTGTGTAGGTAACAAAATAAAGAGAAGTGATATTTGTATATCTATTTTTGGACAATATTTGAGACATCATTCTCTCTCATATTCTGATAGTATTTTTACTCTCTCTCTCCTCTTCTTTTTCTTTATTATTTTTCTCTCAAAAGATGAAAGTAAAAAATGTTGTCCTAAATGTTGTCCTAAAATTTGTTGTACAAATAACACTCCTCCAAAATAAATTTGGAAAATTTTTACATACCTACACACTTTTTTTCAAAGTATTCAGGTAAAAAAAAATTAGAAAAATTTTATATACCTGAACACTTTTTTCCAAAGTGTGTAGGTAACCAAATTTTTTTCTTCAGGATTTTAGTTTATATATAAGGGCAAATTCGTCCATTCAAAATTAATGTTGGGGTAGATTGATAATTGTTGGGATAGAAAATTTTTTTCTAATTATTATTGGGCTAGACATTAACGAGTCCAGCCCGACCCTATGCGGGCCGGTCCGAACCATTTTTTTTTCCCTTTTTTGTTTATTCAATCTTTTTTTTGTCACTTTGATGTATTAGTTCTTGATAATTATCAATTTTATTGAGATATAATTATATGCATATGTAAATAATTTTTACATCAATACCAACTCTGCACTATTACATATGCATTCTCTGTCACAGGTGACAATGTAAACATGTTAGAAAATACTATCTTGAACAACAACGCTTTCACTTTTAAGTTATGTTGTAAAATAATGAAGTTATTGAGAATCCTTAAGAGACTTAGTAAACATATCCGCCAATTGATCTTCATACTTGACAAAATCTGTGGTGATTTCTCCTGAAAGTACTTTGTCTCTCACATAATGAGAGTCTATCTCTATGTGCTTGGTCCGTTCATGGAAAACTAGATTGGATGCAATGTGGAGTGCAGATTGATTGTCGCATATGAGTTTAGTGGCCTGAAGATCTCCCAATTTTAAGTCTTCTTTTGTACTAAGAACACCAATTCTAATTGGGTTCTCATATATCAATTTTATCAATTTCATGGTCGGTCTCTTTAGCAGATGTGCATTGTAATGCCAATAAAATCACCGCCGTGACTTGTTTGGTCAGTGCTGCTGAATTGGGAAATGAACTCACAAGGTATGAATCAACAGTCTTCTCAATTTTGCATGTTTCCAGCCATATAAATAATAACAGGGATTATATCATGCTATATTATTTTTTAATTAATAAGTATAAAATATATTTAATAAAAAAAAAGCATAACATATATATTTTGTAACTAATAATTATATATACATGTATTATTTTAGACAAAGCCATGAGTTTGGCAGTAGAGCTGTCAAAATGGGCTAGCCCGAATGGGCCGGTCCGCCAAGCCCGATTTTTTTCCGGGGTCGGGCCTTGAAAATCCTAGCCCGATTTATTTTCGGGCTTTTTAGCTCGGCCCGACAAAGCCCGATTAAAAATATGGGCTAGCCCGATTAATTTTCGGGCTTTTTAGCTCGGCCCGACAAAGCCCGATTAAAATATGGGCTAGCCCGAATGGGCCGCGGGCGGCCCGCAATCCCGAAAAAATTAAAATTAAAAATAAATATAAATAATTTGTTTCGGATGATTTGAAATTAGTTTGTAATATAAATTATAAAATACCGTCCGCTACTTAAGTAGCAGGAGTAAAAATAGGGCACCCAAGAAACTCGTAGGTAGCGGATGAGTAAAAATAGGACGCGCGAGAAACTCGTACGTAGGGGATGAATAAAAATAGGGCGCGCGAGAAACTCGTACGTAGCGGATGAGTAAAAATAGGGCGCGCGAGAAAGTCGTAGGTAGCGGATGAGTAAAAATATGACGCGCGAGAAACTCGTAAGTAGCGGATGCGTAAAAATAGGGCGCGAGAAACTCGTAGGTAGTGGATGAGTAAAAATAGGGCGTGCGAGAAACTCGTAGATAGGGGATGAGTAAAAATACGGCGCGCGCGAATTATATAATATTTATAGTGGATGAGTAAAAAATATGACGCGCGAGAATTATTAATGCTATTTATATAATTGAGTTTGAGCACTAAAAGTAAAAAAAAAAAAAAAAATCGGGCCGCCCGAAAGCCCGACTACCCGTACCGGGCCGGGCTCGGGCACTAATTTTGGTAGCCCGTTTTTTATCCGGGTTTTTTAGCCCGGCCCAACGAAGCCCGAAGCCCGACCGGGCCGGCCCGAAATTGGCCGGGCCGCCCGTTTTGACAGCTCTATTTGGCAGTAGTTTACGATCTGTGCTACCCACTCACGATATTCGCTTTCAATATACACAAACGATCTTAGGTGGGATACCGTTGGTTGTAGTGATGTATCAGCTGCAGCCGCACTGCCATATTCCTCCTCATCGCAGCACTTAAACATATCCTTTTTAAACAAGCCAATAACATCTTTCATGATTGGTCTCTTTCTTAGATCCTTATCTGTGCATTGCAATGCCAATAAAAACATTGTTGTGACTTGCTTGGTCAGTGCCTCTGAATTGGGAAATGCTTCTGCAAGATATGAATCAGCAATGTACTCAATTTTGCCTGTTTCCAGCCATAAAGATCTAGCCCAGCTCACTAAAGAGGTCACATTTGTCTCATCATTCAAACAGGGAACTACCACTTTCTTTCTGGTTATTATCTCGAGCAAAACAACGCCGTAGCTATATACATCAGACTTTCTACTCTGCACTATTACATATGCATTCTCTGTCACAGGTGACAATGTAAACATGTTAGAAAATACTATCTTGCACAACTCCACTTTCATGATATGTTGAGAAATAATAAAGTTATCATTGCATCCTATCAGTCACAAGTTACTATCAGCTATCAACGAGATGTCTAAATAAAGAGTACGTGTGGATGAAGAATTGTTTACCTGGTGCAATATAGCCAGGGGTACCAACAACGATTGTCGAAAGCATTTTCCTGGTTTCTGAATGACTATAAGAATCTTCAGACAACTTCCTGTATAGGGCAGTACCAAAATCAGCTATAATTGCATCCATATTGTCATTAATAAGAATATTTTTTGATTTAATGTCTCGGTGCACTATGGGTGGGTCACAATTATTATGCAGATATGCCAGTCCTTCGGCAATTCCAACTGCTATGTTAAACCTAGCTTTCCACGTTAAGGGTGGTGGGGGATTCGTTTCATGCAAAATATCATGAAGGCTTCCATTTTCCATGAATTCATATAAGACTAAACCGTAGGAAGCGCCAATCCAATAGTCTGCGTATTTGATTATGTTTCGATGCTTATACATTCCAAGCACTTCAATTTCTTTGCGCATCATACGCAGTTGCTTTTCCCTTCTGCTTGTGAATTCAAACTTTTTCACAGCAAAAACATGTTGTCCAAGTAATGCTTTGTACACAATACCATGTGCTCCTCTGCCAATAATATACCGATCACTTAGGTTCTCTGTAGCTTGCAACACTAGATTCGGAAGGGCGGTTGGATTCTCTTCACCTAAGATGTACGATTCGTGAGCATATCTGACTCCAATCCTTCCTGCTCCTCTATCATAATAATACCAGTGGTTTAGATCTTTCGTATCTGATTCCTTTCTATGGAAACACCTTCGAATTATGATTACCAGAATAGCAGAAATCAATATTGAGGATCCAAGTTCTATCATCACAATTTGAACATTACTTATACCTTTGTGATCAGTATAAACACATGGATTTATATAACTAGTTTTAATGCAACTCATCAAACAACTGACACATAGGAGAGGATTACCCATGAATGATGATGGCGAGGAATACAATAACTTCATTAGAAATTTTGGTACAGAACCATTGAAGAGATTGTAAGAAATATTGACCTCAATTAAAGAAACAAGACCTCCAAGGGCATCAATGCTTCCTGTTAAATGGTTCAAGGATATATCCAGACTTTGCAGTAGTCCTAGGCTACCAATTTCTGAAGGAATGCCACCAGTCAATCCATTAGCACTCAAGTTCAATCCATAGAACAAATTATGCAATTTTCCCATCGATCGAGGAATTTGGCCTCCAAACAAATTTCCACCAAGTTGTAACTCGCGAAGGTTGCTGAGTTCTGCCAAAAACCCCGGAATACCTCCAGTGAAGTGATTTTCTCTGAATACCAAGGTAGTTATGTTTTTCCAACTTCTCAAACTTGATGGGAGTGATCCATTTAGGAAATTGAATCCCACATCAAAACGATCCATTTTAGTACAATTTGACAACCAAAGTGGTAAAGAACCTTGCAAGTTATTGTGAGAAAGATCCAAAATCACAAGATTCACAAGGCTTCCCAGCTTTGACGGTATTAGCCCTTCAAATTTGTTCCTTGATAAATTAATGTATGTGAGATTTGTGCAATTTTCCAAACTTGTTGGAATTGGTCCACTGATATTGTTCTTGCTCATGTCCATGTATTTCAAGTTTAGATTACTTTCAAATTTAGGAAGAGAGCCGGTGAAATTATTATCATTGAGAAACAACCTCGCCAGAGTTGCACATCTTCCTACATCAGAAGGTATGCGACCTTGAAGTTGATTGATTCCCATGTTGAGCTCTAACAAATGCTTTCCAAAGCAAAGATTTGGTGGGATATTACCGATGAACTTGTTATTCATACAGTCCAACTTCACTATGCTGCTGTTGATTCCTAAACTTTGAGGTATGACTCCTGAGAACTGATTATTAAACAATGAAATATTTTTTAGATACTTGAGGTTTGTTATCTCGAAAGGTAGCTCCCCAGAGAGGCTGTTGTTGTGAACCAAGATGTGCACAAGACTTTGAATTCTCCAAAAACTTACCGGAATTTCCCCTCTCAATCGATTGAAAGACAATTCAAGGTCCTCTAATTTACTGCAATTACCAAGAGATGAAGGAATAGTCCCTGATAACTGATTACCATATAGGTACAGCCTTAATAGTTGAGTCATGTTTCCAATATTTGTTGGAATAGGGCCACTAAGAAGATTACTGTGTAGGCTCACTTCATTTAGGGAAGGAATTTCAAACAAAGAATCTGGAATCTCGCCACTCAGCATATTGGAAGACAATCTCATGAACTGTAAATTTTGCAAGTTTTTAAAACTATATGGTATATTTCCACTGAATCTATTACCTTCAAGGTCTAAAACCTGAAGTAAACTGCAGTTACTTAACTCTAAAGGAACTTTTCCTGAGAAACCATTACCCAACAACACAAGGGTCTGCAAGTGATAAAGGTTTCCAATTTCTGGTCCAAGTTGACCAGAAATCCCATGACCAGTAAGGTTAAGGGAAATCAAATTATTGGTATGGTCACATTGAACACCAACCCATGAGCATGTATTGGAATCAGAAGCCTTCCAACTAGAGTTGATAAGAGGAGGAACAAAAGTCCAGTGTGTCAAGAGTGACAACAGAGTCAACCCATCAGAGTTAACAGCAGAAACACCGTGCAAAAAGGAAATAACCAACAAGAGTGTAATAATTCTACTGCTATAACTAGTTCTAGTCATTGAGAGTGAGACAAGGTTGTTTGTAGGTTGAAACTGAATAAGAAGCACTTACCTTGTCAACTTACAGAGAAAGATACCAAGTGATGATTGAAGTTGTAGAATGAAATTGTTTTGTTCTTTGAGTTTACTAAAAAAGTTAGGGAGAATTTTCCATACAAGATAGACTTGTGTGAGAACACTGCTGCAGTCACAATAAGTCAAAGTAGATACTAAAAATTTAAAAGTTTAATTCATTGGCCAAAATATATCATGTATGTCATCCTGTAGGTAATAGGTTGTTGGACAGTAGTATCAAAACAAAACAAAGAGACAGAGTATTTTTGCATTAAATAAGGGTATTTTGGCCCTTATAGAATATTTAATTTGTCTTCCCTTAAAAAATTGAAATCTTGAAATCTTTCTCACTTAACATATCTTATGCATAGTTGGAGCTGTTCAATTATAATATATTCCCATTTGAATGTACCAGACAAAGACAAAAACATTGAAAGATAGTAGAAAATGAGTGTTTTAAGAATGATAAATTTAAACAAGTAAAATACATTTTCGTCCGTAGGAATTGAACTCGGTATCCTAAATTTTACAACATTCACACACATTGTGCACCAACCACTTGTGCTACGGAAATGGTTCAATGAGATTTTTGAACTGCACAATTAAATGCATGTTTACACCCTTTAATAAATGCATGTTTACACCCTTTAATAAATGCATGTTTACACCCTTTAACAGCTTTTATCATTAAACTTAGATCCACAACCATAAATGCATGTTTACACCCTTTAATAAGATAACACTTATATGTTCCAAGGAAACATTTAAATCATATTATATCTACAAACATTTTGTTTCTGTGCATAAATTTACTCAAATATGCACGTCATTGCTGTAGTACATGATAGAAATCATGGGATCAAAGAGAAATAAGTTTGAGAGCTTGATATGAAGGAAAAACCTTGAGTATTCATATTGAATTATTGATTATTAAAAGATAGTAAATGATTACATGAATTGCTCTATATATAGAGCTTGTAAGGACTTAACAAAATAACTACTACTCCCTCCGTCCCAAATTATAAGGGAAAAAACAAAAATCACACTTATTAAGAAAAAGTAAAACATGATAATTTGGAATATGTTTTTGTGAGTTTTTCTTGGAATAAGTTGCGTGGAAAGATGTAAAAATGATTTTTATTGGTTGTTGTTTATTGAGAAAATGGGAGAGAGAGAAAATTAAATGCAATTTGCATTTAATTTTATGAGATTAAGGAAAAAAACATTTTTGAAAATGGTTTTTCCCTTATAATTTGGGACAAAAAAAATGGAGTTTTTTCCCTTATAATTTGGGACGGAGGGAGTACCTAATAACTAACTCCAACTATTTTCTAACTACTAACTAACTCTATTAAGCAACCAAACCAGAATGACAACAATTTCTCAAATTATGAAACAATAGCAGTATACCATCTGTTTCAATAAAACATTATAACTTGCTAGAGTCAAGTTCAGGATGGAAGCAAAAATTAGCTAAGTCACTCACATGTGCCAAAATTGTAAATATGGATCAAAAGCTTGAAAGCAATCCTACAGAAACGTTGCGCACCAAGTTTGACCTAAATGAAACAATATTAATTCATGGAAGAAGAAGTGTACATGTGTACAGAAACAAATTTGTTGAACCTAAAACTGACATATAAGCTAAAAAAAATTAGATTAGTTGGCAAAATTTGATAATGAACAATGGTTAACTATAGATGGATGTTGACATGACACTCTAATAGGGCTGCCATATTGTACACAAAAATAATCCCTGGTTAGCACATACAGTTCACCAATCATCCACACAATCTTTTGAAGGTCTCTCTTCCCATTTGTTGCCAAAACTATTCACTAATTTGGAGAGTGGCCTCAGTTTGATCGGTGTTTGTAGAGTAGTATAATTTGGGCTGTGAATACAAGGATTTTTGCAGGTGTCTATATTGACCCCAACGTGATAGGAAAAACCAGTTGAAAGGTTTGGTAAGTATTGGACCAGTGATAGTGGGAAGAAACATCAAACTAGACCAAGCATAGGTTATTTTTGGAACAACTAAATTCGCAACGCCGACAACCTTTTCATACACAATCTTACCATTTCCCATCGATTTAATTACAAGTCCATCACCACCATATTGAACCTCATCACACCCCAGATTAAACAAGTTCTTATTATAAAAGTCAATAACACCTTTCATGGTCGGCCTCTTTTGTGGATTCTTCTCTGTGCATTGTAATGCCAATGAAAGCACTGCAGTGACTTGCATGGTTAGTGCTATTGAATTGGGAAATGCACTTACAAGGTATGGATCAACAATGTTCTCAATCATGCCTGTTTCCATCATTACAGATCTTGCCCAGGTCACAATGTGAATCTCGTCCGCCTCATCATTTATAGACGCAACTAATAATTTCTTTCGAGTTATTAGCTCGAGCAAAACAACTCCATAGCTATATACATCAGACTTTCTTCCAGGCACTATATCATATGCATTCTCTGTTGCAGATGACAATGCAAACATGTTAGAGAATACTATCTGGCAAAACTCCACTTCCAAGCTGTGTTGGAAACTAAAGTTTTTATCACATCCTAGAAATCAAATTACTATGGTCTATGAAATGGGTTTGAAAATCAATAGTAATTGTGGATGAAGAGTTAATTACCTGGTGCAATATAGCCAGGGGTACCTACAACGTGCGACGAAAGTCTTTTCCTGGTTTCAGAATGACTATTAGAATCCTCAAGCTGCTTCTTGCATAGGGCAGTACCAAAATCAGCTATAACAGGCTCCATATTATTGTCAAGAAGTATATTCTTTGGTTTGATGTCTCGGTGCACTATTGGTGGAATACAATCATAATGAAGATAAGCTAGTCCTTGAGCAATTCCAACTGCTGTCTTACACCGAACATTCCATGTTAAGGGTGGTGCGGGTTTCTTTTCATGCAAGATTTCATAAAGACTTCCATTTTCTATGAATTCATATAAGAGTAAACCATAGCCCTTTCCAATCCAGTAGTCAACATATTTAATCAAATTTCGATGCTTAATGATTCTAAGAACTTTAATTTCGTTGCGCATGATATTCAACCGCTTTTTCTTGTTGCGTCCAAATTCAAGCTTCGTTACAGCACAAACCTGTTGACCTATTATGGCTTTGTACACAATACCATGTGCTCCTCTCCCAATAATATACTCATCTTTTAGGTTCTCTGTAGCCTCCAGGACTTGCTCTTGAAGGGAAGACATCTTTTCAGTTGAGATCTTTAATTCGTAATCACTGTCATTTGTGAATTCAAAACTTTCTTCTCCTCTTACATTAAAAAACATTTGCTTAGGATCAGATGCCCTTTCCGGTTCCTTTCTTTGTAGATACCTTCGAATTATTATTACCAAGATGGCAGAAATAAATAGTGAGGATCCAACTTCCATCATCACAATTTGAAATTTACTAACTTTATCTGATGGATTCAAATTATCAGCAGCATAAATGCAACTAAATGTAACACATAAATGATTGCCCAAGAATGATGAAGGTGAGGATCTCAATAGCTTTGCTAGAATTGTTGTTGCTGGTACAGAACCAGTGAAGAAATTGTAAGAAATATTGACATAAAGTAATGAAACAAGACTTCCAAGAGCATCTATGCTTCCTGTTAAATTGTTCAAGGATATGTCCAGACTTTGCAGCATTCCCAGCTTCCCAATTTCTGAAGGAATGTTACCTTTCAATCCATTAGCACTCAGATTCAATCCATAGAACAGATTATGCAATGTTCCTATTGATCGAGGAATTTTGCCTCCAAACAAATTTCCACCAAGTTGTAACTCGCGAAGATTGCTAAGTTCTGCCAAAAACTCTGGTATACCTCCTGTGAAGTGATTTTCTCTTAAAACCAATGTGGTTATGCTAGTCCAACTTCTCAAACTTGATGGGAGTCATCCATTTAGGAAATTGAATCCCACATCAAAACGATCCAGTTTAGTACAATTTGACAACCAAAGTGGCAAAGAACCTTGCAAGTTATTATGAGCAAAATCCAAAATCACAAGATTCACAAGGTTTCCAAGCTCTGATGGTACGAGTCCTGCCAATTTGTTCCATGACAAATTAATGTATGTGAGATTTGTGCAATTTCCCAAACTTGATGGAATTGGTCCACTGATATTGTTCTTGCTTATGTCCATGTATTTCAGGTTAATATTCCTTTCAAAATCAGGAAGAGCACCACTGAAATTATTCTCATTGAGAATCAACCTCCGTAGAGTTTCACATCGTCCTATATCAGAAGATACGACACCTTGAAGTCGATTGCTTACCATATTGAGCTCACGCAAATTCTTTCCAAAGCAAAGATTTGGCGGGATATTACTACTGAAGTTGTTATTGGTACAGTCCAACATCACTATGCTGCTGTTGATTCCCAAGCTTTGAGGTATGACTCCTGAGAACTGATTATCAAACAATGAGATATTTTGTAGATACTTGAGGCTTGTCATCTCCAAAGGTAGTTCCCCAGAGAGCCTGTTGTTGTGAACCAATATGTTCACAAGACTTGGAATTCTCCAAATACTTTTCGGAATTTCACCACTCAAACGGTTGAAAGACAAAATCAATGTCCTCTAGTTTGCTGCAATTACCAAGAGATGAAGGAATAGTCCCTGAGAAACCATTACGTAACAACACAAGGGTCTGCAAATGATAAAGGTTTCCAATTTCATGTCCAAGTTGACCAGAAATCCCACGGCTAGTTAGGTTAGTGGAATTGACATTGTGAGTATGGTCACATTGAATACCAACCCATGAGCATGGATTGGAATCAGAAGCATTCCAGCTTGACCTGATGAGGGTAAGAACAGAAGTCCAATGTGTCAAGAGTGACAACAGAGTTAACCCATCAGAGGTAAGAGTAGTAGCACGATGCAAGAAGGAAATAGTCAATAACAAGAGTGTAACAATTCTACTGCTGAAACTAGTTCTATAGGTCATTTAGTCAAGGTTGTAGGTTGCAACTTGCAACAGAATAAGAAGCACTTACCTTGCAACTGATGAATGAGATTGTTTGTTGTTTAAGGTGTTAACATGAAACTTAAACCGAGCTATCTTGAAGTAGTGAGAAGAAAATTGCATTTGCATGGTAAACTCATTTCTGGTGCCTTTTATATTTTTATAAGAAAGTTAAGGATAACTTCTTTGAAGCTTCCATTCCATTAAAAACAAAAGCAGTGTCATGAACCATGATTATGTTCCTCCTTTGTTCTCTAGGTCAGAAGGGCTAGTTATGTGGTGGATAATGTGCCACGCACTTGTGTTTCCCTCAATGATTGTGCATGTCTTCTTTTATCCAAATAATTGATAATTGATTTCCACATGTATATCGTGAACGGTAAACACTTTGGTACTAGACTTACGGATCTGGATTTGGTGCTCTCCAAAAAGCACACAGTTTTACGTTGTACTGCATCCTGACCGTTCGATCATGATCAAATAGCTTAGATTAAATACAATAAAAAGTAACCACTATAGATTTGATCTGTTGGATTGTGATCAGATAGTCAAGATGCAGTACAGCGTGAAACTGCGTGCTTTTTGGACAGCACTAAATCCAGATACGGATCTACATCATTGGATAACGGTAATTTAATGTCATGGTATATTTTTATATTAATTTATATTTGAAAAATTTATGTTTTAAATAAAAAATTTTGGCATTAAATGGGTAACTTTTGTGCGCAACCGCATATTCTATTACCTCGAGCTTTGTGGGATCCAAATGAGGGATAAACTCTCCCTAAGTATTTTAACACTAATGAATTTTTATCTATGAAGTACCGGTACCTAATAATGAAAACTGGATAGAGATACTCAATAATGTAAGTTGGGTAAAGAAGATTGTATTTGTAGGTAACTATGTAAGTAAAAAGTAATGTATCTGTAAGTAACTCTGTAATCAATTGTTTTAAGGTCATAAGAAAATCACCTCAAATAAAGAAAGTTAGCCTAGTTGCATACATTTGGAAAATTTGTATTTTGTTCCCCAAAAGAAATCACATAGTTCTTACTTCTTCAATCAATTATATCATCCCTAGCCATCAATACAGAAACAAAAAGCTAAAACATAACTTTATTGACAGACTGGAAGCAAGGTTAAAGAAGGCCAAAGATATGTCAAAGAAATGGATTAAGATTAAATAAATCATATTTTAGAATTATAAACATAAGGTGAAACTTTTCTCTAGAATCATCTTAAAATTAGAAAAGCTTGGTTCCTCTTCAATTTTTTTCTCATGTTTTCTCTATTTTGTCTTAATCTATTTAAGGGTTGATAAATTACAAAGAATAAAAAGGAAAAAAAATCAACCATTGAATTAAAAAAAATGAGGGAAAATTGAAAATGATCCAAATCCTAATCTAACTTAGTCGCTTCTAACCACAATTAAACATAAGTAGACTCTTCTAAAAAAAAAAGTAGACTCATTGATGCATCCTAATAGCTACTCCTAATATATTTTTGTGGCTTTTTCTAATTATTTTTTTTGCAATAAAGCTGAGTATCGAATTTAGAACTGCATGCACATACTATTCAAACCCTTCATTACTAGATCAAACTTAGTGACTTTCTGATATTTATTTTCAAATTGCCTCACATTGCATGTGATAAAAATTAAATACCGTATAAAACTATGGACTAGTCATAGGGTTGTCCTTGAAAATTTGGATGTCTTATGCAAGTTATAATTTTGGCAACTCAATTTTTTTTATAAGTCATATAATTATAAATATATAACGTGAAAGAAAAGTTAAAAATTATACTTTCATTTGTTAGAATTTCTCTGATAATTTTTCATTCTTCAAATAAATTTTACTATCAATAACATAAGAGTCTAAGTCTATTTTAAAATTTAGTCATAACAATCATTTAATTTATTTTTGCACACATGAACGTACGTACACGTGAGTGCATACATGCATATACACACACTAAGTAAAAACAAATTGGTGCCAAAAAATTTATTGTTCGTTTTGTTCTATGAAAAGAAAGTGAAAGGAAAGAAAAGAAAATTACGCACATCAGTGCATCAGTTTAGACTAACTTTAGTCCAAGTTCATTCATTGATTTGCGTAATTTTCTTTCCTTTCATTTCATTTCCTTCGTACCAAACGGATAATGTCTTGTGCGTCACTTGTCAAACATCCTCTGACCAGTCATACCAAGAAATGAATGGTAAAACTAAAATTAAAGTCATGTTGTTTGATCGGGATGAATATAAGAGCATACTTGTTCTTAAGTATAATTTAAAAACTTATTTGCTTCTTCATATAAAATTACTTGCAAAGTTTATGATGATAAAAAATAGTAAATATCAACTCATTATATCCGGTAGCCTTTCGATTCTCCCTTCGTTCTCGTGAATGAGTGGCTGTAGCCTGGGCGTGACGGACTTAGAGGTGGGGAAACTAGGAATATGCTAGGCTGAGCTAGGCTTTGTCAAGCCTGAGTCTGGCCTGTGAAAAAATCAAAAGCCTGAGTTTGACCCGTGACCTATCATGTGTTTATCATTTAGTGTCTATTTGGATTGATGGAATATAATGGAATGGAGCGGAGCGTAATAGAGTGGGGTGGAATGGGATGGAGCGGAATGGAATAAATCTTCCGTTCCATTGTTTGGATATTTTAAAAAGTAGATGAACAAAATTGAAGGTAAGTAGTGGTATTGGATAGATTATATTCCATCCTATTCCATTCCATTATTATTTTACAAATCCAAACAATGAAACATTATTATACTACATTCCGTTCCATTTCATTTCATCGCATTTCATCAATTCAAACATAGCCTCTGATCTTTTGAAAACCTAATATGACATTTACACTATTTTAAATGACGTTTATCACTTTATTTATATACTCAAGATAAAAGCATTTTTTTTTTTGGAACAAGGATAAAAACAATTAATCATCACATTAATGGTGGCGTCTAGGGTGAGGGCTCAATTAAGTTCCTCACCGGTGTACCAATCAACTTAACCGTTTGATTAAATGAGTCTACATGATATCATTAGTTGCTACCACACTGGATCTGGTCCTCCTCCCATCATCATTCACGTTCTTTCTCTCTCCATCATTAGTTGCATCCTGGTTATAAAATTCCTCAAAACCTAACTACCATAGCAATATTAGAGGAGACATAATCAAAACATAAAACACAATTTTGGAAGAGTTTTATTTGGATATTCAATTTCACGAGCAATAGTGTTTCAACATGAGTTTCAGGTGCTTTAATGGTGAAATATTTTTAGGGCTCTTGTAGATCTTAGCATAAGAAAGAATTTAATTGATTTAGTTTAGTTTATGGTTATGGAATCACCACAAGACAACCTACAATTAAACATTTTGATAATATTGAGGAACACAAACTTGTGGTCCATTCATTGATAATATCCATTATTGTGTTGAAACTTGAAAGAGAGTTAAGATAAAATGATAAATAGATTTTCTAGGCTCAGCTTTATCAACTCATTGTTTAAACTAAGTGTGAAGAATGAATATTTATATGGTGATGTTGAAATGTTTCTCTAATCTCCCAGCAATAACCCCTACAACGAGGGTAGAAGTGAAGATTGGATTTTTTTTTCTAGCCATTAAAGGAAAAGAGTGTAATAAGTGTTAAAAGTCATGCATATTATAATTTTTTACTCTCAAAACTCATTTCATTCTTCCCACAATCCAGTCTTTAATTATGAAGAAAAAATTGTTCACACAAAACCCAAACCAAACCTATATTTTTTTATTTTTTTTTAAGATTGGATTTGGATCTGAAGGTTGAATTCCATGGATGGAGGAGTGCTTCTTCCCAGAATGAAGAAAGTTGAGAAGAGAGAGAAATAAAGTGAAGTAAAGAAGAGAGATTGAATTCAGTGGGGTAACAAATAATGAGATTATTTAATCTAATGGTCAAATTGGATGGTACACCGGTGAGGAACTTAATTGAGCCCTCACCCTAGACGTCACCCACATTAATAGTGTCAAAATATTAAATATGAATATTACACTAGTAAAGAAAACTTTTACCACATTTAGAGATCAATCTCCTTAATATAATGAAATGGACAAAATGAAGATCTATAAGGTACATAAATTTAAAAAAAAAAGGTACATAAATTAAATTTTCTTGACCATTTTTTTTTTTCAAATTGAAAGGTTAATAGCTAAAATGGACAACCAATTGGCACGGATTTGGATCGTGTGAAGTTGATTGTACGCAATCAGTAAATTTGGACTATCTGATCACGATCAGATCAGACGGCTCAGATTTTAAGGTTAGATTTTAATTATAAAATATGATTTTAAAATCTGAACCGTCTGATCTTGATCGGACGGTTTAGATGTGGCCGACTACACTGCAGTCAGTATATTAGTGAATTCACTGAACCCCTATCCAATTGGCACCGAAAGATATATGTTTATGTCTCTTAATTGTTTAGTGATGTTTATATAAAAAATACTTTTTAGAAAGGCCACAAGGGAGGGAGTGCGCCTTAACAATTTTAATACTTCTTCAAGTTCTTTTTATAAAAAGAAATTTTAATTTTTCAGGTTCATTCAATGATTAATGTATTTGGTTTATATTATCGACTGAATACATTAGTTATTCAATTAACCAAAAAATTGATTATTTCTTATAAAAAGAATCAGATGAAGTATATTTTTGTCAGTTGAGTTAAAACTTATGGAACATGTTTAATATGTATTAGTTAAAATAAATAACTAAAATGAACTGATTAAGTAATTAATTTGAATTTTTGTCAAAAAAAAAGTAATTAATTTGAATTAATATATAGTTAAAATAAAGGGTCATGTTAACTTGTGCCCTAAGGGCACATGTTAAGCTACCTAAAAATAGAAATATATAGCATTTAATGATACAAAGAATTTAATGTTTAGATAATTGAATACAACACAAGTTCAATAAATATTTTCCACATTTATCTTTTTAACATGTGTCTTAAGGGCACAAATTAACATTCTCCTAAAATAAATAACTAAAATGAACTGATTGAGTAATTAATTTGAATTAATGTTTCACGTTCCATGTGAAAAAAAGAGAAAACGGTCATATTATTGACAATATGTGTGAAGGGGAAACTGAATAAATATAAAGATAGTAGCCGTTATGGAAAGAAAGAAACGTGACAAAGACAAAAGATATCCTCTCTCTCTTCATGACTTTATACCCCACCCCACCAACACCATGCTACAACCAAATCAACACATTATTTTAGGGAATTTAACTTCCTCTCCCAATTACTGAAATGCCCATTACTTAACTTTATTTGCCAAAAATTGATTTCATTCAGTATTTTCCTTTTTTTTAATAATAAAAATTCAATATTTTCCTTTTAAAAACATGCAAAAATTGTCTCATTATAGACAAAATTTTCATGTGAGGCTGATTATTATAGAAAATTAATGATGATGATTTAAAAACAAAAATCTATCAATTTATTCACTATGAATTAATTATTGATTTTAAACAATCTGCACATAAATCTATTATCATTTTTATTTTTTTATTTTTTTATAATTTGAGTATTTTCGCGTGCAATTATATAGTCTAATCTTTTAAATTTTTTAACATTCAAATTGATAATAAACTCTTTTTAAAAAATTTAGGGTCTTGCTGAGTAGTATACTGGACACTCTTTAAGCATTCCATTTAAATAAAAAATTTATTCAAAAAATTAAACACTACAATTAGCAATGCGTTGACTTTATGCATTTTCAAATAAATCATATAAAAAAATTTACTATTTAAGATCTTAAAGAGTGTCACTGGACACTTATTAGCATTTGCCAAATTTTTATATTATCTGATACTCATATTTTATCATAGTATATAGTCTATATTGTAAAAAAATTATATAATATATATTATAGATTAAATACATTATTATTTATATTATTAAATAAATCCAAAAAATAAAATTTTATTTATAGACAAAAGGACAAAACTTACATGCATTTCCTTACATGCATTTCTTACTTTTCCTCTCACAAAGAGGTAGTTTTTTTTATTAAAAAATAATTTTCTTTTATTTTTTCAAAATGAAAAAACACAAATAACCACCTCTTTGTGAGTGGAAAAGTAAGAAATGCATATATGGAAATGCATGTAAGTTTTGTCCTAGACAAAATCAGAGAGAGTATATATTATAATCCTAAACTATTAAAATAACAATAATTGATCTAGTTCCACCTTAATTATTTATAGAGATTTATTTTATTTTATTTTTGTTAACCTCCAATTTTTAGGAGAAACAAATCTAGTAATTTAGGATTAGACAAATAAATAAATTTTGACTAAAAAATCATTTCACACAAAAATCAAACTCATATTCTTCCAATAAATACATTCTTTAATAAAATTGAACCAAAATACTCAATGTCTTGAGCTTGACTATAGAGAATTATTCTTCTTTTTAATTAACTCTCTATATTTTAGATAAAAAAGATCTAGTAATCTAAAACTCAGCTACAAAATAAATAAAATCTAACAAAAAAAATTTATTTTTATAAGAAATCAAGAAACTAATCTGATTTTAAAAAAAGACACACAACAAACAGTGAATGGCTGGCTGGTTTGTCGGCAAGCAATGAATGAATGAGCAGGCATTATTCACACATCAGCAAATTAAGACATTTTTATTATTATTATTTTTCCTTATATACCCTTTAAAAATATTAATTTTTTACTCAATAATTATACCCTTTGAAATGAAAAGCCATAAAGTTTGAAACTTTATATAATTGCTGACTTAATTTGGCTTCAGGGTTTTTCCCCATTATACCCCTGCTTGAGCGTTGAACTAACACCAACACTGTCACTCTCATTATCTCAATTCTGGTTTCTTCAACTTCTTTTTCTTTAACCCTTTTCACTTTCACTTCATTTTCTCTCTTCAGAAATTCAGAATTTTGGTGATAGATAAGGTAATGTACTCTACCTTATGAAATTAAATGAATCTATTTTTATTTTTTTTGTGTATAAAAGTTTTCTGCATTAGTTTCAATTATAGATTTGTGTGTTTTTATAAAAAAAATGTTTTTTTTTTTCTGTTTATTGGTTGAATTTTGAACTTTTGATTTTTCAATTTTGCTTGGAGAATTTTGGCTCTGTATTCTTTTGTGTGCTTTTATAAAAATAAAAAAATAAAAAAAAGATTTTTGGACTATGCTTTTGTGTGTTTATTGGTTGAATTTTGCACTCTTGATTTTTCATTCTGCTTAGAGAATGAGGATTTTAATTTTAGCTCATAAAGTTTTTTTTATTTTTTTTTATACTAGTTATGTATTTTAGAAGTGGATTATATAGTTTGGTTGAGAGATTATGAAAAAAATGGATAATTTTGGATTTTGATTTTTCAATTTTGCTGAGTGATTATGAAAAAGGACTAATTTTGGATGTTTGAGTTTTTTTATTTTGCTGAGTGATTATGAAAAAAGGACTAATTTTTACTTGTTTTCATGCTTGATGAAGAATTGGATGAAATATATGGTGGAAAGAAAAATACTCAGTTGAATATATTACTTTTCTGCCCCCACCCTAATATTTTTTTTTAATATTTTGATTTTTTTTTGTTGTGATTATATTATGACAAGAAATACAGCAAAAGTAAAATTTACATCAGCTATCAAATTAGATGTTATATCTTAATGTCACTATCTTGCTTCAAAAGAACACTGTACTTTTAGATTATGTTGTTCTTAATTGGGGTCCACCACTAACCACAAAGTTTTGGGATATTTCAAAGTTTGTGACATAAATGTGATTTCTATCATTTGATTCAAAGCTTATAAATGAAATTGTACTGATAAACATAATGAAAAGTTGTTGTATATTTTGCAGGGATTAGGTTGTTCATAGTAAATTGAAAAACATGGCTTCACTTGGTGATATAGGACTTGCAGCTGCAATAAACATCCTTACTGCATTTGCATTCTTAATAGCATTCGCCATACTTCGAATTCAACCGATAAACGATAGGGTGTATTTTCCGAAATGGTATCTGAGGGGTTTAAGGAGTAGTCCGTTGCAAGGAGGGGCGTTTGTGTCCAAGTTTGTTAATATAGACTTCAGGTCGTACATAAGATTCTTGAACTGGATGCCTGCAGCATTGCAAATGCCGGAACCCGAATTAATTGAACACGCAGGCTTGGATTCTGCTGTATACTTGAGGATCTACTTACTCGGGTATGTTATGTTACAGTTCGACTTCTCTAAAGTGTGTAGTTCTTAACTGGTTATTAGAAAATTAAGAGTAGATTTTAACAAATAGATGTTTTATAATATATACTCATAAGTAATATCTATAGTTGATTTTTTTTTTTTTTATAGTAGTTGATGTTCCTTACATTTTTAGCTTCAAGATTGTTTGTTGGTGTCTTTTCTATTTACTAACTGCGTCGTCGTATTCAATTTAAGTGCAGGCTGAAAATATTTGTTCCTATTTCACTCCTAGCTTTTTCTGTTATGGTTCCTGTCAATTGGACCAATAACACCTTGGAACATTCAAATGTGGTTTATACCAGCATAGACAAGCTCTCGATTTCAAATATTCCAGTTGGATCAAATAGGTACGTACGCAAACTTTTCAATTCGTAAGATTCAATGTTTTCAGTGATATTTGAACTATTCTTTTTTTTTATTATTCATGTCAGCATTGCTTACTATTTTTGCACCTGTTTTTGATTGTTTATAAAGTCTATCATTTAATATGAACTTTAGATGTAATGTAATATAATATGTGATATATATGCTTATGTTTCTGTTGATGAGTATATGAATCAAACTAAACACCTCTAACTCTAAGAAATTATATCTATTTAAAACAAACTAATACCTCTGCCTGAAATATATGTAAAGCATATTTAACTTTCAATAACTCATTATTTATTGCAGATTTTGGACTCACTTGGTAATGGCTTATGCTTTTACCTTCTGGACATGCTATATCTTAAAAAGGGAGTATCAGCTAATTGCAACAATGAGATTGTCTTTTCTTGCTTCTGAAAGACGCCGTCCTGACCAATTCACGGTAAGATCAAGTATTATCGCACTCGCAGATATGATATGCTGAAAATCAAAATAGCACCCTTCTATGATAAGGATTTATATTCTAAAATCATTTAGACTTTGCTTTTGTCATTTTGTTCCCCAATGCTCCGTCTTTATGTAACTGCTGTGCATTTGTGCAGGTACTTGTTAGAAATGTACCACCAGATGCTGATGAATCAGTCAGTGAGCTAGTCGAGCATTTCTTTATGGTCAATCATCCAGATAACTATCTCACTCATCAGGTCTGATCCTCTTTTACTACTACTACTACTACTACTACTACTACTACTGCACATGGCTAATTTTGTCGCTTTGAGCTTGTAATAATATTAATAATAATGTTGTGTAACTTGATCTATTCGATTACATATCTAAACAATCAAGTTTACCTATTATGACGGCAAGTTCATATTCATTTATACTTAACTTCATACTACATATTCATTTTTACATAATGTGATGCTTCTAAGAGAACCACCTTTCATCAAGATCCTGTTTTGGTTCAAATGACCTAAATTATCATGACCGAAAAACCATCTTTTATGACATTATGACAATTTTTTTGGAACCAAAGTGGAAAGTTCTTCTTTGTTGACGCCGCCCATAGCAATGCTTTCATATTATTTTATGGTTATAATGATGTTAAATTATAATTTGCCAGTATGTTATGTCTTATCCTACCGAGTTGTTTGGTTATGCTTTCCCTTACTTTTAGTGATATTTTTGCAGGTTGTTTACAATGCAAAGGAACTCTCTAGTCTAGTTGCTAAGAAGAAAAAACAACAGAATTGGCTTGATTACTATGAAAATAAGTATTCTAGAAACCAAACAACGAGACCAACTAAAAAGGTATGCCATTTCCATCAATCCAATCTCTACGAACACCAAATCATCTTCCATTTCTTTTTCCGTTTCAGCATAAACTCCCTTTCTTTTTCTTCCCTGTTGCAGCATGTAATTCTTGTGGCTAACATTGTGCTTGCAGACTGGCTTTTTAGGTCTATGTGGTAGTAAAGTGGATGCTATTGATTTTTATACTGCTGCAATTGAGAGATTATCAAGAGACGTAAGTAAACCTTCTATGCATACATTACTGAATTATTCTTTTTCTTTTTTTAAATTAGCATTTGACGATGTTTCTGTAAAACTTTCAGATAGAGTTGGAGAAAGAAAAGGTCATGAAGAATCCTAAATCTACAATGCCAGCGGCTTTTGTTTCCTTCAAAACTCGTTGGGGTGCATCAGTTTGTGCGCAAACTCAACAAACTAGAAATCCAACGATATGGTTGACAGAATGGGCCCCAGAACCCCGTGATGTGTATTGGGATAACATGGCAATACCATATGTTTCACTCTCAATAAGGAGGCTTGTAATTGCTGTTGCTTTCTTCTTTCTTACATTCTTTTTCATGATTCCCATAGCATTTGTACAGTCACTTGCTAATATTGAAGGCATTGAAAAAGCAGCACCCTTCCTCAAGGACCTCATTGAAATGTAATGTTATCTTTTTTTTCTTTGCCTCATCGAAAGGTCCCTTCCTCGAGGACCCTTGTGTGGCTCTTTGATAACTTAATGTGTCTGTCCATAATTTTATGCTTCATTTTTATTGCAGAAAATTCATTAAAGCATTTATACAAGGTTTCCTTCCTGGGATTGCTTTGAAGATATTCCTCATTTTTTTGCCAACAATATTGATGATGATGTCCAAGTTCGAAGGGTTTATAAGCCGGTCTTCTCTTGAAAGAAGATCAGCCACAAGATATTACATCTTCCAGTTCATTAACGTGTTTCTGGGGAGCATAATTACCGGGACTGCATTCCAACAACTTGATAAATTCATCCATCAATCTGCAAATGAGTAAGTGTTCCCCTTATATAACTGTATGTATTATCAACTGGTACATGATTTCTTAATAATGCAAAAGTTTTGTATGTATATGCATGCAGAATTCCGAAGACAATTGGTGTCTCGATTCCAATGAAAGCAACTTTCTTCATAACATACATAATGGTTGATGGGTGGGCTGGATGTGCTGGTGAGATTTTAAGGTTGAAGCCTTTGATATTTTATCACTTAAAGAATTTCTTGTTGGTGAAGACCGAAAAAGACCGCGAAGAAGCAATGGATCCAGGGACTTTTGATTTCAATACAGGAGAACCTCAAATACAACTTTATTTCTTGCTTGGCCTTGTCTATGCTGTGGTCACACCATTTCTACTTCCATACATCATTGTGTTCTTTGGTTTGGCATATCTTGTCTACCGTCATCAGGTAAAAAATTAGCTCGTAAAAACTTTTTGTCACTGATTTTACATATTTACCATGAACATGATTGCCTGTATTGTATCATATTAATACTTGAAATTGAATGACAGATTATAAATGTGTACAACCAAGAGTATGAGAGTGCCGGAGCTTTCTGGCCTGATGTCCACGGACGTATTGTATTTGCATTAGTTGTCTCACAACTGCTGTTAATGGGATTATTGAGTACAAAAGAAGCTGCTAACTCAACTCCATTACTCATCGCTCTCCCAGTTTTGACAATATGGTTTCATCGGTTTTGCAAGGGAAGCTATGAACCTGCTTTTACTACTCATCCATTACAGGTTAGTCCTGATGTGGAAATTACCAATCACTTTGCCTTGAACTTGTTTCTTATGAAACCCGAGTTAATTTTCTTGTTTTGTGGTGTATGAACTTCAGGAAGCAATGGTCAAAGACACATTGGAGCGTACGAAAGAGCCAAACTTCAATTTGAAAGAGTTCCTCCACAGTGCATATATCCATCCAGTTTTCAAAGATGATGATGACACAGACAGTGATGTGATGAGTCAAGAGTGGAAGGAAGAGCCGGTAATTGTCCAAACAAAACGCCAGTCGCGGAGGAACACACCTGCACCTAGCAAACAAAGTGGTGGTGGTTCAATACCATCCTCGATGCATGACACTGCTGATGTCTGATAATGAGCATTATAACAGCCTTAGAGTTGAGTTACATTGAAGTAAACGACCAAGTTGGTGTTGGAGCTTAATGACAAGTGCATGGTTACTGCAACATAATTCTGTTGGAGAGATCGATGGTTTCTACAGGTAGCACAGTTGGTTGGTTCACAAGTCACTCTTGTAAACATTGCACAATGATTTCCAGGTTTTCTTTTGTATATAAAAAATTATGCAAAGTATGAAATTTTGGGATGAGACTGATAGGAGAAGTATTCAGGTCAAATTTTAATAAGTTTTTTTATCTGCTGTTTTTGTGTATCAAATTTACCAGCGTCTTGTTTTATTTTTAATAATTGACAGTGAAATCACTCATTTAGGAGGGAGGGAGGTTTCTGTTTTTTTTTTTTTTAAATTCCAAAGGAGGGGAGTCAATGTTTGGTAATCAACCCGCAACTATATATATAAATATGATATGCACGCACATCCCAGCTGCGAGGAAACAGATCCTTTCCGGATTGAACCATAGCGGAAAATGGATGGAAATCAATGCATCCTTGTGCAACCAATTGCTCAACAACTTCAGAATCATTCAACAGGAATCTTTGCAATACCTTTATTCCAAGCAATAGTAACGACTGAAAGCAACAGGAATCCTTTGTTGAGTTTAAGTATCAGACTTGAGACTTAAACTGAATAGTGTCCTTAAAATTGTAAAATTCGTCAAATATTCCCTTAAAATTTACGAAATGTCAAATACCCAAAAGATGTCTATCAAATCACAATATTTTCCTAAATATAAACTAACTTCATGCTTGCTGCCTGTTGTGTGTGCTGCGTTCGTGCTAAGTATCGTCATCGTGGTCGATTCTCATAATGCCGTGTCCGGTTGTCTCGGGTCTGAAGCTATCTTTGCTTCTCGCACCTTCGATTCTTTAGTGGCACTGGTGAGAGATCCCATTGCGGTGTGTATTTGGTTCGAATGTGGCATGTTCTCGCTTCAGGCCGAGTGTAGATGGACACTTCAGTATCTGTTTGGATGCTCCGCGTACAGTGTTCAAATCTATTTTACAGCGCTGTTTGTATCTCTCAAGGCAGTGTTTGGATTCCTCAGGCGGGTTGCTAGTGATAGCACCTTGTGCCTTGAGCCGTTTGTGATTCGGCAAAGGGATTTCATTACGCTCCAGATTAGTTTGTTACAGACCTTCTGTTGTGGTATTGTTCGCTGTCCTTCAGTAACAGATTAGTTTGCATAGATATTGTCTAGTGAGTTTCATTGTAATAATGCTGCTTAAGTCCTTCTGCATAATTGAACTGGTGTAGTGTACTTAGCTATTTAACATATCACCAAATCAGTTTAGAAGAATGGGTTCTTCATCATCTTCTTCTTCTTCTTCTTCTTTGTCTACAAAATGCATAATATTCAAATGATTAGTACTCAATTTTCTTTTTATTTTATGTGTTAATAAAATGAAAGTATTAAGATTAAGTTTTTTTAGATCAAACAATAAAAAGAAAGTATGATGCTGAAAAGTTGTTTTTTATTTTTTATTTTGTTTGTCAATAAAAAGATTTGTTGAATAATTAATAATTTCTTTTACTTTTTCTCAGATTCTCTGGATACTCTCTTCATGTGTTGTATTATTCATCTTTATTTATCATTTGTTGTTTATTTTACCAAAAATGTAAAAAAGATCAAAACATTGTGTAAAACATTTGAGGAAGTAAGAAAAGTGCACAAAATTGAAGAAATTTTGAATCTATCTATTTTCTCTGTTTTGAATTGTTAATTTCTTGAAAAAAAATTAGTTTGATTTTGTTACCTTTCTAACATCCTTCTTTTTCCCGAATGATTATTTCAAAAAAGAATAGCTTCCTTGCATGAGAAGAAACAAAGATGGCGTTTAGAGAAAATGAAGATGTTAAAGCATATATAAAAATAAAATTAAAAAAGTGAGAGAAAAGAGTTCATGTTGTTGTTAGACAAAAAGAAGATGGATAGTGTAAAAAATGCATATTAGAGAAATGAAAGGGAAGCGAATGAAATGAAAGTGAGGGAAGATAATATAGAATTTTGAATAAGTGAAGAGAGGGAAAAAAAGTTTTGAATTTGAAATTTGGTGAGACACAAACTAAATGTTTCCCTTCTAACTGCATGAAGCCGTTTTGCTATTGGCTTAGTCCAAATATAATTCTTATCTTTCCTTTCCACTCACAAAATACAATGTGGCTTAGATGGCTTGGTTACAATACAAAAAGTGGTGTATTTTCAGTTACATGATTTTTGGATATCAAATACTCTTCAATGGAACACATGGCAGTTTCTCAAGTGAGGGCAGTTTTGAACTTTAACCAACATATTATATAGATAAAATCATGAAAATAATATGAAACCAAATGATCACTAATTTTCTTATTTGTATAGCAACATGAAACAGACTCAACATACTAATTTTCAAATAGATAATACAACATTACTCAAACAGAAAAGTTGAAATTACAAACAAACATATCTATATATTATAAAAGACCAACATCCAATTAATTCATTCTTCTGCGATTTGCAACGGCTCGGTTGTTTGTTCTCTTCAGTCTCAAGTTAAACATTTGTTCAACAAGTCTTGCAAGCAAGTCTTGCAAGCCATTCTGGTTTCCCAAAGAAGAATACATTATGACCCAACAGCAACCCAGATATTGCCCCACACGCATATCCTATTGCTACTGCTTTCCAACCAAATCCTGATTCCTCTTCATCTTCAGATGTTGAATGTGGTGGCCGATCTTCATCCTTTTTGCATGATTTAGACAATGGTAATCCACATAACATTGTATTTCCTTCATAGGATTCATTTCCAAATGTATCAAACTGTTGACCTTTAGGTATCATTCCCTCGAGATGGTTTTGTGAAAGGTTCAAGAATGAGAGAAAATTCAGCTTTGTGAGAGACATAGGAATCTCACCCCTCAACTGGTTCCTCGAGAGGTCCAACCACTCCAAATTTCTCAAATAACTCAATGATTGTGGAATGGTACCTGTGATTCCGTATGGAGCACTCCAATAGTAGGAACAGTTATAAGTGATAGGATAATTGACAATAACATTAACAGAATGTTATAGGGACACAAATCTTCCAACAAATATAATATACAACACAAAGGATATATTGGTCAATTTTCAGATTTTATATTTTAATTTTTTTTCCTTCTCTCTCACACAAGCGAAATTCCTTTTGGGGAAAATCTCAACCCCAAAACACGACCAAATCCCTAACCGTATATCGCACAATCCCCTCCGCCGTTCAATCGCTCCTCCACTGCCGTTCATTCTCCTTCACCGTTCATTCTCCTTCACAGTTTAATCTCGAACTCTACAACCCCTCCGCCGTTGTTCTCTGCTTTTCCAAGGTATGGAATAACTTCATCTCTCTACCGTTCCAATGTATTGATTGATTGCATGATGTTTCTCTTTAGCTTGCTTTTATACTGCGTTTTCTAACTAATGGGTCAAACAAGAGATGAACTTGATGACAACACAATAATTTTTTAGTTAACCTTTGTGAAGTTCAATTTGCAATTTGTGGAATATAGCGAGGCTTAATTGAGAAATTAGGGTTAATTCTTTTTATTTGTCTTTTATATAAGGGAATAAATACACTTGTGGATACGTAATAGAGGAATTCAAAATATAAATAATAGGGAAAATTACACTCACCTCCCCTGAGGTCTATTAAAGGAGGGACTGCATCGGTTTTGTGTTGAGGTTTGTTGTAGTGGTCGTTTTGGTGTTTTTCTGGCTGTTGTACCGGTTGTTGCCTTGCTGTTTTTCTGTGGCTTGGTGCTGTGTTTAGATTACGGGGTTGTGTTTGTGTATTACTGAGCTTCATGGTGTTTGTGTTTTTTTGTTGGTGTGCACCAGTTTGTTGCAGCAGTGTGAATGTGTTTTTTGGCCTGGTTTTCTTCTATTTGCTTGTATGTCCTATTGGTTTAGGACTTAGGTAGTTAAGGGTAGTGTTTGAAAAAACCTAAAATACCCATATCTAAAAATTTGACACCACATCAAAAAACCTAAAATGCCCCTAACTAACAAAAATCAGAAATTAAAGTCTCTCCTAAATTTGGTCCAAGATAAATTTGCAAGTTTTGATTAGGTTTAGGGTTTGCAAGAGTTGATGCAAGCTTAATTAGGATTATATATATAAAATTTGTAAACCACTGATAGGGTTTAGGTTCCATTCAATTCCATCGCAGTAGAAGAGAAGAAAATGGAAGGGAAGAGAAGTGTGCGTATGTGCTGTTTATGCAATGAGAGAAGAGCATCTCTTAGCAGACCTAAAACTCTTGAACAGATTTGCAGAGAATGCTTCTATCTTGCCTTCGAAGACGAGATTCATCAAATCATCGTCTCCAACCGCCTCTTCATCCGTGGCGACCGCGTAGCTATTGGCGCTTCCGGCGGTAAAGACTCCACCGTCCTCGCCTACGTTTTATCGAAACTCAACCGCATCCATGATTACGGCCTCCATCTCTTCCTCCTCTCCGTCGACGAGGGCATCACCGGCTACCGCGACGATTCTCTCGAAACAGTTCACAGAAACCAGATTCAGTATGGTTTGCCTCTGAAAGTTGTATCCTACAAGGATTTGTACGGATGGACCATGGACGAAATCGTGAAACTGATCGGTCTGAAGAATAACTGCACCTTCTGCGGCGTGTTCCGTAGACAGGCGCTTGATCGAGGCGCAGCATTCCTTAAAGCAGATAAACTTGTGACAGGACACAACGCTGACGATATAGCTGAGACAGTTCTGTTGAACATATTGAGAGGAGATATAGCTAGATTGAGTAGATGCAGTTCAATAATAACAGGTGAAGATGGACCAATCCCTAGATGCAAACCTTTTAAGTATACTTACGAAAAGGAGATTGTTATGTATGCTTATTTCAAAAAGCTTGATTACTTTTCCACTGAATGCATTTATTCTCCAAATGCATATCGTGGTTTTGCTCGCGAGTTCATCAAGGATTTGGAGAGAATCAGGTCTCCCTTTTCTTCTCTGTTCATTTTATTTGTTTGTTTGTTTGTTATTCATAATCATGTAATTGCATACAGACCCAGGGCCATTCTCGACATCATCAAATCCGGTGAGAATTTTAGGATTTCTACCACTACTAAAATGCCAGAGCAGGGAACCTGTGAACGCTGTGGTTATATTTCTAGTCAGGTATTTCTAGTCAGGCTTTCTTTGTCCTGAATATCTTGTATTGTCTTTTTCTCTGTTTATTTCACTCCTGGGTCATATGAACTACAACAGCTGTGATACAATGGATTAAACGTTTCATGTGCAGAAATGGTGTAAAGCTTGTGTTCTGCTTGATGGACTGAATCGAGGTTTGCCTAAACTGGGAATTGGACGGAGTCGGGTTGCTATTGGTTGCAAAGAAGAAAATGAAAGCCATGGAGGAAAGAGCATCGAAAGCAAACAGTGTGGATCTTTAGACTTCTGATTTTCTATGTAAGCATCATATAAATCAGTGGGTTCTATGTACTATTGATAATCAAAGGTAACTGCAGTTAATATCTATCGGTGAATTTCATGACAGTTAGTAGAGATGTAGATACATCTGATGACAAAAAGTATAAGACAAATAGACTTTGTAGCACAACTTTGCATCTCAAGACATTGATCAAAACGATAAGTCTAGGAATAGTTGCATTATTTGCAGATTTTTTTCACATCTCTAGCTTAATTTTTGTGAGCATTACTTTGTCCTACAGTTATTTGTATCCTTGTACTCAGAATTTGTCGCTACATCTCAACAATGTACTTTAGAATTCAACCTCAAGCATTGGCTTGGATATCCTTGAGCATGCAACTTGAGTTTTGGTATTGCAATCTTTCTTATGTTCTTCTCTAGCAATGGCTTTCATTAAAGAATGTATGAATAATCCAACAATGTATTCTACTCCATATTAATGTCAATCAGTTTTACAAGCTTGGCTGCACTTTCAAACTTTTTACTTGATTGTGTTTATGAAGTTCTGTTTTGTTAGTTTTACCAGCGAGTTACCAAGACTTATTGATGGGATACCACAATAAGGATGAATGTTATGACTTGTTTATTACTCGTAGTAGTGGTTAATTGATTAGTTTAACAGCAATCAATATGAGGGTATCTAAATTAATAAACTGGAAAAAAGGGAGGGGTGAAAGTAGTCCAGGTCATTTAAATATTGAACGATAGAATCATGGTTTGGGAAGTCTTTTAAATTATAGACAGCCTGGGTATTTTAGTCCATAGTTTAGTTTTGTCATGTAAACATTTATGGCAACTGGTATCTTATTACAAATGAATAGGGAAAGTTCCCTGGATTACAGTTTTATTGAAATCATGAAGCTGGTTAAGGGCGAGGTTAGGTGTTTTCAACTACACAGTATCATCTTGGTTTTACTAATCTCACGTCATGTTATGGGGTGTTTCATTTCTGTGGCAAGTATGGAAGGGTCATCTATTGGTTTATCTTATTATTAGAACATGCTAATATTTGACATTTCGCTTTATAAAAATAGTTCTATGTATTACCAAATAAATTTTTGCATGGAAACTAGTCAAGTGGTATCCTTCCCCTCTAAATGTTCTCAAGCTTAATGTCGATGGACCTCATTATAGTGGTAGTAGAGGCATGCTTGTTTGTGGTGATTGCCTTTTAAGACTCTAATGGTCACTTCATTTGGGGTTTCACATGCAACTTTGGTATAGTCACTTCAATTTTGGCTTAGCTTTGGAGTTTAGTTCACGGTCTTCGTCTTGGATATGATATGTCCATTTGTAATGTTCTTATCAGAATCTTTGGTGATTATTAACAAAGTGAAACTGCTTATATTCTCCATCTTGGTTATCCCGAGTCTCTCATCTCCATCTTGCCTTGTTGCTGGAAGAATCTCTTGCTCTGATTGGTTTTGCTAACTGAGAGTGCTCAGTCAAACAAATTTTTCATGAGGCTAATTAGTGTGCTGACAAGTTGGTACATTTTGCTCATGGTGGTGGTTTTGGTTTTGGTGTTATGGAGTTGTTTCATCCTCCTCCTTGAGTTTCACCTTTTTATTTATGATGACTAGTCATTAGTCTTTCTTTAATCTTCTAGTGTTATATAAAGTTAGAGCACAGGTATTTTGTCTGTTGCCACATTGTTCCAGTGTTTATCACAAAGTTAGCTTGGTGGCAATAATCATTTTCGTTATAACAATAACTAATAGCTGACAATATTAAATAAGTTGATGATGCCTCTGAGAGGAAAGTAGGTTTCGGTAAAATGAATGTTGTTCAGCATGCTGACATGAAGAGCATGGCGGCTATATCTCCATATTCTTTAACTAATAGCATCATTGAAAGCCTTTTATTCTTCCAGCATTAATAATAACTATTTCAGCCCTTGGAATGAACTTCGTCTTGATTGATCAAACCTTTTCCCAATTTTTTTTTTTTACTTTTTGCTAATTTTCTTAGTCACTTTTTTGCTGATTTGCAGGAGATTAATGACCCTGCAGATATCCAAAAATGAATGGTTCATGGAAGTTGATGATATTTGTTTGTAGCAAATATGTGAATTGCTGGAGTTTTGCTTTGATGTGCAATACAATTTATCTTTGGCACATTAGCAGCCCGCCATCAATTAGCTTTTCTATTTACTCATATTCAAAAGGTTGCAGAAGCAAATAATTTCTGACACATTCTTTTTTCAAGTGTCATGGTGGTAATGAAATAATTGAGTCTACTCATTTATTTAAAATTGTAGCTTTATATTTTGGGAAATTCTGTTCTCTCTTGCATTGCTCAAAATCAACAAAAACTCTTACACGAGAAGTTGGATTCCGGTGACCTGCGTGTCCTTATATTTTAGAGCAAGGCTTGATGAGATAAAGAATAGAAAAGCATTACTTTTGCCCTGATACTACAGAATCACACCAATTGTTTATTGTACCAAGGAGCCGGAGCAGGCATTCTTTAAAGGTTAATTGAATTCGTGTTTTGTTATTCTTTAAAGGTTAATTGAATTCATTGAATCTGCACTTAATATGGATCGAAGCAAACCTGCAAATCTGAACAAAAAAAAAACACCGTACTAAGACGGGGCAAACAAAACATCGTGTTAAGACGGGATAAAACAAAACACCACACAAAGATGGATTAAAACAACACCAAATGAAAAAATCTCGAAAAAAATTCGAATGAAACTTAAAAATATGTGAATATTATTGTTTATTTAAATAAAAAATAATTAAAAAAACAATTAAGATGGGTGATTTTGGATCAAAATTTATCCTAAATTACTCCCTCTAATTGATCAACCAAAAGAAGAAGAAATATAAAGGTCGCGGTGGCGGCTGAGAGAAGAAAGAAAGAATTGTATATGACAACTTATTGTGTCCAAAAGTGGAGACTTAGACTTTTTCAAACGTACATAGTCCGCAGTTAATTACAATTGACAATGGAAGTTTCCAATATTTGCGTGTCTGTTAATAATTGTGTTTCAAAAAAAAAAAAATTGTGTTTCAGTTTGTATACAATTAGTTATTAATTATTTCTTCATATCAAATATTAATTAGGTATGAAATTACATGATAGGATAAAAAAACTGCAATAATTCTCCTTTTGATAGGATGATAATATTAGTATGGTTTTTTCTAATTAACCCTCTCATAAATTGAGGGTATATTATAAAAGTTGTTCAGTCAAAGAAGTCGATAGTATTTTCCCGATTTTTGCCTATGCATCATACTCATAGCACTGATCTTAGTTGTAACTTGTAACTTAGATAACACTAGAGCTGTTAAAAAATTCAAACTCGGAACTCTTACATAGGTCCTCTATTTACATATGGCACGTACTCAACCAATATAACTCAATAACACCTCACCTCATATTAAGCAATCTAAGGGAGTAAGAGTTATTACATCAAGTAGAAAAATCAAAAGATACATGTTTTTCTACTATAAACCAAAATTAAAAAAAAATAATGTAAATTAGTTCACTGAAAAACTTATATTAAGTTTTTCAATTGAGGAGGGATCTGTTGACTCCAGGAGTAAGTCTTCATTGACTTACTCCGCTTAATAACTCGATATCGGCATTATATTTCTTCAATCCAACCGTTGAATTCAAAGATCTCATTGAGTAGATCAACTCCGCAAATTTTTATAAAAATTCAAAACCGTTTGATACTTTTTCTAATAACTTCAATTAAACGTACGACAAACTTTTAAAAAAACCGTTGAATTTCAATAGTCTGAATACATAATTTTTTTGAATTTTTTATGACATATATAGAAAGCAATCATAACAACATTTTATATGTTGGTGAGAATAACATAGTGAGATATACCTGAACCCTTGCATACTTTGCAGTCAACCAACCCCGTCTCTTGCTAGCTTCATCTTGCCATCGGAGTCTGAGACTCGCATGTGGTTCGACTCAGTTACTTCCATTTTCTCAAATTTTTGAAGTTGCTTTTGTGTCGGTACTTCATAGTGATACATTGCCATACAATGGACGTTTAGATTATGTTGTTCTTAACTGGGGTGCACCACACAAGTGTAGTCTTAACGGCTCTATGGCCTGTAATTTTTGGGATATTTCAAAGTTTGTGACATAAATGTGATTTCTATCATTGATTCAAAGCTTATAAATGAAATTGTACTCATAACATAATGAAAAGTTGTTGTATATTTTGCAGGGGCGTTTGTGTCCAAGATATACGTATGCTCAACAAGTCTAAAAAGCCATTGGAATTTCCCGACGAAGAATACTATATATCTCAAGAGCAACCCAAATATTTCACCATATCCTATTCCTACTGCTTTCTAACCAAATTCTAACTCCACTTCATCTTTAGATGTTGAATGTGGCAGTGGCACTTTTGCATGATTTAGACAACGGGAATCCACATAACATTGTATTTCCTTCGTATGAATGAATCATTCCAAATGTATCAAACTGTTGACTTGTAGTAGGTATGATTCCTTCAAGGTGGTTTTTTGAAAGGCTTAAGAAAGAGAGGAAATTCAAATTTTTCAAAGCCGCGGGAATGTCACCAGTCAACTGGTTCCTTGAGAGGTCCAACCACTCCAAATTTCTCAATTTACTCAAAGATTGCAGAATGGTACTTGTGATTCCATTCATTGAACGGTTGAGACCTTTGAGAGAATTTAATTCACCAATGACTTGTGGAATTTCTCCTTCAAACATGTTATTTGATAAATCAATCATTGTAAAAGTAGCCAATATCTTTGTCAGCTCCATAGAAAACCCTTTCATCATGACCACCATAGAATCGGTATAGTAATAGTTGGACACCGAGTTATTCATGTCCATGTATCGTAACTGTTCAAGGTAAGGTGATGAGATGGATTTAACTTTGCTATCAATGTTGATAGAAAGAAAACTATTGTGGGAAAGGTTGAGGAATTTTAGTGGTGGATGTGTCATGTGTGGTCGTGTGTAGTAAAAACGGTATACCACGTTTCATGTAATGTGCTTTGTCTGAAGGTGTGACTAACTTCACTGAAATTGGTAAGTATATACCCTTGTGAGCATGTTTGGATATGAATAACACTTCTTAGAAATTATCTACTAAAAAAACAATAATAATCTCTGATCAAACTAGTTTTTTCGTCTCTTTAGCTGCAGAGTTGTCATGTTGTGTGCCAAACATATATGTGTGTATCAGGGATGACACTTATCAATTGATGTTCTATGTGGAAAACAAGTACTATCTTGTCTTCCACTATTCTTCCTTATAATTAATGTAGATAATAACGAGGTCTTTCTGCCGACTGAGCTGTAACAAAGGTGAGAGATTGTGTTAAAAACAAGGGCTTGTTGTCCATAAGCATATATGCATGTGTTTAAAATAAAGCTTGCTCCTCCTTTTGAAATACTAATGTATTAACTTTGATAATTTTCTGTTTATAGCCTTTCCCTGCACATAGCAGAAGACTAATTAAATGGAGATGTCAATGGAGCAGATCAAAGCCACTGAACATGTTACAAGGAAAAAGGGTGGTTTAAGAACCATGCCCTTTATCATAGGTGATTAGAGTACCATTACCCCTTTATATATTGTAACCCTTTCCAGGGCATTTTATTTTCTACTCATTCATACATTGTGTTAAAATCATATGTCATTTCTAACCAGGTCGTGATTTATTTCCAACTTTATTTCTTCTTCTTGTTTTAGCAAACGAGACCATTGAAAAGGTTGCAAATGTAGGGCTCCATGTAAACATGACTCTGTACCTGCTAAATGAGTATCATTTAGACCCTTCAACTGCAGCTATAGTAATATTCCTGTGGAACGCCCTGTCGAATTTCATCCCCCTCTTTGGTGCTTTTCTTTCTGATTCTTTCCTTGGAAGATTTCATGTCATAGCATGGGGAACAGTCATCGACCTTCTTGTAAGCTACTACTGTACTTTTGTTCCACGTTTACTCAGAAGCTACGACATGTAGCTTCTTATCAGAATTGATTTAGGAACATTTCAACGTGGAACAAAATATGCTATCAATCATTTAGTCCATTTACTCAGAAGCTACGACGTGTAGCTTTTCATCAGAATTGATTCCAGAATTGATTATGCTATTATTAGTCTATTTTTAGAGTTTGAAACATTTCTGACATGGTGTTCGTTTTTCTTTTATCTTCATCATCATAGGGATTAGTTGTATTGTGGTTAACTGCAATCCTTAGGAATGCAAGGCCTCCAGATTGCCATGGAGAACTTTGTGCAGGTCCATCAGGAGGGCAGTTCTTGTTTCTTTTCTCGTCCCTTGCTCTCATGGCTGTTGGAGCTGGTGGCATTAGGCCATGTTCCTTTGCCTTTGCTGCTGATCAAATCAACAACCCTGAAAACCCACAAAATCAAAGGATCATGAAGAGCTTCTTCAATTGGTACTATGTTTCTGTTGGCCTTTCAGTGATGATTTCGGTGGTTTTCATAGTGTACATTCAAGTTAAAGCAGGATGGATCGTGGGTTTTGGTATTCCGGTTGGGCTTATGTTACTTTCTTCTGTCATGTTTTTTCTGGGTTCTTTTATGTATGTGAAAATGAAACCAAACAAGAGCTTGCTCACTGGCTTTGCACAAGTAATTTCTGCAACCTGGAAAAACAGACACTTGGACTTGCCTCCAAAGAATTCAGACATGTGGTATTTCCATAGTGGTTCTAATCTTGTCCAACCGACGGACAAAGCAAGGTACCAGTTTGTCATATTCAACTAACATAGTTTATAACATGTTTCCAAATATGCATTTAATATGTCTACTTAGTAAAGATATTTGTACACAAATTAAAAAAATTAACATTGACTTTCCTTTTGCCTAGATATTATCACCCTTGCACAAATATGCATTTATTTATGTGTATTTGATTAATTCTCCTAAATTAATTAGGTTCTTGAACAAGGCTTGCGTAATCAAGAACAGAGAGAAAGATTTAGACACTTGTGGGATGGCCATTGATCCATGGTGTCTGTGCACAGTAAGAAAAGTAGAGGAGTTGAAAGCAGTAATCAAGGTCCTTCCCATTTGGTCCGCCGGCATCATACTTTCTATGAGCATAAGCCAACACATATTTCCTGTGGTCCAAGCTGGCACCATGGACAGGGTTGTGCTCAACTTGGAGATCCCAGCAACCAGCTTTGTTGCATTTGGAATCCTCACTTTAACCATATGGGTGGCTATCTATGATAGAGTACTAGTTCCCTTTTTATCAAAGTACGCGAAAGGAGGACTCACTATTAAGCAAAGAATGGGAATTGGACTAGTACTGTCATGTTTAGCCACTGCAGTAGCAGCATTGGTGGAGAGAAAGAGAAGGAATGAAGCAATAAGAGAAGGGTTTATGAACAATCCGAAAGGAGTGGTGAACATGTCTGCTATGTGGCTTGTGCCACAGTATTGCATAACTGGTTTAGCTGAGGCTTTCAATTACATTGGACAAATAGAGTTCTATTACTCTCAGTTTCCTAAAAGCATGGCTAGCATTGCTATTGCACTTTTTTCCCTTGGCATGGGGGTAGGAAACCTGTTGGGAAGTCTTATAGTTAAGGTTGTTGAAGATGGGACACGGGGAAGAGGAAAAATCAGTTGGCTATCTTCAAATCTCAACCAAGGGCACTATGATTACTACTATGCACTCCTTACCCTTCTAAGTTTTGTTAACGTGTTTTACTTCTTCCTATGTAGTTGGGCTTATGGGGGTACTGAAGATATAATGACTTGGGATGAAGAGGATGACACAAAATTATAACCAGAAAAAAGACCGACACAAAATGATCCGGAAGAAGAAAAATATTAATTAAAGAGAGATATATGATTTGATTGGAACAAAAAAGTGGAAATGAGTGCGAATGTATCAAAGTGATTGTATTGCTATTTTTTTCCTAGCTAAGTGGATGCTCATAAAAAGTGTACAATTATAAGTGTTTGGATACTAATTGTGTATAAATGTGATATTTCAAAGTTTGTGACATAAATGTGATTTCTATCATTGATTTATAAATGACATTGTACTGATAACATAATTGCTTCTGAAAGACGCCGTCCTGACCAATTCACAGTAAGATCAAGTTTTATCGCACTCACGGATACAATATACTGATAATCATAGTAGCACCGCTTCTATGATAAAGATTTATATACTAAACTTTTTTAAATTTGCATTTTCATTTGTTCCCCCATGCTCCTTCTTCAAGTAACTGTTGTGCATTTGTGCAGGTACTTGTTAGGAATGTAACACCAGATGCTGATGAATCAGTCAGTGAGCTAGTCGAGCATTTCTTTGTGGTCAATCATCCAGATCACTATCTCACTCATCAGGTCTGATCTTCTTTTGCTACTACTATCTAAACAATTAAGTTTAGCTATTATGACGGCAAGTTCATATTCATTTTTACTTAAGTTCAGATTGATAGTTCTTCCCTACTATAAGGAGCACATAATGTGATGCTTCGAAGAGAACCACCTTTCATCAAGCTGGAAGATAGTGTTATTGGGATGTAACTTACCTTTCAAATTGTTGCAACTAAGGTCCAAACCAATCACGTAATCTGATACGTTGTCACATGTGACACCATCCCACTCACAACAATCTGTCCTGTTGTTCCAAGTTTCAGTTTTGAAAGAAAAAGAGGAACACATAGAGTACAACCAATCATCGGCATGTGTAGCTGAAGTGTTGACAACAAATGAGTTTTTGAATTGCAACAATGCAGAGCTGTCATGATGGTTGCATAATGAGAAAGTGTAGGACACAACTTTTTTTAAATGAGGGGGCTGGATTTACCTTGATGTCAGAACTGACCACCGTGGTCCAATGAACTAGATACCGGTGGATGGAGGGAAAAAAAAGGTTAATAATACAATTTAACGTAAACTCTAACACTTGAGAGTTGAGAATTAGCCATATACACAATCTTCATAGTTGATAAGCAATTACATTAATTTCTTAGAAAACTCAACAAAGAGTTTAGCAATTACATTAATTACAATCTTCTACCGTTCTACGGATGAAATATCTACATGAGAAAATATTTTTGTATGGCTTGTTAGAAACCTGTATCGTCATATCACAAGAATTTGTATTATATATCCTATAATGATATATATTGTGAGCATTTTATACTTCTACGGACTACTAATGAAATATCTACACTAGAAAATATTTTTTCGCTATAATATTAGGAATCTTACATCTTGGCCCTTTAATAAAATAAAAACTCCAATTTCATCTTAAATATAACTTTGGACTAAAAGAACAGTGAAATTATCAAATAGCAATCATTTTACTTTTAAAGCTCTTTTCAAACTAAAAAGAAAGGCCAAACACAACCTACATCCAAGTTTTTTTACACCCTAAAGAACAGAACCATACGAAGTTAAAAATCCATCCACGAATTCGGATAGTCTTAGTGTTCATCCATGTCCACAACAAAATATTTGTTCAATGGTAAAGCAAAACAGGCCAATTAATTCAATAAATCATAGTCATCCAACTTGTCATTGTACTGAAGCACCTTTCTCTTTATCTTGGATGAATCCACCCACGTGATGAAGTCTTCCATGTTTCTAGTAACAAGGAAAGCTGGATCTGTAATTGTATCTGGACCAACTCGAACATGCCCCTGCTCAATATACGTTACAGCTTCCTTCAAATGCTCAGCAAATTTCATTCTCACTAAAACAGATGAAAGCCTCCGTCTGCACAGTGAACATAATTTGGAGCAAATTAGGACAATGCAAAGCAAAGTCTGGTACAAAAAAATCAATTAATTTTTATAACTTATTGCATAATGTTGTGCCATGACAAGAGATTAGAGGTCAAAACTCAGAATCAATTACCAGTGTGTCAACTTCACAGTTGACGTTGACGGTCACATTTTTCATCCAAAAAGTACTTTGGCAGTCTCATAAGAATGTTAATTACTTAATTATAATCAAGTAATACTACAAAAGAAAAACAAAAATACTAAACCTGCTGAATTGCAATATTTGGTGGTAACTCATGTACTAAATTTAGTTATTTACAATCACATAAATGGCAGCCTTGGCTTACTTACTCCAATATATATCTCTTTTCATGCAACTCAAATAATTAACTTTAGCTTCAAAACAATAATAAACCATATGTATATATATCTCTTTTCATGCAACTCAAATAATTAACTTTAGCTTCAAAACAATAATAAACCATATGTGTTGAGCTTTAAGTGACAAACTATGCTCTTAAAATTAGATCACTTGACCATTCATGCACTTAATTATGCAAAATGTAAAAGCTACTTCAACTGTACTAAAACACCAGAAGTAAACATCTAAAATTAGCATGGACAAGGAACAATAATATTCCCAAAATTCCTAGAGACTGTCTTCTGTTCCTAGACTGTATCTCATCCCAAATTGAAGTCCTGAAAGGTTCATTTGATACTTCACCTCAGTCCATAGCAATACATGCTTTCAGGATTCCTAGATTTTGTTTATTGCTTGCCCCATTTAACTAGCCCGGCTTCACTTGTTTGACCACTAAAAATTTAGACAGATAGGTTCATTTACACCATAATTCAATCAGCTGAGGTTTTGATTCCAAACCCATTAGGAACTCCATGACTATTTTACTTAAGGTTCCTGAGTCTCTTACCACTTGAACCAACCAATATAAAGTCTATCATTACTTTTCATATGAATATACATTCTATGATTCTAATGACCAAATGAATAAAGTTGATAACTAAAATTTCATTTAAAGCAGCAATGTCTTATATTTACCTGCAGAAGGATGACACAGTTAAGCGTTCACATAGTGTGATGCTTTGCCTTGTTGGAATCACACCCATATTGTAACTGCCAAAAAAATAAAAGAAATAATGAATGAAACAATTGCGTGTAAGTAGCAAATGACATTTATATTTATCTTCCTTGCTTCATATTAATACCAACAACCAAGAAGAAACAAAAAGAAAGAGGTCATAAGCCACTAGGTTTGGTCTAGTGGTGAGGGATTTGGGAAGTACGATAGAGGTACCGGGTTCGATCCTCAGCTCCATTTTAAACCAAAAAAAAAAAAAAAAGAGTTCACCAAAATAGGACAATTAGCCTATTTGAAATGGAAGGTCTAACTTATCCTTCTAGGAATGAAGCTACAACTATCCTAGACTAACTTATAACTTATACAATAACAAACCTCTGGTCATCATGATGAGAGAACCACAAAGCCATTACAATTAATTCACCTATTTTCTTTATATTTCATCTAGTCACTTCTATTTACAGTTTATCTCAAATCTCAAATGGTTACAAAAACCACCGCATAATTTATACATAATTTGCAGCTATATTATTTATTGAATTTAAGAATACCCAAATTCATACCATCTACACCAATTCAATTTAAAGAAAGAAAAAAAAATGAACCACATACATTTGGGGAGTCTTGGAACAACACTAAATAATAAAATTCTGTCACAAGGAAAAATGGAAAACATGAATAAATATGATATATCAGTCATATGAACTCACAGTTTTTCCAAAAGCTTATCAGTCATATCAACTCGAAAAGGATCTTTGGGGTCCATCTGTTTCACTTCACTTACTAACTTCTGAACCATCCGGCATAGACTTGCATATCTGTTCATATTCGCACAATCACAAAGGAATCAGCTAAAAACCAAAGTAAAACAAAGGAAATTATGAAATAGCAGAAGAACATAAACATTGATAGTACTTTTTGTAATCATCCCGTCCGGTAATATGGTATCGTCGCATAACCATGCTCTCTCTGTGACCCCCTTCTCTCTTCCATACCAAAAAATTCACCTTCTTCAAAAGCTTAGCCTCATGAAACTTTAGCTTCCTCATTGTTATTCACTGTCATCACAATTCATTCTTGTTAGATATACAGCTTATTAAGGTCAAACTATTTAAGCCCTTATTGGATAAATAGCTTAATTAATTAAGCTTTTATTATCATATAAGTGCTTATGCATAAGTTATTTCTACAACAAAAATATATAAAACAAAGTGAAATTGGGCATGTTTGTTTCAGCTTTCAAAAAATGGATTTTTTTCTTTGTATTTTTTAAAATAGATTATGTAAAACCGTTTTTCAAAATATTACAAGTTTTTTTATGATCGTTTTTTCTAAGTTCAAACACTAATTTTGACATCATATAACATAAACATATATTATTGAAGATCGAAACATAGTCAAAATCTTAATTTTTTCAGAAAGTTTTATTTCAAAAATGATTTTTATGAAAAATCTATTTGAAATAGCTTCAAAATTAAGTGATTTTTTGAAATTTTGATATCCAAAAAAAGTTTCAATAAAATTATGAAATACCTAAAATAACATTATCAGAAAACGACCAAAAATCATGCTCAAAACAATGGATCCTTCACGAATCAGCATTTATTCACAGAATCCGTGAAGCCATAGTAAACTCATAAACGAAGCAGAAGTAGTTTTGGCAGTAAAGTCCAAAAACAATGAAATGGCATGCTCAAAACAACAGAAGGAAGTGTTCCTTCACTAATCAGCATATATTCACAGAATCAGTGAAGCAAAAGTAAACTCATAAACAACGCAGAAGTAAATTTGGCGGTAAAATCAGAACGCTATGAAAAATCGTGGTGGAAACAATGGAACAAAGTTTTACTTCACGATCTAGCTACAAAATCAAGTAGCAGGGCAAGAAATTCAAGTCAAAACCGTTTCCAAAATCGTTTTAGGGTTTCAAACGGTTTTCATGGAAAATGAGAATAAAAAATGCTATAGAGAAATTACGAGAGAGAGAAGAGTGAACGTGTTAAGGAGTGAAAGCGATGAACAGAAAACGATACCTGAGAGACTTCAGTGGGAGAATGGAGTAGCCAAGTTGAAAATGGTGATTTCTGTTTTTTAATTTTGTATATTAGCGTGTTTTGTTTTGGTATTGTGTGGATTTTTTAGGATTGATGTAATTTTTTATTATTTTTTTACAAGAGAAATGATATTTGTACAACAAATTTTGAACAACTTTTAAACAACTTTCTCTTTCATACTCTCATTATATTTTTACTCTCTCTCCTACTTTCTTTCTCTTTATTGGTTTTGCCCCAAAAGTAGAAGGAAAAAATGTTGTCCAAATTTGTTGTCCCAAAAATTGATGTACAAATATCACTACTCTTTTTACAATTATATACTACTCCGTCCCAAAATATAAACAAAATGAGGTCAAACAAAAGTGAATGTATTTGGACTAAATTTTAAACCAAATACATCAACTTTCATTGATCAATTTTTGCTTATATTTTGAGACGGAGGGAGTATATGACTAGAAAATCCGTAAAAAAGTGAAATTCCATGACTTATACAAAAAATGGGACAACAAATTTATAATTCAAACATGCACCTAAAATCTTGGGGATGGTCCTGCTATTGGGATGTAGCTTACCTTTAAGACAACCGGTTTCAAACCAATCACATGACCTGACATGATGTGGCATGTGACACCATCTCACCTGCAACATCTATATTGTTTTTCAAAGGGGGGACACCCTAAATCATTTAGATCATCTATACCAATTTGTATTTTATCATGTACCATCTTCTCAATTCATATAGGAAACGAAGTATATACTCAAATAATTGGGACCCTGTTTACTAAATTTTTGGATCGGTTCCTACATTAAACAATCGGTATTTAACAACATTTCGTACTAAATAGTGTATCGCAAAATATCAATTCAAATTGCGCGCTATACCACCGTAAACTTGACAAGACTGGTTTACCTGAACCATTGCATACTTTGCAGTCAACCAACCCCGTCTCTTGCTTCATCTTGCCGTCGTTGCAAAAAACACATTTTGTAATTTCTGTCAACAATACCAATTCCCCCTTTTACTTCATATACACAGCAATGCTCGTTTTGATAAAGGAACAAACAGGTCCACTAGAACAATAAAAACATTGAGAGTCTTATATTTGTGTTATTAAAAAACCATGATAAGAAGGTTTCATGTGTCATGCGTTGTAGTGTCTTATATTTTAAGTTAGAACTATATGTTGAAAAATCCTCTATATTATGATACTTTGCGCATTACGTAACGAAAATTATGTTATGATATGTTTGGTTACTACTATCTATAAATGTTAACTAACATTTATTTTGCTTTTATATTACAATATATTTTTTGCTAACTGAATGATATAAATAAAGTGCTCCCCGTGCGTTGCACGGGTCCTCCGACTAGTAGAAAATACAATTGTGAATCAAAACTATCACTAAAACATCATGTTTGGTGCGATTTTTCAATTACTTCCATTTTCTCAAATTTTTATAGGTGCTTAAGTGTCAGCATCGGTTTCGTTTTTGTGTCAGTACTTCATAGTGACACATAACCATACAATGAATCTCCGTTTACAGGGATACAGAGGAGCAGTATTCGGGTCAAATTTTTAATAAGTGTTTTTATGTTGTTTTTGTGTATCAAATTTACTAGCGTCTTGTTTTATTTTTAAATTGACAGTGAAGTCACTCATATAGGAAATCACTCAAATTTTAATAAGTGTTTTTATCTTTGCATCAAAGTTCAAGAACATACCTCACATCGTGTAACAAAGAAAATCACAATTGTCAAACCATGTAAGACAAATTGAACCCATACCTTGAACCTTAAGTTTTTCCGTCTCCAAGATGAACAAAAGGGTTTAATGGCTTATCAATTTTATGAGAAGGGTTGAAGTAAGAGACCAAGTTGGTGTTGGAGCTTAATGAGAAGTGCATGGTTGGTTCACAAGTCACTCTTGTGAACACTGCACAATGATTTCCAGGTTTTCTTTTGTATATAAAAAATATGCAAAGTAAGACTGATAGGGAGCCGTATTCAGGTCAAATTTTAATAAGTTTTTTTATCTGTTTTTTTTTTATGTATCAAATTTACTAGCGTCTTGTTTTATTTTTAATAATTGACAGTGAAATCACTCATTTAGGAGGGAGGGAGGGAGGGAGGTTTCTTTTTTCTTTATATATATATATATATATATGATATACGCGCACATCCCACCTGCGAGGAAACAGATCCTTTCCGGATTGAACCATAGCGGAAAATGGATGGAAATCAATGCATCCTTGAGTAACCAATTGTTCAACAACTTTAGAATCACAGTCAACAGGAATCTTCGCAATACACTTATTTCAAAAATCGAGATTCTTTGTAAAACTGTAAAGCCAACGACCCTGATCATCTCTGAAAACTCCAACACAAGAAGACATAACTGGATTATTGAAACTGCCAGCTGACCTGTTGAACATAATAAGAATATTGGTTGTTGAGTTTAAGTTTTCTATCAGACTTAAACCAAGTTCATGCATTATTGAGAAATGAAATGTTTAAATCATTTAGAATGTTGAATGTTCACTTTTCTCTAATCATCCGAAGATTTCGAACTATAAATGAATGACACAAGTAGCATTAAGTAGACCATAAGTTGTGTACAAAAAAATTAAAATATCAACATTTATTGACAATTTCAGGATATGGATACAATAATTTCATACATTCTTCAAAAGATATAAAGGCATTCATGTCACGCACCAACACCTATCCTATCCATTACGGAATTTAAAAACATCAAATGAATAAAAAGATATATAGTCAGAGCACATTTTAGAAAGTATATGCATAATAAAATCATGAAAATAACATGAAACCAAATGATCCTTAATTTTCTTATTTTTATAGCAACTTGAAATAAACTAAACATACTAATTTTAAAAGTTGAAATAATACAACATTACTCAAACAGAAAAGTTGAAATTACAAACAAATGTATCTATATTTTCTAAAAGACCAACATCAAATTAATTCATTCTTCTGCGATTTGCACCGGATCGGTTGTTTCTTCTCTTCAGTCTCATGTTTAACATTTGTTCAACAAGTCTTGCAAGCCATTCAGGTTTCCCAAAGAAGAATACATTGTGTCCCAACAACAACCCAGATATTGCACCACAGGCATATCCTATTGCTACTGCTTTCCAACCAAATCCTGATTCCTCTTCATCTTCAGATGTTGAATGTGGTGGCCAATTTTTATCTTTTTTGCATGATTTGGACAATGGTAATCCACATAACATTGTATTTCCTTCATAGGAATCATTTCCAAATGTATCAAACTGTTGACCCGTAGGTATCATTCCCTCTAGATGGTTTTGTGAAAGGTTCAAGAATGAGAGAAAATTCATATTTGTGAGAGCCATAGGGATCTCACCCTTCAACTGATTCCTTGAGAGGTCCAGCCACTCCAAATTTCTCAAATAACTCAATGACTGTGGAATGGTACCTGTGATTCCATTGTTTGAAAGGTTAAGGCCTTTGAGAAATTTTAAATCTCCAATGACTTGTGGAATTTCACCTTCAAACATGTTATTTGATAAATCAATAGCTGTGAAAATATTCAATATATTCGTGAGCTCCATATAAAAACCTTTCATTATGACCACCACAGAATCTTTATAGTAATAGGACGTAACCATGTATTGCAAACCAAGTTGGCTATCATTCACATTCATCATTCCTTGAAAGTTCTTAATACATGATGTTGGCAATGGACCACTAAAATTGTTGTTAGAGACATCAAAAATTCTCAACTTGGGAAAAGGATCTTTGGTGTTAGAACATGTGATTGTACCATAAAGTTTATTTGATCTTAAACTAAGTACTTGTAACTCTGGTAGAATTCCTAGCCAATTGGGAAATACATCCTCTATGATGTTGTCTCCAAGATCCAAAACTTGAAGAAATCTACATTGAGCCAAAGAGTGTGGTAATGGTCCTTCCAATTGATTGCCATTCAACTTTATAGTCTCAAATGAATTTTCTTTGGAAAAGTTTCTAGGCATGCTTCCATAAAGGTGATTCATATGCAAATCCAATACAGAAAGAGAAGAAAATGTGCCTAGGCATGGTGGAATCATGCCTGTTAAGTTGTTGTTAGCCAAGTTGAGTATCGTGAGGGAACTTGCATTGCAGAATGTTGAAGAAATGTCTCCTGTGAAGTTGTTATTTGAGAGTAAAAAGTATAGAATACTATAAGGTGGAATTGGAAGATTTCCTTGCAACTTGTTGAAACTAAGATCAATGTAATAAATGTGTTCCGATGAGTTTAAGAGGTTATGAAACCATGTCGGAATTTTCTCATGAATGTTATTATGGGATAAATCTAATATTTGTAGATATGGTTGTCGTACAAGGAATTTAGGAAAACCATTCGCATTACTAAAAGATAAATCTAACTGTTCAAGGTAAGTTGATGAGATGGATTTAACTTTGCTATCAATGTTGATAGAAAGAAAACTATTGTGTGAAAGATTAAGGTGTTGCAATTTTTTAAATTTTGAAAATTGGTGAAAATCCACAACACCACTGACATTGGTTGATGACAATTCTATGCCGGTAAGATTTTGGAATTCAAATATTGAATTTGGAAAATGACCATGTAAGTTGTTATTAGAGAGATATAAATATTGCAGAGAATAAGTTGAGAACTCACCAATGAACCCTATGAGGTGGTTGTTGTCGAGGTACAACTCTAACAATGAAGGCAAATAATAACACCAATCTGGAATTGTTTCGTTTAACATATTATAACCTAAATCCACATAGCTCAATTTTGAAAGTTTTGTGATTTCAATTGGAATTGGACCAACTAGTTTATTAAATGATAAACCTAAATAAGAAAGCTGAGATAGATGAAAAAATGATGATGGAATTTCGCCTGTTAGGTTGTTACGGGAAAGATCTAAATATTCCAGTTTCATTAAATTTCCATTAACATTTGGGATTTCTCCGTTAAGTTTATTTTTAGATAAATCTAAAAAAGAAAGATGAGGTAACTGATAAAACAATGATGGCGGGATCTCACCGTTAAGTTCATTTTCTGAAAGGTCCAAATATGTTAGTTGGGTGAGGTTCATCAAAGATAGAGGAACCATCCCATCAAAATTGCACCATGAAAGGGCTAAATGAGTAAGAGACTTCAATTGACCTATGGAATAAGGAATTTCACCTGAGAAAGAAGTGAAAGAGAGGTCCAAGTACCTTAGAGGCATGCTCCAGTTGGACTTTGGAAGTTGACCAATAAGGTCCTGATTAGATGACAAATCTAGTTTTTGAAGGTTGGGTAAAGAGAGGACGTCACTTGACAAATTTCCTTGCAATTCAGTAACACTTAGACTAAGAGAAACCAAAGAGGATGACAAATTCTTTAGCATAGACAAAGAGCTCTCTTTGATTGAGGACATATTCACAGTATCAAGATAAAGCTCCCTTAAATTAGTAGCATTATGAATGAGTTTCTTCCATGTCAATGGATTGAGTTTCAATCCCCTGCGGTACTCCATTTCACTTCTAAGATCAAGTGATATTAATTTTGACAAATGAGAGATTGTGGAGGGAATATTACCACTGAGGTATGAGTTTGACACATTTAGATGTGTGAGATTCACTAAATCCCCAATACCAGCATGCAATGAAGAAGGGAAAAAATGATTAAAAGCCAAGTTGAGTTGTTGAAGATGTTTAAGCTGGAAGATAGTGCTATTGGGATGTAATTCACCTTTCAGATTGTTGCAACTAAGGTCCAGACCAATCACATAATCTGACACGGTGTCACACGTGACACCATCCCACTCACAACAATCTGTATTGTTTTTCCAAGTTTCTGTTTTGAAAGAAAAAGAGGAACACCGCCACTTATAGAACCAAAAAGTATCGGAAGGTGTAGATGAAGTGTTGACAAAAAATGAGTTCTTGAATTGTAACAAGGCAGAGCTGTCATGATGGTTGCATAATGAGAATGTGTAGGAAGTAAAGTTTGTAAGCAACAACAAGGAGAAGAAGTGAATGGTAAAAGAAGGCAATAGAATAAAAAAGGAGGCCATTTAGAGCAACTTGATATTATTTCTTTTTTACCTGATGATGATTTTGGATATACCAATTGATTACCCTCAATTTATTTATATATAATTGAGTCTCGGCGTGCTTTTGTTTTGTAGCAAGGGATGCTTTTCATCGACCGTATGGAGCACTCCAATAGAAGGAGTTTTTGTGGTTGCAATTATACTTATAGTGATAGGATAATTGACAATAACATTAATTCATTAGCATCAGTAGAAATGTATGGTGTATTTTTAAGATAAGTAAGACCAAGATTTTTGAACCATATAATACTCAATTTGAAATGTTTTTGAATGTTCTAACATTTTTTTAATAAATTTTAAAAGTTAAATCAAAAGAGTACGGTTTTCATATTTTTTTTTTTAAAAATAAAACTTGGGGTACCTTAAAGGTTAGCAATTACTTGGATCTAAATTTTAATATTTATTTCTTTTAAGTAGTTTAGTGGTTAAAAATTTCACTCTTAAAATAAATAAGTAAAGAGTATAAAATCCGAACGACTTCTACATATATAATAAAATTTTTCTATCAATTGAGTTAAACTCAGAATAACTTATTGATATCCTTAATATGTGTCTTAAGAAAACTCTTGTTGCTATATTATAAATTCTTGTTTAGAAAAATTACTTCAAAAAATATTTAATATACACATCCACTTTATTTATTAAAAAATGATTAAGCTACTTTATTAAAAAAAATTAACATTTTGATTAAGAAATATTTTTATTTTAAGACGAATTCCTTACTCATCTAAACTAGAATCCGCGCCACTTAAGACGAATTAATTCTAATTCGACTATTTTAGTTTAACTAATATTCCTCTAACTCATTTTTTGCTCATCTAAACTATATAACTTGCGCCACTTAAGACGAATTAACTATAATTCGACTATTTTAGTTCAACTAAAATTTGTCGAACTCATTCCTTCCTCATCTAAACTAGAACTCGTGCCACTTAAGATGAATTAACTCTAATTAGACTATTTTAGTTTAACTAATATTCCTCTAACCCACTCCTTGCTCATCTAAACTATATAGCTCGTGTCACTTAAGATGAATTAACTCTAATTCGACTATTTTAGTTCAAAAAATATTCATCAAACTCATTCCTTGCTCGTCTAAAATCGAACTCGCACCACTTAAGACGAATTAACTCTAATTCGACTATTTTAGTTCAACTAATATTCGTCGAACTCATTCCCTGGTCGTCTAAAATCGAACTCACCTCACATAAGACGTCTTAACCCTAATTCAACTATTTGTGTGCTTACTAACATTCTTCCTTAGGAATGGCCAAAGAAATGTTTTACCAATTGACAATAACATTAATCCATTAGCATCCATAGAAATGTTTTACCAATTGGTGTATTTTTAAGATAAGTAAGACTAAGATTTTTCAACGGTGTATGTAATACTCAAGTTGAAATTTTGAATGTTCTAACTTTATTTGCATGTGTTTATGACAACATATTGTGTCCAAAAGTAGAGACTTGGACTTCTGCAATTGTACATAATAATCAAGTTGGACCTTACTTGGTAGGAAATTTACAGAGAGGAAATTAGGAAATTCGATACTGACCTTATTTAGTATATTGATCAAGTTGGACTTCTTCAATTGTACATAGGGACCATTTGGATCGACTTGTTTTAAGTTTATGTAAGTTTATCTACCGATATAAGTCGTAGATATTATTTCTTTTTTATTTGATGATTTTGGATATACCAATTGATTACCCTCTATTTATTTATATATAGGGATCATAACCTGAAACTTAGCATTGATATTAGATGGGAAAGAATCATATAAGTTTGTCTTATTATAATTTGAGTCTTTGTAGTAAGGGATGCTTTTCATCGACCGTATGGGGCACTTCAGGAAGAATTTTTGTGGTTGCAATTATAGTGATAGGATAATTGACAACAACATTACTTCATTAGCATCCATAGAAATCGTTGGTGTATTTTTAGGATAAGTAAGACTAAGATTTTTGAACCGTATATAATACTCAATTTGAAATATATATTTTTGCATGTTCTAACTTTATTTGCAGGAGTATATGACAACTTATTGTGTCCAAAAGTGGAGACTTGGACTTTTTCAATGGTACATAATGATCAAGTTGGACACCTCTTACAAACCAAGTGCATGGAGGAGATTTTACATATATTAAATTAGATATTTTATACTGATTTTGAAAATTTTACACAGTTTCAAGAACTCCTTAATTTGCTCAACTTAGTCCAAAAGAACTTATACACTCGTAAACTCGCCATAGACTCGCGAATCTATACGATTTTGTACAAGCCTACTCAAGTCTACCTGAGTTTATCAAAAATGATTGTGTGTGATTCTACTTGTTTTTGCTTCCTAGACTCGTAAACTCGTACGAGTCTATGAATTTACCCGCAAGTTTGTCAACCATGAAATCAAATATTGAGTATGAAATTACAGGATAAAAAACCTCAATAATTATCCTTTTTATATGATGATAGTATGGTACATTATAAAAGTTGTTCAGTCCTAGAAGTCTATGGTATTTTTCCGATTTTTGCCTATGATCATATGACTGATCTTAGTTGTAACATGTAACTTAGATAACACCAGAAAATGAGTTCTTGAATTGTAACAAGGCAGAGGTGTAGGAAGTCAAATAAGGCAATAAGACCTCATTTAGAGCAATTTACACTATCTTCTCAATATTTGTTTCTTTTTTATTTGATTATTTAGGATCTACCAATTGATTAGACTCTACTTATTTAAGAAACAGAACCTAAAACTTGTATATACTCATATAATTGGTACCATGTTTACTAAATTTCAGGATCGGTCCCTGCACCAAACAACCGGTGCCACAACTTCGTTTCATATTCATTCACACGGAAATTTAACGCAAGATTATATTGATTAATTTTATTCATATTCAATAGCGATTATCAAGGTCACATCAAAATATTTTACCAAAGTTATATGATAATTAAAAAGATTCATAAAAAGATAGAAAGAAAAAGAACTATGAACAATAAGATAGTTACAAGATCTTGCAGATGTCAGAGGAAGAAGGTTTAAGATATAGAGCGGAATTCAAAGCTCATAATCTTCGCGAATAGCCAGAACCGGCACACTTCTTGCAGAGTATCAATCCTACAAGATGTGAATTAGACACAGGCGTTAGTAGATTATACTGTGAAATGTCTTGTTGGTTTTCACCACTATTGTCAATCGCAGATAGCAGAAAATATTAATTTTCTCAAATTCCACTAAGCTATAGTCTATAGTCCATATTTAACAACATTTCTTACTGAATAGTGTATCACAAAACAATAGCAATTCAAATTGCGCTATACAGCCGTAGACTCGACAACACTGGTTTTCTCACCAAAAGTAAAAATACTGTCTTAAATGCAATTTTTGTGACATATACAAAGCAATCATAACAACATTTTATATGTTGGTGAGAATAACATAGTGAGATATACCTGAACCCTTGCATACTTTGCAGTCAACCAACCCCGTCTCTTGCTTCATCTTACCATCATTGCAAAAAACACATTTTGTTCCACCTGTTTGTCAAAATGGCATTTAAAATTGTAACTTCTGTCAATAATACTAATACAAATTTTTATAGGTACCTGCGTGTCAGTATCGGTTTCGTGTTTAGTGTTCGTGGTTTGTGTTTGTGTTGGTACTTCATAGTGATACATTACTATACAATGAATCTCCATTTATAGAGTGATACTTCATTGAAAGGTTAAAGCAGAAATACAAAGGGAAGGAAAATAAAAACATGGTACCTAGTTGGATAGGATACTATGAAGCATCGTCTTAAGGGAGCAATTTTTAATAGCTTACTAAGCATTATGTTCAAATACACTTATAAAAATAGTGACATATCTATAAAAAAATTCAAATTTAGTTCAAAAGCTCTCTAAAATAGTAAAATCTTTTTCTGCTTATTCCCAGGAGTGACGCAGGTTAGGGAATAGCTGCGACTCTTTATTACCTAACGTTTGCGCCATATGTACTGATCTTTGGTTGGCTCGTAAAGGCAAGCTCACTCAATCCTCCTAATAAGTTTTCGCTCTACCCTCTCTTTTGCATCATCCTACTATGCTCACTCAATCCTCCTAATAAATTTTAACAACAGACAGCTATATATCCTGGTTAAGTCAGCGTTTCTAAACAAGTAACTTGTCATTACCTTAGTTCCCACTGCTAATACTTTAAAACATGAACAATTTGCATAAGAAAACAAAAACAAAACACATCAATTTTGAAGTTCTAATGCAGAAAGATAATTACCGTTGCCACCACATCGCTCACAGGACACCGGATCACCCTGCAAAATCCCATCACTCATTACCAAAAGTTCAAAACAAAGTATCAACAATCTTATTGTCACCAAGGGAAACACACTTCCAGAAGCAAATCTGGATACAATTATGTATGCAATGCATGAGAGTCCTATAAAACATACATACCTAAATGAATATGAAGAGTTGCGTTCAAACCATATTCCCCACCCCAAAAACACAGAATTGAAGCAGCACATACTGCAATCTAAACAACATTATTAATAAAAGAGTTTACTAAAGTTTAACTCTAACCTTAACTATCTTACAAATCATTGAACTCATAAAAAAGATTGTTATGTTACTAATTCTTATAACTCATAAAAAATTTAAAATAACTATTATATATAGTAAATAAATTATACATGAGACGAATTATGCTACTGATTCATTGAACTCATAACAATCTCAAAATAACTATCATATATACTAAATAAATCATAAATGGGAAAAATTATGCTACTGATTCGTGGAATTCATAACAATCTCAAAATAACTATCATACATACTAAATAAATCATACATGGAACAAACTATACTATTGATTCATATAACTGATTAAATAAATCTAACTTTAAAAAACTTTTTTTTCAATTGTAATTAACAAAGTATAACTTCTAAAAATATCGGCGTAACGTTACGACCCGTGCGATAGCACGGGTCTATTACTAGTTATTAATAAAAGAGTTTACTAAAGTTTAACTCTAATCTTAACTATCTTACAAATCAAGTAATAGGTTATAAGATAGTATGAGATTGATTGACGGTGTAAAAAATTCAGTGACATTGTATATCAAAATCAAACTCTTTAATAAAAGGAATTTGTCAAATTGGACCTGCTAAAATAATTATTACATTTTTGAAAGCATAGACACCTAAGGCTGTTTGGTAAAAAGCAACCGATAGCATATAAACTAACTTATAGCTAAAAACAGATAAGCTTTCGGATTAAATTTGGTGTTTAGTAAAATTAGTGATTGAATAACTGATAAAGAAAAATTACATAAGATAATATTTTTAATTAATATTTAATTTTAATTTTTTGATAAAAAAAAAATTAATATTTAATTTTTTAAATTAAGATAATGAGGTTAAAAATTATATGCTACTACAAACTATAAGCTGAACCACTACTTGAAGTAACATAGATAAGAATCTCTACCAAACAACCTACGTAGAATCAACAACTCTGAATTAAAGTGCGTCTGTCTGATGTCTGCCATGTGTCGGTGTCCGACACCGGCAACATCGACACATGTGATTACATTCAATTAATTTATTCTTTCTCTTAGAATGGGGTGTTGGACCTAACTCAATCCTACAAAAGTTTTAACTCAAACCTACAAAACTGGTTTGTAAGATGAGGGTTGTCTCTACTTTATAAGCCGATTTTGTATGATTAAGTTAAATCTAACTCCCAATTCCAAGACACTCAAATTATTATTGTGTCGTATCTATGTCTATGCTTCCTAGCAAACAACTCTACTTTGATCATAGGAGCTTATATGCTAAATTTGAAATGACTCTAACTATATAAACAACTATTGCTATTGTATAATTTGCATTTAGCAAAGAAGAATTAACAAAACAAAAAATACATTTTGATAAAAACTAAAATAAGAAAATGTGTAGTTGTTAGTTACCTTGAGGCCAAGGAAGAGAGAAAGAGCAATGGCAGCCAAAACACTAACAGTGGCAAGAAGTGTTTGTGTGTCAAAGTAGAAAGTGCTACCAAAGCCATTAAACAGCAATACTGGGTCAATGATCATCAAGAATCTTGATTTTGTTGGTTTCCTTCTGCATTTGGAGGATGGGAAGTAGACTTTGGATAAAGATGTAGGTTGAGGAAGAGAAAGATAAGATGTAGAAGAACATGGTGAAAGATGAATCAAGGTTGAAGAAGAAGAAGATGAAGATAGAGGATGAAGAGTGTAGTGAGAAAGCGTAGCCATTGATAAAAGGAAAAGAAAATTATTATTTTTTCATTTGTATGTGGAGCTAAGTTAAGGCCTCTACTTTTTTGTCATGTCACTTGTCATAATAATACTTACACATTTTTTTTAATAAGAATAAATATCTTTTGCATCACTATAGAGATTAATTTATTGAACTAAATAGGATTACAATGGTAACAAAACTCACCCTCAAAATTCACCTTAAAAATAAATAAGTGATTTTTTTTTGAATTTTTATATACAAGATTTCAATAATCTCAAACGGTATACTAATGTTATAATTAATACACATGGCATTAAAAATTTATGCCACTATTAATATATTATACTCCCTCCGACAATATATGTTATTTTTGAGAAAAAACTTGTACCTCTATGTCGTTTTATATTATCAATAAAGTATTTAATGTTATTTTTCTTATTATATCTTTAACTATTTATTACTCTCCCTTCTTTCAATTCTCCAATTTATTTTTTTCATACGATAAATAAAGTGTAAAAGCCACATATATATATAGTGATATGGAGGAAGTATTTTATTTATAAAGTCTAAACCCAAAAAAGTAAAGGATTACAACGAAATCATCCTAAGGGTAGCTATACCCATTATATCTGATACATGAAGCTCTCGTATCTACTCAAGACATGAATTAAAACACAAAATCTCAAAATCAAGAGTGCATCTTAACATTTGTTTGCCTCTCTATAGGGCTGATTAAGAGGTTACACGATTTGCAAATGCCTACACACTTCTTCACTCCCTCTAACATTGTACTCCTTCGTAAAAATATGATTATGAATTATACTTGTTATAAAAAAAATTATTACACGTTCAATTAACATTAAACACCATTTCCATGGTGGGTGGTAACCACAGCCTCATGACTCTCCTAAAAACACACCAATCATTTTTTTTGTTTGAAATTTCATAAGTTGCATCGTATGAAGTAGTCATTACTCATTAGTACAATGTATTGTATGTTTTCTAGTTTTTTGTGGTTGCATAGCCTATCTTGTTTCCGTCTGTTTGTATGTAGAGAGAGACATGTAGAAGTAATTAACTTTTTTTTTTTGGGTAAAAATGCGCCATTAATTATTGAAATTTTCTCATCTCACCCACTCACTTTCTTCCCTATCTCCCTAGCAATTCGAAAATATTTTCTGAATTTTTTATAGTGTAAATTTTACACTAGAAAGTAAGTGGATGTGATGAGAAAATTTCATAATCATTAATAAGTGTATCTGCAAAGATACAAAAATAACAATCATCCATATAAGACAACTCATTACGTTGAATCCAAATGTTTACAAGATTTTATATAAACGGTGTCCCTAGACACTTGTTAAACATACCAGAAAATGAAATAAAAAATAAAATTAATATTGAAAAGATAACTTTTGATACTTTTGAGGTATTGAATACACGCATTTTGAAATAGGATTTCTATTTTTAAATGTTTAACCAGTGCTCTCGCTCGGGGCACTGTTTAGCATTTTTATATATATATAAATTATAATAGAAAGTATTAAGTATGAAAATTTAGTTTTTTAAAATAATAAATTTAATTTAAACATTTTTGTTCACCAATTCTGCTTTTAAAAGATAATTTTAATTAATAACTTCGGAACTTTTTTAATAATATATTTTGAAGATGTTGATGTAAAAATGTATCGAGTACATCGACATCTGAATATCTTGGATTTCAACTTCCGAGTGCTTTACACATAATGAAAGCACATATCCTAATCATTTTTGAAATGAACTATAAATAAATACTTTACACATTCTTTACAAATAAATGTTGGAGACTTTCCAAACATCATACCGGCAAAAATGATCTAGTTCAAAACTAAAAACTAATTCCTCCGTCCCAAATGTTTAGTCTTTTTAGCTTTTTAATTTTTTGCCAAAACTTTAGTCCTTTTAAGAAACCAATGCAAATTTAGTGATACTTTACTATTTGTACTTTTACAAAAATTAAAGCATTAATTAAATATATTTTCTCTTTCTTAATAAAGTAAGAGTAAAAATAATTTTACTTAACATTTCTTAATCTTCATGCAAAACTCCAAAAAGACTAAAGTTTTGGGACATAGCGAGTAATAGTCAAGCATTTGTTTTATTTTCGCCATTTAGAGTCTGGTTTTTGTACAACTGAAAACATGAAAAAATGCAGAAAAGATAAGTTAACAACAAAGAACCTTATGGGGTTGGCAAACAAGAGAGTGGAGATTGTAAAAATATTATTGTATTCTAAGTAGCTGATACAATACTTATGTATCCATTATTATTATTATTATTATTATTATTATTATTATTATTATTATTATTATTATTATTATTATTATTATTATCATCATCATCATCATCATCATCATCATCATCATCATCTAGCTTTAAGTTAAATTTGATCTAAGGAGAAAAGTCTTTAACGCTCAGAACAGATAAATTTTATCTGTAATTACGATGGTAGAAAGTGAAGCTTAAGTTATTTTCTTCGTTTGTGGTTATATTTGCATTGGTTAGAAAAACTTAAGATCCTTTTATACAAATCCCAACAAGAGTATGGGCAGAAAATATTAAAACAGCCAGCCACAAGAGATGAACCAAATGGTGCTGCATAACATTTTAAGCTAACGTCGAGTATATGGAGGCTGCAGAAGTCTCCTTTACAACACTACATGAACTTTTTTTCTACACCATTTTGCAGGGCTCGCTAGAAATAACACTGCTAACTGAACAAAATCTGGAAGCAACCAAGATAACAAAAAGAGTCAACCAACTATACCTTGTATACACTCGGTAATCCAAAAAAAAAAATCTTATGTACTGATACAGTGCAGTGCAGTGCAGTGATGATGATCAAGGACCTCGACATGAAGAACAACTTCCATACACCAATGGGAAGTAGCAAAAAGCTCAAGGAGTTGTGGTCGGCAGATACACAGTGTAGAGAGCAATGTCAATCCATCAAAAGAAAGAATTACATATCACAGTTCTAATATAAAAAAACTGCACACACCACCTCCACCACTGATTTCAAAAGTTGGCCTAAGCAGAGTTAGCCTTTTGCTACATTCCCTGTTTTTACAAGCCCATAGATGAAGAAGAACGCTGAATTCATCCCATGCAAAACGATATCTCATCCATACTGATACAGATTTCCTAATTGTAAATCTTTACTGGCTTCTCAAATGTGTGACGATTCTGAAAAGAAAACCCATGTAATTTGAAATGTTTTAAAAACCGAATAGTCCTAGTACTAGTGTACAGTGTACAACCACCAAACAATCAAAGACCAAAATGCACGTATATAATTAGTTCTTGCCAGAAAAGCTACTAACCTGGTTAGCAGCATAGGATCTTTTGGGAGCATTATCAGTATGCTCCAAGCCAAGATACTGCTCCCAAGCACCATATACGTCTCTTCTCTGTCAAAAGATACAATAACAGGACAATGTAAACGTAAGTCCTAATATATGAAACGGGTGTCAAATGTAAATTAGAAATATTTTCTTTATGAAAAAAAAGTTTTAAGTATAAATGAATCACCTGAAAACGACTTGATACAATGTCAGAGTCCTCAAGGTACTCCGGACGCCCTAATGAAAAAAAGGCAAACTTCCACTGGCCAAACAAAAATATGTAATTAAAAGAATTAGGTATACTAACTAAGTCAAGTATACTAACCAATATTTACTCCGTGAAGCAATAAATAATCACTCAAACCAAAATTACTTCGAACAGAATAAGCCTAATATACCCAGCGAACTCAAAAGAAATACCTTGGCAAACTCATCATCAGGAACTTGTAGCTTCTTCTGTATCCGCACTCTAATTTCAGCCAAAGTCTCAGATTCGTGTATGACCAAGAAGAAGGGTTCCCCAAAGTTCTGAATTTGCTGTACAGATAAATTGCAAAAACAAGTTATAAAAGGTTTGGCATACAATTAATGTATCACAGACATCAAACACAATGAACTGTATTAAAGCAAAATGAAACAATTAAAACTATATACCATTTGGTTCTGAGTCGTGTCTTTAGTAAAATGATACACATGGATTAGACGATCATGAGGACCGAGATTTTTCTCTTCTTCTGGTATCTGTAGAAGTAAGTATACAAAGAGAAACTTTTATTTTTCTACAGAAACGGAAAATATATATTCAATATGACATATTGACAAAAATCCACTGGTGCTGTTATTTGAATAAATAAAAGCAGAAACACTTAATAAAATGAAAGCTATCCTCCTCTTTTCCGAGCCCCACTCAAACAAGAAAGAAAGAGATTGCTACCTCCTCTGCTCGTAGAGTCCAGTATTGATCATTTATGTTTTCAATCTTTTCATTAGGAGGGAAAACCTGCACCGCATAGGCCGGACATAACAAACAAATTTCAATTAGAAAAATGATCAAATGTGCAATCGTTAATTGCACTGTCCGTAACATATGCAATTGAAGGATCGTAACTTAACAAGATTCGTTTATCTAATGCCCCCATAACTTGATCAGGAAAAAAAAATCAAAAATGGTAATAAACCTAGTTGCAGATAATTTGTATGTAATGCCACACCTTGTATATCTTGTGATAGAAAACTTCAAGCAACCTAAGCTCAGCATCAGGACGAGACAATTCAACCTGTAAAAACAGCCAAAATTGAGTATCAGTTTTTTTTTAAGCATCAGATATATAATTAAGTAAATGTGAAAAATCATAAATTACAGAAAGTTATCAACTTCATATCATAAAACTGCTACACATAAAATACAGCAGTCACGTCACAACTGCACAAGGATGGCAAACATGGCTTCTCTTTATTCTTCTTAACTCAAGCCATTAAGGCCAATGGGGTGCAGTTGTATTACAATGTTAAGTAAAATTGTACAATACGAGCAAGTTAATGAAGTATAGCAAAAATCACATGCAGGCACCTTCGTTTTAAGATCATCAAGGACATCTCCCACAGTGCTTTGCTTTGGAAGCCTGATGGTATGGATAACCACCTGAATCAACAAAATTTAAAAAATAAAATAAAATAAAGAATAATTATTATGAAAAGAAAATAGACGAAACCAAGAAAAAAATAGGTCACTATACTCACTTCATCCGTAGTAGCATGGTGAAATGCAACTTTCAGAGTTTTCAAACCTTGTAATTCTGGCAGAGGGATGTCAAGTACTTCATAGTACAATATATCAGATGTCTGACATGCAAGAAACAAATAAGATGTTTTGTTTTTAAATAAGAGACACTAAAAATGATTGGACGATAAATCGATAACTACCTGATTGTAGTGAACCAGCATATCAGATAAATGGTCCACCCCTCGGTACTTGATAGGCTGGGGTTTTGGTTGTTGAGAGTAGCAGTTGTGTGGAGTGAGCCTGATTTTGGATGGGTCATCCAAACCAAGTTGTTCAGCTACTCTCTCCACAACATCATCATATGTGTAAAGCCTTGACCTAGAAAGTAAAAACATAACCGTATATGATAAGGATGTTATCCTGAGCACCATACACGTGTGTGGGCACACACCTATATATAACAATTTACTTCAATAAAATCCAATGAGCTTACATCTCCAGGCAGAAGTCATCTTCCTTTGGTTTATCTAGAGACCGGAAGTGAACAACCTACAATATATCAATCGGTGATAAAAAAAAATAAGTGCCATAGCTTACAATATAAACCCAATGAAACTTGCAAGGCTTACTGGTTACACACAGCAATACATGCATGCATTAGCACAAACAATAGGAGGAAAGTAGAACAATTCAAACAACACAACATAATACATTGGTAGCTTTTATTTTTTATTCACATCAAACAAAACAAATTGTCTTTAATTAAACCTGAAAGAAAATACCTGGCGATTGTGCACGTATTCTAAGTAAGAAGGCACATCCGGATAGCGGATATGTTCCTCATTATCAATAGCAGGAGCTTTCTGAAAGCATATAATATCTCCATCTTCAAGCTGCATTCATGGAAGAACAAATCAATAAGAAAACCAATCATACATTACTTAATGTGCATCAACTCGGTATATACTATACCTGGCTTGCTCGAAAGGTTAATTTCTTGTCAATAGGCTCACACATCACATTTGGTTCAAACTTAATTTCCTGCACAAATATCAGCACAGTTAATTCTCTAATGCCAAATGATTAAAGTCACTCATAAGAGACCAGAACCTGAAGATGCCAATAAAAAAAGGCCCTTTCCCTTCTGGTAAATCATGCAAGAAAATAGATTTTCATAGAACATGATGCACTTAATTGCTATTAATCACCAGCAACATTAGTTACCAACTTTACTGTACAACTGAATATGCAAGGATGCACTACGATTTTAAATAACTATCTAGAAATGATAAACAACAAAACAGACAACACAAACTAACCTCATAAAGTCCAATCTCCTCATCAGGATCATAATGAGCCATTTTATTTAACCTTGCTAAGATTTCTGATGGCTTACCAGTGCTGTTCACGAAGAGTCTGCCAACGTAACTGCCATCAAAAGGAAATACATTTAACGTCAACTCAGGTCCACCTTTTACCCCCAACATATGTTAAAAATCAAGAAACTATTCAGTACCGTAGCTCCTCTTTTTCAGGATCATATAACTTGAAAAAAAGTAATATATCATCCTTTGTCTTCTCAGGTGGTGCAATGGGACATAAATCCTATATAATAATGTAGTTTGTCAAAAGGACAGTTTGGATAATGTTTCATGGTATCAAAATATTATACAACTTCATATAAAAAGATTACCAGCCCACGCTCGACTTCCAAAAACAATTTTAATTCTGCATTGTGAACCTTGTTCGATATCTCTCTCAATTGTCCAACCTGCAATATGAATCAGAATGAGAATGAAAAAAAAATAACTTCATATCATAGAGAAATTGGTGCCGCACAGACATGAATCACAAAAAATATTAAGCACGGGATTTTAAACAATCAAATAAGATAACCACTTGCATGTAATACATTGTTATCCGTTTTAAAATTTAAAGAAATAAAAATAAGCTAGCCAAAGATGTCCAAAAGAAAAATAAATTAACAATGCTAACAGAGAAAGATGTAACATTGAACAAACCATTACATCAGCAGGTTGATATTAACTGCCATGAAGCATTGAACAAATCAACAAATTCAACTTAAAACGTATATGAGGGGGGAAAGAAGCTCTAGGTATTTTTAAAATCAAAACCAACATTTGCCTAAAAGCCAACAAACAGAGATGAAAAGGCCATACAATAAGAAGCTTGAAGGTAATATGAGAAAAATGATATTGATAAACTTTAAGCAAAGCTCATGAATTTACAGATTGTGCTTCCTCAATTTGTGTCAATGGCCGATTAGGACGATATGTATGGTTTTGACGCTTTGCCCATAGCCAAAAGCGCTGGAATTGAACCGGGATGCCAAACTCTTTAGCAACCTCTTCCTACATATCACAGATTAGCAATCCAACAGAAAAATCAAACTTAGAAAAAATAACACATCTATTGAATAATCACGACGAACTTCACAAATTATATTATAAATTACAAAATCAAAAGCATAAAGACCATAAAGATTCATATGACATGTTCTTTCTTCTTCCAACTAAAGCTTCAAGATTTTTATATTTTCGTATTTTTTGGAAAAATAATAGTTTTCTAAGAGGATGCAACAAAAATAATGGCTTGCTCTTTAGCAGTTCTCAAACTAAACTTTTTCCAACTTACATAACTCCTATCCTATGAGGCTACACTGGTAATAATTCTGCCATTACCATTGCACACAGCCAAGCGCAACATGATAGAACCAAGTTAGAGATAGACTGACTGACATTTCATCAAGGAAAAACTAGATAGCCAGCTTATCGCTTACTACATTCCTTCAGTAATTCAATTGGCAAATGTATTCACCAAGGGACTTCACGTTTTTCTTGATTATAATTTATTAGGGTTATCTATATAATCACATCAGTGCTTGTGCATCAATCCTAAATAACAAAATTCAGTTTTTCTTTTCATCTACACTGCAAGACGGTAACTGATGATGATACCTTGAAAACATTAAATGGTGTCTGCTTTTGGACACGGAAACTCCGCACTTTGTCATGGTCTACCAGATCAAAATATATATCCTTTCCGATCTGTTCTCCAAGATCTTCATCCCGTGCCACCTAAGTATTATATGTTATCAGTTATATATAAATGTACACACACACACACAAGCTATTTGATTGAGAAATTCACAAAATCTTTATCAAGACGACAACAATACTCAATTCTAGGAAAGCAAACTAAGAACACCTTTATAATAGTGTAGAGGTGAGCCTCTGCCTTTTCTTTCTTTTTGTGCTCTTTTTCTTCCTGTTCTTTTTTCAACCTCTCCTGCATAATCCCATTGTACAAATCAGTGTCGTTAAATAGCAGCCGTGCTGTATATAGTGTATATAAATTTGGAACAAATCAATATTGTTCCACGATACAATATTCAATATAAAATTATGCCAAATAGAGGCTATGGCGGCAATATAGCATTGTTTCCAAGCAGAATTTGAACAAACCATTATTTTTTGCAATCAGCAATTGAGAACATTGGTACAAATTCAATGAAGATTTTCCAGAACAAACCAACAGAAATAGTACAGTAGAAAATAAGAAAATCTACTTACCCTTAAATGCTCAGCAATATCTTTCTCATCCACATTGCATATTACTTTTTCCTTGTCAGCTTCACGTATATACACCAGCATATAAGCATTTGAATATTTGGTAAATTTAAAAGGAGTGTTATTGAATCCAGGATTTGTCTGCGGTAACTGTTAAAATACAATGAGTGGTTGAATGATTAACAAATGCTCATGGGGATCAAATGCCACAACCATTAGAAATAAAATAATTACCTCTTCCTCACCACCATATTGCTCCTCTAATACCCGTTTAGGATCTTCTTTTGTCACCCTCTCATCATCAAATTTGTACCTGAGCAATTCATATATTCAATCAAACCATGCGGTGAAGAGTTCAGTAGTCAGCAATGAAAGCAATACAAATAAACAAATAAAGGTCAATGGCCTTGAAGTAATTTTCCTGCAATACCGAAGTTCATTTACAACTGTTATCGGAATAAATATACAAGAAAATGAACAGTTTAGACATGTGAACATACCACTGATCAGAGAGAGTCGGCCTGATAAAAGCATAGTAATGTCCGCCATGCACACCACCACTGTGAACCAGAACGCTGGGGGGGAAATTAAATTCGTCAAATATTGATGATCACAAATTAAGATATGCATGCATAAATGCACGTCAATCGATAACATCAGCATGGAGAAATAGAAATTACAAGTTTATGTACTTCATTGATTAAAAATCTAGATAAACAACAGCTTTCAATACATCATTCCAAGGTTTACTGTTCCAAAAATATTCAAAAATACATTTCCTACTTAATTTGGATGGGGCTAGGATATGGCTATCTAAAAAAATAAGTTGCTTTCTTCATTTCTTTTTCCACTATCACTTAACTTAATCCTTTATTTGATTTTTCCCCTTCATTCTATTTGTTCATTATAATAGACATTAAGTATATGGGTTAAAAATGTCTGATACACATACACACACACACACCCCAAAAACAGCTTCGAGCGAAGAAAAAATCATAGACAAAGTTTGGGCATGAAGCGCCAAATTACAAAACCAGCGGATAAAATATCAGAAAGCATGCAGAAGCACAACTACTGAATAAATCATGAAACATATCAGAAAGGTCACTAGTCCCAATGCCAAAAAAAAACCATCCAATCAGCGACATAAACCGCTGAAACAGACAATATATTTACCTATGAAGTGTGTAAAGATTGCGGACATTCCTATCAGCATCAGGTGACAAATACTTTCCATTGTCACGATCAAGATCAAGTTGCAATGGAAACTCATAACGATCATTAATCTACATGACAAACAAAGGAGAAAATTAAATTTCCATGTATAGGTACGACAGTTAAATCCCTCCATCAAAAGTGAAGAACAGATAAGCAGAAACTAATGATAATAGCAAATGGCCATGCTCCTTCAAGTAGGCAATGTTCCTTCATTGTATACAACTTTTTCAAATGAAGTACTTGAAATGCAACTTAACTCAGATGGGCAAAGCCGTGGAAGTTCCAAAAACAAGGAAATGCTAACTTCCCAATATCCAGCAAAGAATGAAATATGTTGTAAAGCAGTGTCTCTATTTGACTACTGACCTTTACCATAGTATCCCGCATAAAGTCATATTCAAATCTTTTCAGCTGAAGCTGCAAAACTGGAGGAAAATCGATGAACAGGACACCTTTCTTAGCATCCTGAAAATGTGAAAGAAAAAAAAAAATATCAGTTACACATGAAACTAGACTTAAAATGGCTTACTCTGAAAGTCAATATAAGAAAGGGTATGTCATGAAATTGTTCCAACAAAATTAGAAAAACATTTAATAATGTGGAAACAAAATAATATATCAACATCTGAGTGCAGAAGGTAGGTAAAGTAAATCATTCTAAAATTTTTATAAAGGGGCGGAAACCCAAAGCAAGAGAAAACTACAGAGCAATGAACTCTGGGATTGAAGACTCTCATTGCATCACTATGCAATGCCAGGTCCAAAGAAGTCGAAGGCTGCTTGTAAAGTAGTAAGCTAATTTACTTGGTCAAAATATCATTTTTAAAATTCAAAAATGTTACACTCCCACACAAGCTAAAGCATATAGGTCGTGCAGTTATGCATCAAGATTGTCAGATGTATACTCATTGAAGGGGTTTTCCCTGGACCAACTGTTCATTTAAATTGACAGCAAATGATGATGCCTATCCATAAGACCTTCTATCGAATGAAATGGAAATTTATGACAATATGTTTGGCCCACTCCAAAAACATAAGTCAAAATGTCAAGGTAATACACAATACTGCCAGATTATCACATAAATATCATGAGTGAAACCTCCCCAACTTTGAATTCTTGAAGTAATTATTTGAGAGCTGATGTTATAGCTGAATTTTCTGAATTCAGCACTTACCCTTGCAAACAATGTTGTCAAGATCGAGAACCTGCCTAAGGTCAAGGAAGGGTAACAAGATCGTCAACATAAAATCCTAACAAGGATTGTAAAATCCTACCAAAATAGTTACCAAGGATCGGGATTCAGGTAGCAAGATCGTCAAACAACGTAAAATCCTAATAAGGATTAAGATCCTATAAAATTGAATATTATATATATGAGATTTACTATAAATAAGGTTCTAAGAATAAATATATTACCATTTGGAACTAAATGGCCATTGCCTTATTCAAATATTGTGCCACTACCAAATAAATGTTTACCGTGTATGACATTTATCGTCATAAGTAAGACCTTTTATTCAAACTCCTTACTATGTGTTAGACCTCTTATATTAATAATTATTTTATATTAGGCCGCAATAATTCTGTTATTAGGCAACAGCCAGCAGTTATTGCTTTAGGCAGCAGTTATGTTATTAGGCCGGTAGTCATTTTATTAGACAGATTTTGAATAAATAGGAAAACTTATGGAAAAATCAGTAGGCATTTTATTTTGGGGCTGGATATTGATTGGGAGAGACCAACCTGTCAAATTCTTGGAAGAGAGAGAGAGAGAGACCAAACTCTCGAATTCTTGGAAGGGAGAGACCCAAGGCTCTTGAATTTCTTGGGAACCCATTGTAATTTATTTTATAGGGGAACCAGTTGTAATTAAAATGAATTTTTGTTTTTATCATTGTTTTTGGTGTCATCCTATTCGTCGTCAATAAAAAAGTCAGTTATACTAATAATTTGTATTTTCGCTCCAGTTTCTATCACTATCTTTTGGGATATGAATTACTGTGTCCAATGATGACAAAGATATCATTTTACCTAAGTGATGCACGGTGATAACAGCTTTGTACGGCTAAAGTTGTCATGTATTAATCAAGAATAGCAATAGAATACTGAATGGTCATTCTCAATTGATGTCATGCCGAACTATGGAATGACAATGCAACATCTACCAAACCAAGTCAAGTCCTATAGGATTTCTTGATGACATAGATTTGCAAAGAGTTGAAGACAACAAGCTATTTCAAAATACTCCCCCTAAGCAACAAATCCAAGAGGTTGTTCCATATAGACTTCTTTAAAGATATCAGCATATACAAAAGAATTCTTGAACACCGATTGAGAAAAGAGCCAATGGAATGTAATATAATATCCATAGAAAAAATCACAGAACAAGTCATTTTATGTTTTTAACAACTGTGAAGGTATCCATGCAATCAAGGCCAAAACTTATGCATAACCACTAACCACCTAACAAACCTTGGCATGATAAACAAGACCTTCAAGGCCAACCTTAACTATAAAGATCCATCAGAAACCTACAATAGACTTCCATGGAGGAAAAGGGAAAAGGTCCCAGGTTTAATCTTAGCTTTGAAGTGCACATATTTCATCAACCACAATTGTCACAACACAATATAGGGGTAAGGGCATCACCGGCTATCTAGGGAAGGGACAAGAGAAAGAAATAAAAAAAAATTATATATTGTTGGTTGTCACAATTCCATAGTCTGTAATCATCACACAGAGACATCCTAGACTTAATTAGACAAATATCATTTGTTAGTTGTCACTAGATCTAAGGAGTATCATGGTACACCTTATCTTACATTACATTCTGTGACTATCAAAGTGTAACAGACATAAAAAAGGGCAAAGGACACTGAAGATAGAGAAGAGATGACCCAGAACTTACGATATTCAACTTCAAGACGAATGTTGAATTAACTAAATGAAATTTTTACAAGTAGACTCAATTTAACAATTGGCACTAACCTGCAAACCATATTGTTCAGCGTGGTATTTGTTGTCCCCCTCAAGACGTTCAACTTCAACATACTTGTCAAAGGAAGCATAAACATCTGGACAACCTTTGACATCAAGTTGAAGATCTGCCATACATAAGTTAAAGTAAGACTAAATTAGAATTAAGTGGCATGGTACAACTGAAAATACAATTAATTTCAGCATGCATATGAAATTACCATAAAATGACTCCTTTCGAGTTGATTTATAGTCCACGTTGATGCACTCAATATAGTTCATATGGTGCCCTTCAAACAATTTCTGTATAGTTCCCTCAACAACAGTTGCCTGAACACAATAGTTCATTATGCATTTGAGACGGTACTTCACCAAAATAAAATTGTGCACAAACATGTGATGGTCTTTCTGTTACCTTCATTTTGTCTTCAAGCTTTTCACACAGGACTCTATTTAGTTCTTGAACATCATGCTGCAAGAAAGAATCATATGTATCCCATCCAAAAGATTTAGTCAGCTCTTTTGTTGCGACACTGGTGTCACTATACTGGAGCTTGTAAAACAAACTTTGCAGAGCCAAGGGGATGCTTCCAGAGGGCATATCATTCTCTGTTGTAGGCATATGGTATACAGCCTGAAATGCAATATCCAGGACCCAACATCCTTGTTACTATCCAGTCAAACAAGTGGGCTAAATACAAGAAGAGATAGAGCCTGACCTTTCGGAAATAAGGAATATGGTACAGAGTTTGGAGCAGAGAATTCATATAACATGTAGCTCCCTGGTTCTTAAGCCCAACATATCCAGTCTCCTTTTTTGAATCATAAGTCCAGTAATCAACAATCTTACGGACAAGGACCTCAGCTTCAATTATGAGAGTATCATTCAAAAGATACCCTCTACTAGGATCATACAATTCACCAAGAGGCATGAAGGATGTGAAACCCCAATCACTTTCTCGTGCATTGAACTGATGCTGTGTATCTGCATAGTGCAAAAAAAATGTCACAATCATTGCAATGCCCAAAAATTATGTGCATTTTCCCTTTTTCTCCTCTTCCATTTAGTCTAATGGTAAATGCTCAGGGGTTCCCTCAAGACACTTGGAAAGAGCTCAAGAAAGAGAAGAAAAAATGTGTAACTTCCCAATGGATTAAATTGCATGCTTTCATTAAATGCTTGCTGTTTATTATACCTTACAAGTTCCAAAACTCATTAGCAAAACCCTTGAAATAGATGGCAGATACTAACAATTTGGTTAAAAAAATTCTAGACTTATAAAAAAATTACAAGAATATATATATATAGGGAGCACTTCAAGTGAGAGCACCGTCTTATTATGAGAGATGAGAGGAACTAATCTCAACCCTTGGATCTAAATAAATGGATGAGATTAAAATACACCATTATCATATTCACGTGCACTTCATTTTTTTTCTTTCTTCGGAAACTGCATCCCTTCATCTTTCTCCGTGACTTTATTCGGTTATTCCAGATCTTCAACAATTTCTTTTTTAACAGCAACAACAAATTCCTTCTTCGTCAACAAATCCCTCTGCACTTTGATTTTATTTCAGAAGAAAGTTATGCGCCGTTCTATTCATATTCCTATCATCCCCTTTCATAGTCACCGGGTTGTTTTCCAAACTCCACCGTTGTTCTTTAAATTACAATTTAAAATCACTAAATTCCAGAAATTTAATAAAAATACAGAACATGTATGTTTGTCTCTCAAAGTTAACGGTGATTGAAATTTCAAATTGATAATTTAACATGTTAAAAGTAAAACCTTGGCAATGGATCTCAAAGGTTAATTAAATACCAATACATCTCATACCCTGATACCCATATATATGGATGAAACGAAGGAAGACATATAAGAATTTGTACTCAAAGAATTTGTTTCTTCCTGACTGTTGAATCGAATGCCAAAAAACAAGGAGAAGGGTTAGTGTGAGAGAGAAGAGCGAGCGTGAGAAGAGACGGATACAGAGGTGCACGTGAATATGAAAAGGGTGTATTTTAATCTCATCCATTTATTTAGATCCAAGGGTTGAGATTAGTTCCTCTCATCTCTCACAATAAGACAGTGCTCTCACTTGAAGTACTCCCTATATATATATATATATATATATATATATATATATATATATATATATATATATATATATATATTGAAATAGATGGCAGAAGGCTGACAGAAAGAAACCAATTTGGTTAGGCTCTGAAATTTATATCAACAAGCAACGGCAAAAGCTAGGTGCAAATTAATGGTTAATCAGAAATTGCATATGAAATGAGTATGGAAATAGAGAGAAGTATTATTCTAGGGACTTGATAAAAACAATCAACCAAAATCACGCATGCTTCTCAGAGAAAATGGCAGCATGACATAGATTATTCAAGTATAAAATTCTCTTCTAGTAATGGGTTCAAACATCTTACAACATTCCTTGATTTTAACTCCTAACAATTGAAAGGAACAAACTAAATAGGTTACCTTTTCTCACAGTGTACTTATTATGAATTTGATTAACAACTGCCAAGCTAAACTGTGCATATCTACTCCAACCGTAGGGCAAACTAGTTGAATCTGCAACATCCAAATACATGGACAAATAGTCCACATTGTTTCCTTTTGGGAAAATAAGCACACGCCTGTTCGGAGTGAAAAAAATCAGGAGAGGTGGCTGAAGATAAAAACACAGAAAAAATATAACAACAAAATAACTTGCCCTGCTAGATAGAGTGGGCTATTTGAGTCAAACAACATCATATTATCATATCATAGAGCGTGTCTACTGAAATAGAAAAATGAACATCATGAACTTATTCCAGAAATGAGTAAGCATAATACCATTTGTAACTCCCAACAACAAATACATCTGAATAGAGCTTTTTCATATTCACCCTTGAAAAGTTGTCAATTCTCCAAGTGAATCTTGATGGTGAAGGATCCTCGACAGGCTCCACAGTGTTGGCGGTTTCAGGTTGAGCAACAACTGATGTTCATCAATATAAATGAAAAGAGCAATTAAGTATCTACCTAAAATGAGCTCAAAACTTGGAGGCGTAAAAAAAAGAGTCATCATATCTGAACTAACTAAAAAAGGAGTGGTCATACGATGGGTAAAACAATTGGAAAGAAAAAAGAATGAAGAAACTGAAAACACGCATACATTGCCAAAATGCATACCAACGATAAATCAAGGCCCATTTGGTTTGAAGAAACAGAACTGTTTTAATTTTCAGGTTTTGCTTTTAACTATAAAAATGCCACTTTGTTATCTACTTTCAAATATTTACATAGTCTTTCTCTATTTTTTCCACAATTTATTTGAAAACTGAAAAACAAAGTTAACACTAAGTAGCATTTTGCATTTAAACAATAAATCAAGAAATGGTTTCTCAAACCAATCAAACCCTATGTAGCACTAACGCGTGTAGTTACATTCAATTATACCGTTTTCTCAAATTATTAGCCGTGTCCACATGTCAGTGTCGCACTGTCATGTCCCGTGTCAGTTCTTAATAGATCAATCCTTACTGTTTTCTCTTGAAAAGGAAAAAAGGGTAAACTTGGTAACATAACACCTACACCTGTTTATATCACTTAGTTCCTCTATCTATCTATATATCTATCTGTGTGGAAACCAAACAATGCATGAAGTGATTTCCTTAACTCTAACATCAATTCGATTAAATCATCTAAAAGACGATCAATAAAGTACCAAAAAGAGAACAGTTTGTCCAAGATCAAAAGAGTAAGAAAGCAAGAAGCAGTATACCATCCATAGGTTGATGATTATTATTCTCAGCCAAATCAGCATGTGGAACAGTGTGCGACACAAGCATCTCTTCATCCTCCTGCTGCTGTTGTTGCTACAAAAAAGCAACAAAAAAAAAATCATCATAACAAAAACACCATCACACTACTTCTGATCGACTAAAAAAACAAATCCCTAATAATCCCTAACAAAATCCCCAAAATGCAACAAAATTCAACTAAAGAAAATCAAAACCCCGTCACTCACAATCACATAACGCAAAACAATAATCAATTTGAAGTTTTCAACATCAAATACAACATTAACACAAAATAAATCAGAAAAATGATGCAGCAAGAAGAAATTGGAAAAAGTAAAAGTAAAATTGGAAAAACAAGAAAGTGAATAACGAAACGAAAAGCGAAATGAAAAAGAGAGAGTTGCGAATAGTGAGTTACGTCAATGGGAGCAGGAGTCATGACGGTCATGAAGATTGTAGCAATTGACCTAACGGTGTGAAGAAATCGAGAAAGAGAGAGAGAGCACTGTGAAAAATCGAGATCACACCAGAAGAAGAAGAAGAAGGTGTTTGATGTTGCTATAGAGACGAAAATGGAGAATTGTCTTTGCTCTTCTTTATTTGGGGATTTGGGTATTTTCGGTATTACACGTTATTACTTATTACAATCTTTCTTCATATATTATCTCACTCAATTTCCCACTCTCCTCTTTTCTTTTTTCCTTTTCTTTTTTTTAATCATCTACTTTTCTTTTCTTGTGTCGTCGGAGTTTGAACTATTACTCGTGCATAATATATACTCCCTCCGGTCCTTATTATAAGGAACACTTTGAGAAAAAAATTTGGTCCTTTTTATAAGAAACTTTGACCAATTTTCAAATGTTCTAAATGTTCAATTTCACTTATGCCCTTATTTATTATGAAAGAGAATTTAAAAATAAGTAAGTTAGTTGAATAAATAGTAATTAAATAAGGGTAAACATGGAATAAATTTAAATTTATAAGAGTATTAAATGAAAATAACTATGTTAAATGTGTGTTCCTTGGTCTGTGTGATTTTTTCTAAGTGTTCCTTATAAAAAGGACCGGAGGGAGTATGATAAGAGTCAGTTCGGTAAAAATAAGCTATAAGTCAGGTGATAGCTGATAAACTAGCTGACAGCTGAAAAGCTCGCTTATAACTGATAGCTGAAAAACTAGCTAATTGAAATTAAAGTGTTTGGTAAAATTAACTTTTGAAGTAGTTAATAAATATTAAATAACATAATTGATAGTGGGTAGTTTATTTTTTATAGTGGGTAGTTATTAAATTAAATGGTAAAAATGGAATAAAGTGTAAAAAACTACAAACTATAAGCTCAAACGCTACTTGAAATAGCATCTGACAAAAAGCTATAAGCTAGTAAAAAAAATTGTTACCAGACACCTCTATTTTTCTGAAACAAACTTATAAGCTCATATAATAAGTTATAAGCTAATTTATTTATGTTACCAAACACACTCTAACTCTATCAGTTGAGCTAAGCTTGCATGATTAACCCTTTAATCTAGTTTTGAGAAGTATCACGTTCTTGTGCAAGTTTATAAAACATCATGGTGTTATTCCCATTTGTATTCATGAGCTTAAATAAAAATAAAAACATGAGTGTTTTAGTGAAAAGGATGCCCTAATGCATTATTAGATATCGAAGAAAATATGGATGATTTAAAGTGTCAGTTTGGTTTAGTTTATAATGCATTTGTCATTTCGTCTATTACAAAAAAAAAATGGACTATTATTATATATTAGGCTTAAATGCACTTTTTATCCCCCTATTTTCAAAAAAATGAAGTTTTGGTCCCCCTATTTTAAAAACCAACTTTTTAGTCCCACAATTTTAATTTTTTTTAGTTTTGATCCTCCATTCCATTTTAAGGCTAATTTTGTTGATGTGGCATTGTCACTAATGCATATCAGCGTCCACGTGGACAAATTTAATATCCATGTCATTATTTTTTTTTAATTCAATAAAACTTATTTTATAAAATAATTTAATTAAACCTAAGAAAGTTCATTAAAATAAAAAATCCAAAAATTCACAACCTCTAATTTATTAAACCTAAGAAAAAACAAACAATCACAACATGGACATGATCCTCTTTGATTCATATCAAACAATTGCATATTGAAAAAGCAAGTTTTGTGTTTCAAGAACCTTCAACTTTCATCATCATCCAACTTTATATAAAACCAATCTAGAATTAAACTTCAAACTTAAAACAATTTTTGGGTTTTCATTCAAACTCATCCAAAGTCATAGATAGTTTAAAGAGTATGAGTAATTTCTATTGGAATACAAAATCATCTCTAATTTCTTTCGTTTTTAAAAATCCAAAAATTGTTGAGTTTGAACGGAAACCATAGGATTAATGAAATCCATAAGAAAGGATTCTCTCTGACGGTGAATAAAATTCTAGTAGTTGAAGGTTTGATAATTAGGGTTTCAAATTTCATATTTTATAAGATTTAATAATTATTATTTCAATTGAATATATAATTCTAACAATTAAAATATTTTATAAATAAAGTTTTATTGAATTTAAAAATATATAATAATGACATGGATATTAAATTTGTCCACATGAATGTTGTCACATCATTAGTTACAAGGCCACATCAACAAAATTAACCCCAAAATAGGATGGGGGATCAAAACTCAAAAAAAATTAAAATAAGGGGACTAAAAAGTTTATTTTTAAAATAGGGGGACCAAAACTTCATTTTTTTGAAAATAGGGGGACCAAAAGTGCATTTAAGCCTATATATTATATATGTGTACAAATATAAAATTTGTTGATTTGAATATTAATTCGAATTTTGGAAGTATTTGATTAAGATTTTTAAAGAATGTTTTGATAATAAAAAAAATCTTGAAGATTTTAAAATATTTTAGGAGATTACATTGGCTTTGTGAGATTTTAAAACACTTTTTTAAAAGACCTTTTACAAAGACCTTTTACAATCAGGATTTTTAACACGTGATTTCAATGGAGCTATAAGACAAAATTGTAAGATTTCAACGTTCTTTGTGAATTTTTAAGATTTCAAGAGTTCAATGAATTTTAAGGAAAAAAAACAAAAAGATTACAAGAGTAAATGCAAAAAAATGATAAATAAATTATAAAGTTTCTCGGAATTTCATTGGGAGAATGAGATTGCCTAACGACTAGGTCGAAGCTTTATCGAAAAAAGGTACAATGCCCTCCAACTTGTATTCGATGTAATTTTTTTTTTTTTTTGTCATTTGATGTAATGGTTATGCTGAAAAATTCTTGGCATCTATTATGTATGTGTCCAATTGCTACTGATACTTGGAAACCATTAGGGGTTGCGGGATATGATAGAACTAGAGTTGTCAAAATGGGCTAGTCTGAATGGTCCGGCCTGCTAAACCTTATTTTTTTTCCCGGGGATTGGGCCTAGACAATTCTAGTATGGATTATTTATGGTCTTTTTAGCCCGATCCGATAAAAGCCCATTTAAAATATGGGCTAGCTCGAATGGACAACAGACGGCCCGCAAGCCCGAATAATTTAAAATAAAAAAATAAATAATAAATATAAGTAACTAGTTTTGCATGATTTGAATTTATTTGTACTATAAGAGTTTCTTTTGCCGCTCTGCGAGTTTCTCAAATATCATCTGCTACTTAACTAGCGGATAATGTGTTTTCCTCAAATAGTATTACAATATGTGGTGCACAACCACATGGAATCTTCATATATAATATAACTATATTAAAAGAACATACTAATGAAAATATTATTTTTGCAATGATTGAATAATTTTATAACGGGACTAATTTCGTAATATACAATACTCACCCTACGATAAAAAAAACATTGCGGCAACGCCGCGCCCCGTGCGTACGCACGGGCATTATGCTAGTTTAGTAAAAAAAAAATGAAATATTTGGAAAAATCGCAATTTGAAACTTTGGGATGAAGTTGTAACAACAATTTATCAAAGGGCTGCAACTTGCAACGTTCCTTAACCAGCGACCGATGGTAATGTGCAAAGTTGCACAATAACCATACAGGTGAGGTGCACATTCATGTCGGCCAGAGTTGGTTAAATGGGTACCCCCACCGGTTGGTAAGGTTAAGTGCAAATCTCAAGTATTAAAGTTGATGTCAATCTCTATTGTCGATGCTATTAGTAATAATACGAGATAAATTTGGTTCTTTCGAAAAAAGAAAAAAGTTTTCCTTATAAATATGTCATATAATTTTAAATTTTATAAAAAACGTTTCCATGTATGATTCTTATTGTCCCTCGATTTTTTTTATGTGTTTTTAATTCAATTTACAGTGTCATTAAAATATATTTTTTTAAGGTAATGTTTAATATATTGGGTTATGCTAATTAATGCCTCCGAGACACTAGTCGAATGCATTGGTTAAGATACCAAAACATACTTAAGTTTTGTATTAAAAATAGTGCATTTTATATTTTTAAAAGGATAATTAGACAAGTTGGAAGACCAATTTACTAGGGCACTAGTTGATATTTTCCTAATACATTATAGAATTTTCAAACAATAGGAATGGATTAATTGTTAGGTCGCACGTTTTAACGCCCCCTTTTCATAACCTAAAAGGAAGAGCGTCACATTTTCCTACCCAATTTCGAATACATAAATTTTAGTAGATACATTTAAACCGATTTTTGTTTTTTGGTGAAATAAAAGTAATAAGTGAAAAATGTACTCTATTATGAGTGTTATTTTTTTTTCTTTAATTTATATTTTACTCGATACCATAAAAAATATTTGTATTTTCTTATTGCTACAAAATATTTTTTACGGTAAAAAAAACTACAATTCAATTATTCCATTAAAATTCAATTATTACATTTAATATCTGTAATTGTTGTTATTTCTTTTGGTTAGGATGCAGTGCATTTTTCTAATAATGTTATTATTTCTTTTGCATGTCAAATTATCGGGGATCATACTTTTTGAAACTTTTTTGTATATAAAAAATTCGAAAAATCAATTTATTAGATTTTCATAAAATTCAATTTTGAAATACAAATTTTTGAAAAAATTGTGATTTTGAATATTTTTTGATCTTCAGTAATATGTGTTTATGTTATATGATGTCAAAATTATTGTTTCAATTTAGAAAAAACAAATATAAAAAACTTGTAATATTTTTTTTGTTTACAATTAGTTGAGGATCGAACCCAGGATCTATATAGTACTACCCAAACTCCTCACCACTAGACCAAACCTAGCGGCTTAAAAAAATTGTAATATTTTTAAAAATACAAAAAAAAAATCATTTTTTTAAAATCGAAACAAAGAGGTCAAACAATAGGATGTTTAAACAAGAAGATTTCTCTCTTGACAAGTTGATCAACGTCATCGAAATTCAAGCGGCACGATTTTTGTTATTAACAGCACCAAAATATTGTGGTTACTAATTATTGAAAACAATTTTATTTTAGTCTTTTTTCTTTAATAATAAAATTGTGTGACTATTTTGTAAAAGAAATAAATTTATTTGTACAAAAAAAAAAGAAATCAATTTATTTGTTCTTTTGAATAAAATACTTTTATTTGACAGATTGAATAAAATACTTTTGACTAAAGATTGAATAAAATACTTTTTTTTTTGAAGGAAGATTGAATAAAATACCGTAGTCAGTAATTATTGAAAATAATTTTATTTTAGTCTTATTTTTTCTAATAATAAATAAATTGTGTGATTATTATTGTAAAAGAAAGCAATTTATTTATTTATTTTTTTTTTTGGTCAGGTAGCAATTTATTTATTCTTTTGAATAAATTACCTTGACTAAAAGATTGAATAAAATACTGTAGTTAGTAATTATTGAAAACAATTTTATTTTGGTTTTATTTCTTAATTAATACAAAAACAATCGTTAATCGTTAATTTATTCCAAGACCGAACAAAACCATATCATAATTAGGGTTAGGGTTGGGGAAAAAATTGAACTGAAACATGGGAAGCAAAAAGAAATCAGCGAAGAAGATTGAGCTCGAAGAAGACGCAACAAATTCTTCAATCACAGCAATCAGTGATGATGATGAAGAAGCAAACAAGGATCTCAGCCTTGAAATTATTCAAAAAGCGCTTCACAATCGTTCAACAAATCTCCAAAACGGCGCCGCATTGGATGCTCCAAGAGTAATTGCTGATTCCAAAGTGGATAGTGATGATATTAAGTTAAAGAGGAAGAAGAAAAAGAAAAGGAAGAAGCTTGAATCTGAAATTGAAGCTGTAAGTTTTAGTCTCTGTTTTTATTTGTTGAATTGAAAATTTAGTTTGTAAAAATTGAATTTTTTGCCCCTTTTTTGCAATGTGAAAAATTGGGATTTCTTAGAGTTTGTTCTAATTGACTTATACGAGCTTGTCTAGGCGTCTAGCTTAGGGGAGCTTATAACACAAAATCCTTATATGATAAGCACTTATGTACAAGCTTACGCAAGCTATTTTCTAAAGATAAAATGAAGTTAAATGCTTTTTTTTTTGTGTGTGTGTATTCTATAAGCTGTTTTTGTAAGTTATTTTGTAGAACTTATGAAAATAAGTTGAAAAGAGCTTATGAAAATTCTCATAAGCTGTTTTCATAAGTTCATTCAAACATTTTCACCAAACATATACATGTAAATAAGCTCAAATAAGCCAATTCAAACAGGCCATATGTTTGTAAGTTGTTTTCGGCTTATTTTCATAAACTCTTTAGGATAGCTTGTGAAAACAACTTATAGCCAATTGGACTTGTTCTCTTTTGTTATATATATATATATTTTTTTGGTTATACAAATAACTTACAAACAAGAACTTATATGATTGTATACACGCTTAATTAAGTTTTATTCAAACACTGCCTTGTTGTTTTTAAGGAAAACTGCCCTTAGTTTACTTTATAACACTAGAAGGGTATATGATTGTAACACACCTTAATTGCTTACTACTCTGATTAAGTTAAAATTTAATGGGTTTAAGACAATTATTAGAGATGAAATGGTATACTATTTATCCATAAGTAGTTTAAGAATGTTTGAGATTGTGTTCTTGAAGCACTTTTGTTGGCTTTGCTTATGTAGGCTGTTATAGTTGAAGAAGAAGAAAAAGAAAATGTAGAGACAATTGAGGTTGCGGAGAAAGTGGAGCATGCCAAAGCAGAGACAAGTGTTGTTGATACAAGCGACGATGCTGTATTGCGTAAGCTGCTTGTGAGTTTAATATTTGTTTTGAAATGTAATGTTGAAAGAGTTTTCTAACGTTGTATTGGATGCACTGACAGGAAACACTGGCTTTAAATCGCACAGTGTGGAGATCAAAACTCAGAAAAAGAAGAAGAAAAAGAAAAAGCTTGAATCTGAAATTGAGGCTGTAAAAGTTAGTCTCTTTTCGACTTGTTCAATTGAAGACTTAGTTTATAAAAATTGATCTTTTTTATGCCCCTTAATTTTCAATATAAAAAGTTGGGCTTTCTTAGAGTTTTCTCCAACTGACTTATATGAGCTTATCTAGCTTAGGAGAGCTTATGTAAATAGCTTATGACATGTTTGTAAGCTGTTTTAGCTTATTTTCATAAACTTTGTAGGATAGCTTGTGAAAATGGCTTATAGCTTATATGAAAAACAATTTGACTTTTTTGTTGTCTTAGTCTTAATTTGCAAAAAAAAAAAAAAAATAATTTATGTTGTCGTTTTTAAGGAAATACGGCCTTAGTTTGTAACACTAGAATGAAGGGTATATGATTTGTAACACACCGTAATTGCTTACTTTGGGGTTGTGTTTTACGAAACACTTGTGTTGGCTTTGCTTATGCAGGCTGTTGTAGTTGAAGAAGAAAAGGAAAATGTAGAGATAATTGATGAAGTTGTGGAGAAAGTGCAGCATACCGAAGTAGAGACAAGTGTTGTTGATATGAGCGACGATGTTGTACTGCGTAAGTTGCTTGTGAGTTGTAATATTTGTTCTGAAATGTTGAAAGTGCTTTCTAACGCTGTATTGAATGCACTGACAGGAAACGCTGGTTCTGAATCGCATAGTGAGGAGATTAAGACTCAGAAAAAGAAGAAAAAGAAAAAGCATGAATCTGATGTTCAAACTGTAAATGTTAGTCTCTGTTAGATTTGTTCAATTGAAAATTTTTCTTATAAAATTTTATTTTTCCGCTTGTATTTCAATGGAAAATTGGGCATTCTTAGTCTTCAACAAAAATATGATTTTTATGTGTTGTCCTTTTTATGGAAAACTGTGCTTACTCTTTAACACTACAAGGGTGTGCTTGAAACACACTCAAACTTCTCTTATTAAAATCTAATGTTTTTAAGACAACGGAATTTGAAATAATGGATTGTTTATCCAAGAAAGAAGAATTTGGGTTGTGTTTTTTGTTATTTTTGAAACAATGAATTTTTCTTATATAGGCTGTTATAGTTGAAGAAGAAGAAAAAGAAGCTGTAGAGACAATTGAAGATCCAGAAAAAGTGGAGCCTGGTAAAGCAGAAACAGGGGTGGTTAATACGAGTGACAATGTTGTTCTGCGTAAGCTGCTTGTGAGTTAAAATATTTTCCTGAAATGTGATGTTGAAAATGCTATTGTACTTTCTCCAAGGCTTACTTTGGGTATATGTTTCTGTTCTATCATCAGCGTGGTCCTAGGTATTTTGATCCTCCATCAGACAGTGTTAGTATTTGGGGAACATGCTTTAATTGCGGTGAAGAAGGCCATGCTTCTTTCAACTGTACAGCTGCTAGGCGCAAGAAACCTTGTTTTATATGTGGCAGTTTGAGTCATAATGTCAAAAAATGCACTATGGTACGTCTGATTTGCTTCTCCTATTTGTTTCTGTTTGAAGGAGCAATGTTTACTATAGTTACTGACTATATGCAATAGGTTTGATCGACATGCGTGTGTTCACTAGTTTTTATTGATTGGTTGAGTCTACGGTGCAAGGACTAATTGACTGCGGTGGCGGCTAGGTGGCACCGTTCCTGTTACAGTTCATGCACTATTGGGCTGGATTGACTTGAGTTTGATCGGGTGTTGTCAAATAGCAGCATTATAGGGATAGAGAATAGTGGGATTTGGTCAAACTGATGATTTAGGGCACAATGTTGTCAAATCAGTGCTGTCAATCGCAAAAATAGCAGTTTGTTCAAATTCCGCTATGCTAGGGTGCTATAGCATTGCTGTAGCTGCTATTTGACAATACAATAGTGGCGTGATAGTGCCGTGGTGGAATTTAAACAAACTACTTTTCCCTCAATCAATATTGAAGAGATTTTTTTTGGTTGAATCCAAATGTACATAAAATGAAACTTACTAATTTCAGTGGAATGAATTACAAGCTTATAGTATACTTCGTCATATTGGTTTCTCATTGCTTAAAAGTGTTTTATCATGGGTGTTATGGTTTATCTAGAATTATAGATTTCCTTCTGTTTTCTGTAGGCACGATATTGCTCTACCTGCAAGATAGTTGGTCACCGGTCTAAAGACTGTCCAAAGAAGCACGGCGGCGATTCTAATTCTAAAAGCTTGACAGTGTGCTTGAGATGCGGGAATTTTGGGCATGATATGTTTTTTTGCAAAAATGATTATTCGCAGGATGATCTCAAGGTTGGTCTCGTCCATCTCTTTTGCTTCCTTTTACTTCTTTTATTTTATTTTTATGGGAAACTATGCAAAAGGTTTTTGGTTGAGTTCACTTAGTTATTAATGGGCACATCAGATATGGATTATGAAATGTTCGGTTGATGATTGTTTACTTTATTTCCTTTTGTTTAACTAGGAAATACAATGTTATGTCTGCATGAAATTTGGCCACTTATGCTGCGTCAACACAACAGAGGCTATGCCAAAAGAATTTTCTTGCTACAGATGTGGTCAAATGGGTCATATTGGTTGGGTAAGTCTTTCAATGGTTTATTGACCTTCTATGATTTTTTTTCTTTTAATCTTGATGATACATTAGGCATCATTTTTCCTTTCCAAAAGTAGTTAGGTTTGCTTTTCCATTAATTTCATCTTTTTGCTTACTAGGAGTAAAGCACACTGATCTGTTTTTAAATTTCTTGACTGGACATGTAAATAACTTATTATTTAATAAATTTGAGTACGCATAAAGTATGAAAATCAATTGGTGCAGGCATGTTCAAGGTTGCAAAATGAGGCCACTGATGCTGCCACGCCTAGTTCATGCTATAATTGTGGTGAAAAAGGACATTTTGCCCGAGAATGCTCAAGTTCTGTCAAGGTACTTTTCAAGAAATGTCTATATGGTTGTTAAAATGATTTTATCTATTTATCTTTTCTGTTATTGGTTATTTCCCTCCGTGATCTAGACCATCATTTCTGCATGGCTCTTTCTTTCCAAAATCATTTGGTTTGCTTTTTCTTTAATTTTATCTTTGTCGTGCTAAAATTAACTACTAAGGCATACACCAAGATATTTTTAAAAACCGTTAACTCCACAAATGAATGAAATTCTAAATTAATTTATGAGGATCAATCAATGCAGGCAAGCTCACGGTGGCAACCCGAGACCAATGATACAGCCACACCTAGTTCATGCTATAGGTGTGGTGAAAAGGGACATTTTTCCCGAGAATGCCCAAGTTCTGCTAAGGTACAATTTAGGATATTTTTAAAAATCATTAACTTAACTCAGCAAATGAATGAAATTCTAAATTAATATCTGAGGATCAATCAATGCAGGCATGTTCAAGGTGGCAACCCGAGACCAATGATCCAGCCACACCTAGCTTATGCTATAGGTGTGGTGAAGAAGGACATTTTTCCCGAGAATGCCCAAATTCTGCCACGGTACAAGTTACTAAAATTATTTTAGTTGTTTGCTATTATCTATTATTATTATTATTGGTTTTTATGCTTTCATGCCACATGATACATATCTCTTCACTCGGTTTCTTTTAGAATAATAACTGAATAAATCAATTCTTGTCCGCTGCTGGGTTCACTTCCACAGGTAGGCAATAGGAAACATAAATTATGGGAAACACCAAGATCCCAAAAAGAGAATGGCTACATGGGATATGAGTCTGCACCTCATGAATATGGTAATTCTAGTAAAAAGACAAGGCTTTATACTGAAGAAAGTGACATTAAAACACCAAAGAAATCAAAGCATAGAGGTGGTTGGATGACAGAGCATCCGGGTGAATTCTCTCCTTCCAATTCCAAAAGGGATAGTTGGAGGTCTCCAGTAACACCATGTACTTATAATAGTACTAACAATCATCGTTATTTTAATAATGGTACCGGTAGTCACACTTTTGGTTCTAAATCTTATAAGATGAGGAATTTTCATGATGGAACCCCTAATTCCGAAGGATCAGGAAGGACTTTTCATCATGGGTACTCAGCTTCTAGGTTCACCAACACGAGTAGTAATGGATTTCAGAGAAATTACAACGGGTGGTAGTTTACCATAAATCTAGTCTACATTATAAGACGAGGAATGTTCATGATGGAACCCCCTAATTCCGAAGGATCGGCCAAGACTTTTAATTCATCATGGATACTCAACTTATAGGTTCGACAACACAAATAGTAATGGTTTTCAGATAAATTATATTGGGTGGTTGCTTTCCAGAGTCTAGATTATAAATCTATCATACCATGTGAGTCTTTTTTTGGCAACTCATTTTTCAAGTTTTGTAACTCATTCATGTTTCTTTCTCATTTATTCTTTGTAGCATTATGTTGTAATAACTTGTTTCTTTGAACTTGGGGTGTCGGGGTGTCGCCCTAAAACTTCATTCGTAGAAATGTTTGTGTCATCTCCCAAGTTGATATGAATGGGCCAATGATTTGAGCCGCTAGACCTACAATTTGATGAATAGTCTTTTTAGGGAATTTCTTTTTGCCCCTCCCCCACCCCACCCTTCTTGCGTGCCCCTTGTCTTTTCATTTTTTAACCCCTTGCATATTAAGTAGCTAGCGTCGTAAAAACGTAAAATTTGGTTAAACACAATTCGTTACTTAAAATGTGAATTCAGTTTGCACTTTAACTAGCAAATCTTATAAAAATGTATTCCTTTTGTCCTCTTGCCTCAATGTAATATTTTGAATGAAATATCATTTGCAAGTTAAAATGTGAATTCGGAAGATTAAAAGTAAACACAAATGAAAAGTAAGTGCTTACTGAACAATGAGGACTTGAACAAAACTATCCTCTTTAACACACTTGGTGAAAGATATCCATAATGATTGACTCACTAGAGATCAAACCTTATTCAAATCGATGAGCAGTGATGAAGATTGTATAGATTTTGGAAAAGGAAATAAATCATATAAGATGGATCGAGATAGAAAGAGACACAACAAGATTTATAAAGGAGACAAAATATCTTGATGAGATACTAATCAATGTTTCAAGTGTTTTGATTTGATGAATCTGTTGATCCAATTATAGTTAATTTTGTGCGTAAATCCACTTATATTTAAATGTAGGTTAAATTGTATTTTTGGCTCCCTAAGTTTCACAATCTTGCGATTTTGACCCCTTAATTTTAAAAATAGCATTTTTGGCTCTTTTAACTTTAGCCCCTTTTGCAAAAACAAGGCCCCCTTTGATTTTTACTTGGTCAATGCTTACGTGGACGTTGTGACATATGTTGACTGTATATATATTGATGACTGGATATTTATTAATTATTTAAATATTTTTCAACAATTCATAATTATCATTTTGTAGCAAATAAAAAATAAAACCTAGAAGTTAATCAACTCCAAACCCATATATTCATCAACTCATCAATCCCAAACCTAGAAACTCAATCTCATTCTTATCTCGTTATATACCCACATCTTTTGCTCTTGAATCAGTCTATTTTTTAATATGTAAAATGATCAAAATCCATGAACAATTGTTGCTTTGTGTTGCCTGTAACACGAGATCAGACCAAATTCAGAGCCGGTCATCGCTACCCGAATTCTCAGCAACCAGGCTAGGATTGAAGTGTTCAACTGTTTTGTGCATTGGCTCCTTCATATTATAACTTGTTCTATTGTTTAGATTGCCTGATTCAATGTTTGGAGATTCGAGTTACATCTTTGGGGGTGGTCTTTATTTGTTTTGCATAGAGTGTTGCCGCTATATCAGTTTGGGGGATGCAAGCTTTTCTATAATTCATTTCTATCTTTATGTTTTTTTTTATAAGCAAAGAATGAATTATAAGGAGTACAAGGGGTACCCAACCCTTACAATTCTAAAAGAAGTCATTAGATGCTAAAAATGCAAGATAATGGATCTTTACACCAATCTGAAAATACAAGAGAAGACTTAGAGCATCCACAATGGAGCTACTCATTTTTTAGTACTTAAGTGGGCCCCATATGTACACATCATTCATTTATAATTTTATTAATAATAGTACATTATAAGTACTCAATCCCTCCAACCCAAAACCTCTTCAAAAGTTCTAAATTGGTCTCACTAGCACATCTATCCAATAACTCAACATCATTTTAAATGGGTCCCACAAAAATTATTTAAGTACTATGTCATATTGTAGAACTAGTACTTATTAGGTACAATTTTGCTTTTGCTCCAATGGAAGTACCTATTAGGTACTAGTACTTAAAAATATAAGTATCACCATTGGAGATGGTCAGCTATTCTACCAACAAACCAAAACCAGGAGATATAAATAATTTGATCCACTAAAGATTGCAAGTTAATGACATCTCCTCTAAACATTATATTATTACGGGATCGCCACAAGCTCCATGTGGTTGCCAACCAAATTACATGTCGAGCTTTTGCATAAGACTTATTCTTCACCAAACCACCAAAGGAGATAAAGTGCTTCCAACAAACTTCATAGGGGATAAAATCCACATTCAGCCAGACGAAAATTCTCTTCCAAATTTGTTGCGAAAAAGAACAATTGAAAAACACATGGTCAATATCTTCCTCTTATCTGAAATAAAAAACACAACACAACTCACGCGGATTAACAATAACACCTTTTTTCGCCAACGCCATACGAGTTGGTAGTCTAGATAATAATAATCTCCATCCAAATATACTCGCTTTAGATGGCATGTCATTTGTCCATAATTGATTCAAGGCTTCCACCACTTTATTTCGTGAATGCACTTGAGTTTTTTCTGATTTGAATAACTTGAGTTTTTTCAGTTAAAAAATTATTGTTGAAAATATTTAAATAATGGCTAAATTGCACTTTTGACAAGTTTGACAAACTTGGGATTTTGGCCCCCTAATTTTGAAAATAGCACTTTTAGCTCCCTATGTTTACCTTATTTTGCAAAAGGTAAATTTTGACTTGGTCGACGCATACATGACAAATCACTTGAGTGACTCATGTGTCATGTCATCATTATTTGCCACTTAATAATTAAAAAAAATTTGAAAAAAAAAGAAGAAGCAAAAACACTTGAAGGAAGTCGTGATACTTCTGTTTGTTCTCCTAAATTAGATCATCCTCGTTTAAGATTGTTTCTCCGCCACCGTCATTGGGGACACCTATTTCTGTCACGTTCAACTCCACCACCAACGCACTCTCCTCCACATAGCTCATTGCTACCTCCATTCCAACTCATTCAACACCGTCATGGCCGCCACATTCCCCTGTTTTTCATCACTGCCAGGAACAACACACTCTTCTCCGTCGGTGTTTTTTCCACCGCCCGACAAATCCTCGTCATGGCCCTTGCAGTTGCATTGTATAATCATTATGTTTTACAGTAATTACAATTTGCAAAGTAGTTAGAGACCGGTTGTAATGTTGGATGCATGGTTGTGTTGTGGTGAGAATGGGGTGGGTAGGGTGTAGAAGTTGTTATTGGAAGCTAGATATGTTGAAACTCAAGGCAAGAAGGAATGAAGTAGTTATCTTACTACACAAGTTACTCAACTTCTCTAACTAATTTGGTTACAAAGTTAGTTAGAAGTTGTTGTTAGTTAGCTGCTTAGATTGGTTAGTTAGTTAGACTAGTTAGTTTAACATTTTGCAATATAAATAAGTGTAAGTGCATTGTGTAAACTCAAGTTTTGTGTTAATGCAAATTCTCTTCTTCTTGCTTAAGGTTCACATTGAGCCTAAGCTTTAGTATAGATTTTCCTTGTTCCTTCAACAATGGTGATTGAGTTTCTCTTTTCACATGGTATCAGGAGCAATCTTCTTTGAAGCTCCACCATTGTTACCTTTCTCTGCATCTGCATTTTCTTCACAAAACCTCCATTTTTTCTCTCAAAAATTGATTCTTTCTTTCGTTCTTGAATCTTGATCAACATGTCTGAAGCAAGTTCATCAAGCAGCATCAATGGCGGCCAAGCTACTCTTCAGAACAAAGGATATCAGAATGATACCTTGAATCCGTATTTCATGCATCCAAATGAGAATCCGGGTAATGTTCTTGTCACTCCTCTCTTATCTGGACCCAATTACCACACTTGGTCTCGTGCTATGATGGTTGCGTTGCGCTCTAAGCACAAGTTACATTTCATCAATGGAGCTCTTCCACGCCCACTTGATGAAGACAGAGATTCAATTGCTTGGGATCGTTGTAATACAATGATCATGTCATGGATTAGCAATTCAGTTGATCCAGAAATTTCTCAAAGTATTCTTTGGATGGATACAGCCTCAGAAATTTGGAAGGAACTCAAAGATCGGTTCTACCAAGGTGATGTATTTCGTATCTCAGATATTCAAGAAGAAATTTACACATTAAAGCAGGGTGAGTGTACAATTTCTGCTTACTATACCAAAATGAAGAAATTATGGCAAGAATTAGACAATTTTCGTCCCATCCCTGCTAATTCTTGCACTGATAATTGTCCTGCTATGGATAAGATGCGTGCTTATAGGGATAGTGACCAAGTTATTCGTTTCTTAAAGGGTCTAAATGATCAATACTCTGCTGTTAGGTCACAAATCATGTTAATGGAACCTCTTCCTAATATTGGAAAAGTGTATTCCTTACTTGTTCAACAAGAAAGGCAATCTTTAATTGTTTGCGATGAATCTAAACTTTTGGCTGCTTCTGGTTATTCCAACAATGGTTACCCTAATTCTACTGCTCAATCCAATCCTGGTAGAGGATTCAATGCCCCGCGTGGCAGAGGAGGTCGTGGAGGCAAGCCTTCTTATGGCAGAGGCAGAGGTAAAGGGAACAGAATCTGCACTTATTGTGGTTTAACAAATCATGTTGTAGATCAATGCTTTCAAAAGTATGGATTTCCTCCACATATGCAGCAAGGAGGTGCAGCCAACAACTGTTATAATAATGACACTGAAGAGGATTCCAAATCTAATGCTTGTGATGAGGACAGTGGTGCTTTGAATACAAGTAAGTTGAATCTAACTCCTGATCAGCACAAGGCTTTGTTGGCTCTTCTTCAAAACTCTAGCAATATGCAATCTCATAGTGTGAACCATGTTATCACCCAACCATCTTCCAGTACAGGTACTCTTTGCACCATTCCCTTTCCTTCACAGCCAAATGAAACTTTTATCCTTGATACAGGAGCTACAGACCATGTCTGTCACTCTTTAAAATTTTTTCAGTGCATGAAGAGAATTAAACCTATTAGATTGAAATTACCAAATGGTGCACTTGTATCTACTTGTTTAGCAGGCACCATCATTTTTGACAAAAACCTGTACCTTACAAATGTACTCTATTTTCCAAATTTTTCATTTAACCTAATTTCTGTCCCTAAACTCACTCAAAGTTTAAAATGTTTTCTTATTTTTGATGGAAACAAATGCTTGATACAGGACACACTATCCAGGAAGATGATTGGTGTAGCTGAAATGAATCATGGATTGTACACACTCAACACACCATTCACTAGTCCTGTTACCTTGCAATACAAGCAATCTGCTACAATTTCCCAGCTTTCTACCACAGTCTTAGATAATAAGTCATCTAGGAGTTTAGATAGCTATTCTTCTAGAATCATAGATAGAAATAATGAATGTACTTTGTGGCACATGAGATTTGGCCACACCTCTTTTGATAAACTTGTTGAAATCAATAAAATGTTTCCCTTTGTTAAAATTTCAAAGTCTGATATGCCTTGTGATACTTGTTTCTTTGCAAAACAAAAAAGGTTACCTTTTCCTAACAGTTCACATCAATCTCAAAATATTTTTGATCTTGTTCATATGGACATATGGGGGCCACTCTCCATTCCATCTATGTCTGGTTATAAATATTTTTTGACAGTCGTTGATGACAAAAGTAGATTCACTTGGGTCTATATGATGAAATTGAAGTCTGAAGCCTCCACTTTAGTTAAAAATTTTGTTTCTATGGCCCAGACTCAATTCAATGCAAAAATCAAGTGTATTAGATCTGACAATGGCAGTGAATTCAAATTAACCAGTTTTTACAATGAAAATGGCATCTTGCATCAATGTTCATGTGTTGCTACTCCACAACAAAATGGAATTGTGGAGAGAAAACATCAGCACATACTTGGAACAGCTAGAGCCTTACTTTTTCAATCAAATTTACCAAAAATTTTCTGGGATTATGCCATCTGTCATAGTGTACACATCATCAATAGACTTCCAACACCTTTCTTATCACATAAATCACCTTATCAAGTTTTAAATAATACTTTACCTGATATTTCAAACCTCAAAATTTTTGGCTCTCTATGCTTTGCTGCTACTCTATCTACACACAGAAAGAAACTAGATTCAAGATCTAGAAAATGTTTGTATTTGGGTTTTAAAACTGGTGTCAAAGGTCATGTTTTGTTTGATCTCAAAACTAGAGAAATTTTCATGTCAAGAGATGTTATTTTTTTTGAAAACATTTTTCCATTTCATAACTCACAAGATGTGGTAGCCAAATCTCAGTCTTCACAATTTACACAATATCAGTTTGATGATCCCTTTGTTGACTGTGATTCCCCCACTAACCACACTTTTACTTTAAATAATTCTTCTCCACCACCCATTCCATCACATTCACCTACAAATCACATTCCAAATGAGTTACCAAACAATTCTCCTGGTAATTCACATCATTCCATCATGTCACCACCCATTCCTGAGATTACTTTTTCTACAAGTAATCATTCCAATTCCACTTCACCACATACTGTATCTTCTTCTACACCTTCACATTTGCTTTCAAAACAACCTGAACCTCTTAGAAGGTCAACCAGAAACTCTCATCCACCTCCATTTCTCACTGAAAACTACTATTGTAACTTGACCAGTGCTACACTTCCAGATTCATCTGCTGCTACACTATCATCTTCTTCATGTAAGTATCCTATATCTTCTTATGTTTCTTATCAAAATATCTCTTCTGCACACAACCATTTTCTTTTTAATCTCTCCACCATTCCTGAACCTACATGCTATGAGAAAGCTGTTTGTGATGAGAATTGGAAAACAGCCATCAATGCTGAGTTGTCTGCTTTGGAAAAGAACAACACTTGGAAACTAGTACCTCTCCCTCTCCATAAACATGCTATAGGGTGTAAGTGGGTTTTCAAACTCAAACTTCATGCTGATGGCACTATTGAGAGATACAAAGCTAGGTTAGTAGCCAAGGGTTACACTCAGACAGAAGGTATTGATTACATGGATACTTTTAGTCCAGTGGTGAAAATGACTACCATTAGGGTCTTACTAGCTGTTGCAGCTGCTCAGAACTGGCCCTTATATCAGCTTGATGTAAATACAGCATTTCTACATGGTGACCTCAATGAGGAAGTATACATGCAACCTCCACCTGGCCTATCTCTTCCACGTTCCAATCTGGTCTGCAAACTACAAAGATCTTTATATGGCCTCAAACAGGCTAGCAGACAATGGAACACTAAACTTACTGAAACTCTTACTGCATCTGGCTATGTTCAATCCAAGTCAGACTATTCCTTATTCACAAAACAAGCTTCATCTGGTCTCACAATTATTCTTGTCTATGTCGATGATCTGGTTTTAGGAGGGACCGATAGTAATGAGATTCAGAACATTAAAGCATTATTGGATGAAAAGTTTAGTATCAAAGATCTTGGTTATCTCAAATATTTTTTGGGATTTGAAGTAGCAAGAACACAAGCTGGTATCTCTCTATGTCAAAGAAAATATGCACTTGACTTAATTCAAGATGCTGGTTTACTTGGTGCCAAACCTTGCAGCACACCTATGCAACCTCAGTTACAATTGCATAAATCTTCTGGTCAAGCTATCTCAGAACCTACTTCTTACAGACGACTCATTGGAAGGTTACTTTATCTCACACACTCTAGGCCTGAAATTGCTTATGCTGTAAGCAAGCTAAGTCAATTTCTAGACAAACCAACCAATGAACATATGTTAGCAGGATTACATGTTCTCAGATACGTCAAAAATAGTCCTGGACAAGGTTTATTCTTTGATTCTAAATCACCATTAACACTTAAAGGCTTCTCTGACTCTGATTGGGGTGCATGCCCAGATACTAGGAGATCTACTACTGGTTTTTGTTTCTTTCTTGGCAACTCTCTCATAAGCTGGAAAAGTAAGAAACAAAATGTTGTTTCTAGGTCTTCATCGGAAGCTGAATATAGGGCATTGGCTCAAACTACTTGTGAAGGTCAATGGTTGAAGTTCTTGCTGCAAGATCTTCACATATCACACCCTACTCCTATAGTGATTTACTGTGACAACAAATCTGCACTTCATATTGCTGCAAACCCTGTCTTCCACGAGAGAACTAAGCATATTGAAATGGACTGTCATGTTGTTCGAGAGAAAGTTCAATCTGGGCTAATTCACTTGTTATCTGTTCATACCAAAGAGCAGGTGGCAGATATCCTAACCAAATCCTTGCATCCTGGTCCTTTTCATACACTGCAATCCAAGCTTGGAATGATTGATATCTATTCCAGCTTGAGGGGGGATGTTGAAACTCAAGGCAAGAAGGAATGAAGTAGTTATCTTACTACACAAGTTACTCAACTTCTCTAACTAATTTGGTTACAAAGTTAGTTAGAAGTTGTTGTTAGTTAGCTGCTTAGATTGGTTAGTTAGTTAGACTAGTTAGTTTAACATTTTGCAATATAAATAAGTGTAAGTGCATTGTGTAAACTCAAGTTTTGTGTTAATGCAAATTCTCTTCTTCTTGCTTAAGGTTCACATTGAGCCTAAGCTTTAGTATAGATTTTCCTTGTTCCTTCAACAATGGTGATTGAGTTTCTCTTTTCACAAGATATGATGCCTTCACCAATGGATTAATTAATTAAAGGGAAAACACCGGTGACACTGTGCTTTTTGAGTTACAAAATTTTGGAGGATGATCTAATACTGATACAGAATTTTGGAGGACTTCCTTCTAGTGTTTTTATTCTTTTTCAATTTATTTATTTTGTTACTCAAGTCGCTTCTCACGTCTGCATTGACCAGGTTAAAATTGACATTTTGCAAAAGGGATAAAAATAGGGTTAAAAGTGCTATTTTTAAAATTAGGAGGCAAAAATTACAAGTTTATGAAATTTAGGAGGCCAAAAATACAATTTAGCCTAATAAATTCAAACAAATATTAACTGGAAGTATACTTTTTGTTTTAAAAAAGAAGTTATATAACTTTTTTTTTTTTTGACTAAAACGTGAATTATACCATAACAATAATACGTCATAAAGTTTTAGACTAGTGGTGAGTTACGTGAATCTTGATTATTTGCATTTATATAACTTTTTCAAATTCATTTTACACATATTTCTTGACCTTTTTCTTTTCTTAAATCACTTGTATTTCATAAAAATTGGGGGCGATATAATCTTTACGCAAAGGCCATTTTATCCAACTTTCGGGCATTAAAATACGTTTCAGACATGGATGATTATCTTAAGAGATTCATAACATAAACTCCTTATTTAGGAGAAAAGTTTTTCAAGCATCCACTCAATAATAGACTTTACACGCTTCTTCGAGTCAAGAGGTCCAAATAAAAAGTTTCACACATGTCAACCATTTGATTATAGCCTCTTGTAAAGGTTTAACTATACATTTGGTTCCTTACGTTTATTTTAGGTTTTAATTTGATCCCTTACGTTTATTTTAGGTTTCAAGTTAGTCATTTCCGTCAATTTCGTCACATGTGGCAGTCAATTTGCATACGTGAACAGATATGTTGCACTTGGACACACTGACACGTGTATTGTTCAAACGGTGTTAGTGACAAAATTAACTGAAAGGATTAACTTGAAACCTAAAATAAATGTAAGGGACCAAATTGATATTTTTTTAAACGTAAGAGACCAAATTAAAACATAAAATAAATAAAAGGGATCAAATGTATAGTTAAGTCATCTCGTAAAAATAAACCATTTGATTATGACCTAGAATTTAGCTTCAACTTGTTTCTCTTTTACATGGAACCTCGTTCCATTTGTGTACTAATTCATTCGTGAATTTGGAAATCTTTCTCCTTTCCTAATTAAATATAGTTTTCACTATAAAATTATAGAATTCTCAAGATATCATAATATCCAATTCAAAGGTACATCTCCATCAAGCACACATGTTAAAAAAAAAACAAAAAACCTTTTCATCAATGCATCACCTCGCTGGATTCAAGGAGTGCCAATCTCACATCACATTGTACATCTCATTTTCATTATTTTCCATTCTAAGCAACATTTCCAATCAAGAAATCCATGCGAACATGCAATCGCAATCGTCTGATCTATAATTATATGACTGATGTTATAACTTTACAAAATGGATATAAACGTAATCAGAACATAAATAATCTAATCAAATATCAAACTGTACGTATCTACAACAATGAGAAACCATAATTCCACCCATTATTTCCAATTTTTACCCCCTAAAAAACCACTTTCTTATAAATAAATAAACACACAACAATTTCAGAAAGAAAAAAAAAAACACATAAAAAACCCAACCTTTGTTACTTTCACATCGGAAAATATTGCCATCTTCTCTGCCGCATTTCACCAACTCCGATCGTCGTTCTTGGCGAGGTCCAAAGATAGACGATATATTCATCAGGTCATCATATTACATCCATCAAACACATACATAAGGTAAAAAAAAAAACTATTCATCTCACATCACATCACTAGATTTGAGGAGTACCAATCTCACATTATACATCTCATTTTCATTATTTACCATTCTACCCCATATTTCCAATCAAATAATCCATGCAGTCATGCAATCTCAGTCATCGTCCGATCTTTAATCATACGACTAACATTCTAACTTTACTTCATATCTAAAACACGTTTTACCAAAACACACAAATCATCCTATCAAAATCAAACTATCAATATCTACATCATAAAAAGCCACAACTCATTAATTATTTCCAATTTTGACCTTAGAAACTACTTTCCCATGAACAAATTCAACCCACAAAAATCTCACAAAAGAAAAACACTAGTCACACAAAGAAGAAAACTTGAAAACAAGCCTTTATTACTTCCTTTTTTTTTCTTCTTTTCTTTTCTTTTCTTTTCAAAGTCATGCCTCATTCTCTCGCATACCCTATTTAATCAATCAATCTTCCCTCCCAAGGTTTTAATTCTACCACTCTTAACCAAACTCAAAAACCCTAGATTCTCTCTTCACAATCATTTCATTCTTCGAGTTCTTCACCCTAAAGATACTCAAAAATTTCCCATCACAAAATCACACCCTTTTCAATTTTTCATCTGCTTCTGCTATTTTCCCATTCAGAAGTTTCGTAAATTTCATAAATCCCTAATTTCTTTACGTGGGTCTCTTAAAAATCACACCTTTTGCTCTTTGATCACGAATGGGTATAACCAAATTCAATTCATGAACTCGTATTTTCTCATCAAAGAAACGATTTTTTTCAAAAGGGTTGAATTTTCTGAGATTATTGCGTGTTGGGTTTGAATGATTTTGTTTGTTTGTTTCTGAAAAACAGTTTACAGTTACAGAAGCAACAATGTCGGATGACATGCTTGTGCATTTTTCGTCGAATTCTTCTAACCAATCGGATCAGTCTCTGCCTACAAAGATTGCTAAGCTTGAAGCTCGAATGGTTGGAAAAGGTTCTTCTTCTGCTTCTCAGCAACAAGGTTGGTCTTCTGTTTCTTCAGCTGGGAAATTCAGTGGAGCAGTTGAAGATTTGGTTGAACCTTGTACTTCAAGTGACTCCGATGATGATGTAAGTTTTATCCATTTTTATCTGCAAGATGAGTTTTATGCTATGAAGCACGAACACTCCTCGGATTAGGCGTGTCTTAGTGTCGGACACTACTAGACACCAATACATATAGTTAGTTACATTGAATTGTGTCATTTCTCAAATTATTATTGGTGTCGAGTGCGCGCTTTTCATAGGTTTTATGTATTCATGAGGCTTCATGTTCGTGTCAGTTGCGCGTTCGCGCTTTTCATAGGTTTTATGTATTCATGAGGCTTCATATTTGTTGCTTATTTGCTTGTAGTGATAAGGATTTTCAATGCTGATCTAATAGTTTGTTGTTGTAATTTTTGTTGGTTGAATGATTGTTTATCGAGTAAATAGCCATATGGGTCCTTGAATGTAACTTCCATCTTTGAATGTATCAAAATTAGGAAAAAAAACCAAATGTATCATTTGTTGGTCGGTTTTATGCTCGCATATTTATTTTGCTAGTTAGTTGGTCATTGAACATGCCGTCCATTAGTAAGTTTGGTCAGTGAAATTAGTAATAGAAAACACATTTAGGGATACTTTGTAATTTGATACATTCAAGAACTGTAGTCATACCGCTCCGCCTGGTCCACCTTACATTTGAGGACCAAAATGACTGTTTATTCACTGTTTATCTTTTTATGGTTTTTGATATAATAAAGGAAAATGCTAACTAGTGCCCCCGGGGCACTAGTTAAGGATACTAATTATAGTAAAATTACATTGAAACTTGTGTAGTCAATGTTTGTAAAGTATAAAAAGTGTCATTTCCAATGCAAAAATTGCTTTTTTTGTATCCTTAACTAGTGCTCCGGGGGCACTAGTTAGCATGACCCGGTAATAAATATGTGGTGTATGTTATTTTTCCTGACAAGAAGATTATGTATTTTGTACGAGCAATTCTTGGATGCGTTCTTTTGATAGACTGAATTAATAGATTGTTTTTATCTACATATTTCTATTCCAGAATGGCGGGGAGTTCTTGATTCAAGCCAACACGCGTAAGCGCCCAAAACCTGAAAATGATACTGCTGATGTTTTTGAACGTGCTGAGGTTTGTTTTCATATGGAAACTCTGTATACTCTTCGCTATATAGTATAGTATAAAATAGATGTGACGGAAATTTGTCGGATAAATTGTGTTTGTTTGGCTTACTTCTAAAATCTAAATACTTTGTAGTTGCAATCTGCTGTTACTGATGGAAGACAGGCTAGTTTGGAGGCCGTGGAGACAAAAAATAATGTCGAAGCAAATAGAAAGAGATCTGGTCGTGGAAGAGGGAGTTCTGGTTCAGGTAGGGGTCGTGGATCCAAAAGTAATGATCAAACCAGATCACAAATTTCTCCCCCAACAGTTTCTGCTTCAAATGGTCAGAATGAGAATAAAGTAAGCAGTTTACAACAGTTTCAGTTTTATTAGCTATGGGAATGACATCTTGCTCAAGCAATAAATTTTATGGAATGATTATTTATGTTGTACTCCTTGACTGTTCACTATAAAACTCATTTATTTGCAGGATGGTAGAATCAAAGATCAGTTTCATAATGATAATAGTGCTTCATTAGAGGTATGGCTCTTCTATATTATTGAGTTACATTATTGAGTTCCACTTTTAAGTTTTAAGACAGTAAACGTGTGTTCGGCTTTATATGTTCACAATTAGAATTTTGATTTGACCTCTTTCAATTGTCTCTTTCCCCACCATATCTGCATGACTTCGCTGATACTTTAAAACTTCATTATTGTGAGTTTCAATTTTTTTTTTCTTATCTGATTTCATCTTTCTATTAAATTAGGAGGAGGTTGCATCTTTACGTGCAAGAATTGTTGTGTTGGAGGAAGACTTGCGTAAAGCAAAGCTAGAAAACTCTGAGAATCAGAATGTTCGTCAGCAGTTGGAAATGGTAAACCAATGTTTGTCCAATTGCAACAAGAGTTGTGAATTGATAGTTGTTGAAATTAATGTGATGGTTTTCTGTTCTTTTTAATGTTTTATTTTGGCACATGCAGGAACTGAAGGAACTGAAAGCTCTTGAACAACAAATGAAGCCTAAGGTTTGATTACTTTTAGCTTTTAGCTTTTAATTGCACATTAATTGCAGTTAAACTTTCCTTCTTGATTCTACCTAGACACGACACTCCTTTTAGTATACATGTTAAAATGTTATTTAAAATATAATAAAGTGGTGGATTCACTTTTGCATGTGACACTAAATCTGCCTGCATGAAACTTCTTAAAAAAGGTTATTGTTCTAAATAATCTAAAATAAGTTAAGGAGCATTCTATTTGTCATGCATAATAAATAAGTTAAGCCAGCATATTCACATTTGGTCTTGTATTTTGCAGAGAACAAAAATAATATCTGATTTGCTGATATCAGTTTCAAAGGCTGAAAGACAAGAAGCAAGGCTAAAAGTACGACAAGACTCATTGAGGCTTGGAAATGTTGGTGTACTCAGGTATAGGTGGAGCATTGTTTGTGACAAATACTTTTTTATATTATTTTTATTTAGGTTTTCTTATTGGTTTGATTATGAATTTTAGAGCTGGTACTATCATATCGGAGACATGGGAAGATGGTCAGGCGTTAAAGGATCTTAATGCCCAGCTTGTATGTCAAATCTCTTTCTACCCCTTCGTATTTATTTATTGAATTTATTATGCACCAATGGTATTTGCATGTAGTATCATAGATGTCACATCCATTTTGGGACAATTTCTTCTTAATATATCGGGATTCAAGATGAGATTCCTGTTCAAAATAGATAAACACTAGAGACTTGTATCGATCTACACTGCCCAATGCTTGAAGTATAGATTTTAACCGTATTGCATGAATATTTGTATGTACACTATAAAAACAAATCAATTTATTTTTCATGTAACACATCAACGTTAAGTTAAACTGTCTCTAAAGATATTTATGTGTTTCATTTGTGCAACCATGGTTTTATGGGCTTCTCATTAATGATCTTAGATTCTAAATACTATCACACTTGGGCCTTTTTGCTTTTGTTGGATTGATGACTAAAGGCAACTATATAGACGGTGTCTTCTCTTCGAACTTCTAAGCGTTTCCCTTTTCACTATGATTGAGGGGCATTAGCTTGTGGTGTATTTTGTGAATGTTTCCATAACATCTGTGGTAGTTTTTTGCATTAGTAATAACATGAATTCCCTTATCTCTTGATTTTATATTTTACAGAAACAACTAATAGAATCAAAAGAGGCAGTTGAGCGCCAGCGGAAGCTGTTCAAGAAAAAACAATCAGGTAACACTAGGTTTCCTTTTTTTCTCTTAACATTTGTCTTGCTTCACTTGGGGAAGAGGGGTTAAGCGGACCACATGAATGACTGTCCTTTTCCGCTTTCCCTTTCCCTTCATTCTTAGTTTGTATATTTGTACCAATTGTCATTATAACATATACCACTGATCATAATAAACCTGTACAGTACCCTATGTGATTTGTTTGCATCAACTTTTAATAGCCTTCATTATTTATTTATTTATTTATATATTACCCTGATTATATTATAAATCATGAATATGCTCCTTAACATGGCTAATTGACTCAATAAATATCTATTTCAGGCTATGAGATACTGCTAGACTATCTTGTATCATGTTATTCTGCTCACTTTCTAATGGTTTGAGTTTTGTTTTGCTTGTTCCTTTTCTATGGTTGAAGATAAGAGTGAAGGAATAGATGCAGAGGCTGGAATGCTGGAAGATATTATTCTCATGCACGAGGAAATCTATAAGTGTCGACTAGCCAGCATTAAACGGGTAAGTTGCTACTTCTCGAATTATTTTATTTCCTCTTTATATTTCTAATGGTGGAATAATTTTCAGGAAGAAGAAATTGTTTTGCGAGAGAGGGACCGCTACGAACTAGAGAAGGGCAGACTAATTCGTGAAATGAAACGCATACGGGATGAAGATGGTTCACGGTTCAACAACTTTCAGATTCTAAACCATCGTTATGCCCTTCTAAACCTTCTCGGAAAGGGAGGATTCAGCGAGGTGTACAAGGTCTAAACTTTTATAGTTCAATAGTAATCATTTTTTCATATTTATATTACTTTAGGAAATATTATACAAGGTTGAGTTAGTAAAACCAAAATCCTAGAGAGTTCCTTTGCCTTTATTGGCAATTGTAAATAAATACCTTTTTGCTCCAGCAGGCTTTTGACTTGGTGGAGCATAGATATGTTGCCTGCAAACTTCATGGTTTAAATGCTCAATGGAGTGAAGAGAAGAAGCAAAGTTACATAAGGCATGCACTTCGAGAGTATAATATTCACAAGACATTGGTTCACCCTCACATTGTTCGCTTATGGGACATCTTTGAGATTGATACGAATACATTCTGCACGGTGCTAGAGTATTGTAGTGGTATATGCACCTTATCTGTTTTATGAAAATCATTATTTTTTTGACTTTTGTGACAAACTATGGGTCTGTTTGGATCGAGTTATTTGAGCTTGTCTACTTGCCTAAGCACTTGTGAGATTGTTTGAAAGAGCTAATGAAAACAGCTAATGACATGTCCATAAGATGTTTCCAACTTATTTCCATAAGCTCTCCAGGATAGCTTATGAAAAGTTGAAAACAATTTAAAGTTTATTTGAAAACAATATGATTTTATCTTATATTACAGAGATAGATTTTACATAGTGCTTAATTAAGTTGTTTATCCAAACAAGACCTATAAATATTGTATGTTTGATTTCTTGTTTTGTCTATCACTCCTTCCTCTGATCCTCTTTTGTTCTACCAGGGAAAGATCTTGATGCTGTTCTTAAAGCAACGCCTACATTGCCTGAGAGGGAGGCTAAGGTCATTTTAAGTCAGATTTTCCATGGCCTTGTTTACATGAATAAAAGAACACTGAAGATTATTCATTATGATTTAAAGCCTGGAAATGTTTTGTTTGATGAACTTGGGATCGCTAAAGTGACTGATTTTGGTCTTAGCAAGATAGTGGAGAATGACGTGGGATCCCAGGGTATGGAACTTACATCCCAGGGTGCTGGAACATATTGGTAAGCGACTAAGAATTAAGATCATTGTTGTAGGATTTCAAATTTTGAAGTGTTCCAAATTTGTTAGTTTTAAGCTTCAGTCTCCTCAATATACTTCAACTTTGATGCTCGTTTCATGTTTCCACGATCTTTTAACATTTGCGTTAATAAAGCCTCTTATGCCTTTTTTTCTTTTCTGATTTGCAGGTATTTGCCTCCTGAATGCTTTGAGCTCAGCAAGACACCACTTATATCATCCAAGGTCAATAATTTTCTAATTTGTAAATACACGAATAGGTTTTTTCTGCGTGTGATCAATTTTCCATTTATTAGTCCTTTTGTTCAAAACTGTTATTTCACTTTAACATAAGTGTTGTGATGGTTGGTTGGTATTGTGCAAACAACTAAGAATTGGATAATGATAATCACCTTGCGTTTCTGACTTGTGGAAAACAGGTTGATGTCTGGTCTGCTGGTATTTTGTTTTATCAAATGCTCTTTGGCAGACGTCCTTTCGGACACGACCAAACACAAGAGAGAATACTTCGTGAAGACACGATCATTAAGGCACGCAAAGTTGAATTTCCCTCTAGGCCTACTATTTCTAGTGAGGCAAAGGTTAGTTGAGCCCTTTTCTATTAATTACTGCCCCTGGCTGATTGTTCTTTGCCATATTTCATTTATTTATATTATTCGATAGTGGACACAATCTTTGCTTGTTGTGGGTTATATTTATTGAACAAATATTCAACTTTATTCCATGCTCAAGCACAAAATATCCTTCATAATTTTAATTGAATGTGCAGTGTCTCTCCTCCATATCACAATGCCATTAAAATGGTGATGGTTTGATAGTTTTGAAAGTAATTTGCACCAACGAGAAAATATTGATAGTGCAAGATATTTTTTTCATTTAAATTATTTATCATTCTAATTATCATCACCAGAACCACAATAAAATTTCTTAGGCATTGTATTCTCAAAGTAGTTAAAATCTCAACCGTTGATTTCCAATCAATAATCATAATTCTGTATTGTATTATCTAAAGAGCATTCATTACTTTAAAGGAGTCAAATCCAAAAAAATAATACCTACTATCTACAATTCTTACTATGAAACCTGACAATTATCTCTACTATGTTTACAATTTTGTCAGGATTTTATTCGGCGATGTCTTACATATAACCAGGCCGAGAGACCAGATGTGTTAACCATTGCTCAAGATCCATATCTCACTTACACAAAAAAGTAATGATGATCATTGACTTGGCTTTGTTACCTTCACCCCACGAAAAAAGTATACGGGGATTTCATCTTCTAACTTCGGTCACTAAAATATCTGTCAGAATTTGTACAGGTTGTAAATTTTTTTTTTATCTTGAATGAGTCAGAGAAAGAATGTTTCCTCACTCTGAAAGGATCAAAGGAAGTCTTGTTGTCTTCATGCATTTAACATTTGGTTCAAAATGTTGGAGTATCAAAAGGCAAGTTGGTTTTACTTGACCTTAAAAGGGTCATGATGATGTATAGGTTGGTGAGAAGGTTTTCCAGATTTTTTAGTACTCTTCTTGCCACCAAATTATAGGATTTTAATTCATATTGATATTGATTGGCTGCCATTTTAAAGATATTTTGTTGAACAGTTTGTTTATGTTACATTTGCCTAATATGTGGTTTAGCCTAGTATGTGGTGCCTGGTACAAAAGTAGTTTTCAACCATCGTACGTGATGTATTTTTTGAATAATAGCCTAGTATTTGCAATTTCACCTCTTATTCTTCTTAGTTCCACACTTGTTCAACTTTGGCGTTCCAATTTTTGAAATCTAGGGTTTCTTAATTCTCGTAAGTGTAGGGTTTGTAGTGCATCAATCATTAATGGTAGCAATTGTTTGCTCCCTGACCTCTTCTCAAAAACGAACTCTTGTGTGCTCAACAAGTAGAAGGATGGCATTTTACATGTTACCATTGTGGCGGAATGGGTGTGGTGACCACAATTTGTATAGGGTAACAAGGGTATGAAGAAAAGATTCTCCACTTCCTTTGATAGGTCATCATCCCCAAACAGCATGCTTGTTGAGCTCTATCAGTCTTAGAACTTGGTAGTCAACAACGAACCACACCACTATTATTGTCATCGCTTGAGTCTGCTTCACAATACCTTTTCACTTCTCTCCGTTTTTTATTTTGTTTCAAAGTCTTCCTTAAGGCCGTTAATGTCCTCATTGCCATACTCTTCCTTGTCAAGCTCTCAACTCCAACAATCCATCAAATTTGTCAACAAGCATTTGTATCAACAAGGTTGTTAGCCAACAGTCCATCATCCTTTTTCCTCTTGAACTAAGGTTTATCCTTGATGCTCATGTGATTCTTTGAAACAAAACTTCTTTTTATTGCATGTGCACTTGCAATTTGTTCTCCTGAGTCCTTGTTTTCCATAAATTTAGTATTGAAATTGTCAGTCTCCACACCAGCCAATATATTCATTGCCATGTTCGTAAATATTTGGTATTCTTTGTCTGTCATATATATGCAATCGTGATTCTTCATAGGCTGAAATGCAAATTGAGATTCACCAAGAGAGGTACACCAAGTATATGCAATAAGCAGGTAAAGAAGAATAAATACTAAAAAAGGAGGTTATGAATGCGTCAATATATAACTCTAGTTGGGAGGAATAAACTATAGTCCACTAAGTTAAATTTTATAAAGTGTAGAGGGTGTACAAAAATCGAATTTGGATCCTCTCTAATTATTCTCTCATGTTTTGTCTCCTTTTGTTAATCTCAAAACACTCTATACTACATTGTAGCATAGCCACATGTACATCTTTGAGTAATATGAAGGTGCTTCTGGAATATTATTAATCCTCGACCATCATCTTGTGTTAAGGTTATGAAAACAATGACAATTGAAAAAATAAGAGAATTTTCATGGTTGTGATTTGTGAAGTTGAATAGTGAAGTGAAGAAACGAAGTATGATATTTATTTATTTATTTGCATTTTTTTTCAAGGTTGAGTCAATAGAAAATCGACTTGGGAATCTATGGTCAAACCTTAATTTTGGTAAAATAATTTTTCATTTTAGCGAAAGTAATTTTTTATTTTGGGAGAGTAACACAAATGTGTCCACGCACGCTTACATGTACCCATATAAACACCGAAAAAAATGTGTTTCTAAATAAAGTAAAATTAATAGAGATGTTGATATTATGAAATTACTTGAAAATAATAATATCACGCCAAGTGACAAAAAAAAGGAAGCACAGAGGCTTCACAAGCGAAAATAGAAAAAATATTACAATATATGTAGACCAATAATAACTGATAAAAACCTTTTTGGTAGACCAAACCTTCCACATGCGGATGTTTGGATTCCAGAGGTTCAGGGGTAAAAAAATAAGGTAAAATCATATCCTGAAAATTTATGATTTGGCACTTGAGAAATATAAAAGGAAAAATTTGTGATAAAGGAGATTGAAGAAGAAGTTAACAAATCTTTATTAACCAGTGCAGTTGGTGATGGTGTATCACTATGCCCAAACTTTGTTAACCGTATATTTCCATTGTTTAGTGTTGCATCCAGCGGCGGAGCTAGCCCGAAAAATTGGGGCGGGCCGCTACAAATATAAATCGAACATGCAAAAGAAATTACTAAAAAAAAGATATATCATATCGAAAGTTTGTCTAGTATGCATATCTCAAAAGTAGTTAAAAGGTGAACCATTAACATGTTTATTAAATAAATTTTAAAAATATATTATGAAATATATTTTATGTCAAATGTGTAAATTTCATACTTTTTAATTAGTTTTTGTATTTATTTTTATAATATTATATGCATCTCTCTAACAAAAATTTAAATTTTTTTAACAAAAGATTGATCAAACATGAATTTTTATGCACAAACTCTATTTTAAATAAAAATTTGAGTACTTTTTTCTCCAAAAAAATATACTTGAATACTTCGACAAAATAAATTACACATTTTTAAGACATCTATAAATTATTAAACAATAAAACATTAGAAGGGATGCTTAAAAAAATAAATTAAAAAGTATATTTGAATTCTGGGACGTAAAACTAGCGGGGGTTTTAAACCCACGCAAACTGAAAACATGTTAAAGAATACTTGATTGTATGGTATGAAACCCCCGCGAAACAAAATTTAACAAACTACACAGACTATGTAGCGGGGGTTTATAACCGCCGCTAAATTGTATACCTATGAAAAAAAATTAAAAATTCTGGGGCGGGCCATGGCCCTGTCCAGCCCATGAATGGCTCCGCCCCTGGTTGCATCATCAAACAAAGAAATGTCATTTTTTGTTATGTTTTCGTTAAAAGTGGAATAATTAAAGGAGATAGGAGGATTTTCTGATTTTGTTAAAGTGATAAAAAAATGAAAAAATGAAAACAATTTTCATGGTTTGGAAAAGAAGAGAGTAGTAAAAAGCAGTAGAAATAAATTAAAGAAACTTACCGGTTACCACAACTTTGGATCTCTTACGAATTTTTCCTTAGTAGTAAAAGGTAAGAGCGCTTGTGAGTTTAGTCTTTGAATTTTTTGCTTATGGCCGGGTAAGTAAGAGTGTTGTTTTGAGGGTTGAGTCTTTTTACAAGGTAAGAGTGTTGTTGAACGCACAGAGAGAGATAAGAATGAAAAAAAAAAAAAGGAGTACCGATTTGTGTTATGTTTGTACGTACATTATAACATGTTCATCTCAATGACTAAAGTTACACTCTCCTTTGTTAAATAATTACTAGTATATAATAAATCATGTAGTAAATAGCACATCGTGGTTGCAACCTGCAATTAAAATTTCAGGAGAATGATTAGTAAAATAATATTATTGTATATTGAATAGTCAAAATTAAATCTATTGTGTTAGATATCATTGGATATTGAGGTTTGTTTATTGTATTGTTCATAAAAGCTACAAGAATAACATTGGATATCAGTTTCTTCGATGTGGTAACTTTCCTGATACCCCGAGATAAACAATAATATCATATACAAGAATATGATATTCTTGCTAGTAATTGTTGAATCTAAGAGGACTCTAGATGGTTAATTCATATTGTGCATAAGCTGACTTGGTGTGCAAGCTAGCAAAAGTGAAAATGTAACTAATTGCTTCTTAAGCAAGTTAGTTAGTTTGTTAGTGAAGTTTGTTAATAGAGTTTGTTAGAGTCAGTTAGATTTGATTTACCTAGGTTGTTAGAGTGTGTTAGAGTCAGTTAGGAAGTTGTTAGTTGGTTAGGGCCTAAGAGAATCATCAACTATTGTGATGATCTAGTATAAATAATTGGCTCATGATTAGTGATTGTAATCAACTACTTTTCCCCATTGTGGATGAATAAAACTGATTCTATTTTTCCCTAATCATCATCTTCTTCTTCTTCCTCTGTTAAACAAGTGCTTTTCTTCCTTTCCATTCATTCACCATTGTTGCAGCAACAAGGATTGTAGATCCTGCAGAAACTGTGCTCATTGGCTTGGCCAAAGTGACAGTGCAGCGCGCGCGTGTTTCCTTGATTGCTTGCTTGCTTGCTAGGCCTGTGCAGGCCAAAGTGATCGAAGCCTAGCTTCAGCTGCGCCAACATCTGGCATCAAGAGCCTGGTTCGTGCTTTAACCATGGCAACCTTTAACAATGGTCAATTCCCTGCGAATCTTCCAGTTTTGGATGGAAAGAATTATGATAATTGGAGCAAACAGATGAAAGTTCTGTTCAATTATCAAGATGTGATGGATCAAGTGATTAATGGTGTGGAATCACTCTCAGAAGGTGCAACAGAGGTTCAAAGAACTCAACACAAAGAATTGAAGAAGAAAGACTACAAGGCATTGTTCATAATTCATCAAAGTGTAAGCCCTGATATCTTTGAAAAGGTTGGAGATTGTGAATCAGCCAAGCAAGCTTGGGATATCTTGGCTACAGCTTATGCTGGAGATCAGAAGGTGAAGAAAGTGAAGCTACAAACCCTAAGAAGCAAGTTTGCACAGCTACAAATGGAAGAGAAAGAAACTGTAAGTGAATTCTTCACTAAAATTGCAAAATTAGTTAATGAAATGAAAGCTTGTGGAGAAATTGTGTCTGGTACAATGAGAGTAGAAAAGATATTGAGATCTTTAACTCCTAAGTTTGACTATGTGGTAGCTGCAATAGAAGAGACTAAGGATCTTGACACTATCAAGGTTGAGGAACTGCAAGGGTCTTTAGAAGCACATGAGCAAAGGATGAATCAGAGAAATTCTGATAAATCCAATGGTGAGGTAGCATTACAAGTTCAGCAGGGTAACAAGAATAAGAAAGGAAAGGGAAAATGGCAAGGCAATAAGGGAAAAGATAGTTATCAGAATGGAAATGGAAAAGAGAATCAAGATACCAAGGGAGGTGGAAATCAGAAGAAACAGTTCAATGGTGGTAGAGGTGGTTACAATGGAGGTGGAAGAGGTGGCAGAGGTGGAAGAGGCAAGTTTGATAAGAAACACATTCAATGCTATAATTGCCAAAATTATGGTCATTTTGCAGATGAATGTAGATTCAGAGAGGAATCAAGTGATGCTGAAGCCAAAATGGCTAGAAATGATGATGATGATGAAGGCTCAGTTATGCTTCTTGTAACTACAAAAGATGAAAGTGACCTTCAAGAGAAGTGGTATCTTGATACTGGATGTACAACACACATGACAGGGAGGAAAGATTGGTTCACAAGCCTAAAGGCTACTCAGAATCACAATGTTAAGTTTGCAGACAATAGCAGCCTTGCAGTATAAGCTATTGGTGATGTAACCATCAAAAGAAAGGATGGCAAGTGTTCAGTGATTTCTGGTGTATTGTACATACCAGGTATGAAATGTAATCTACTCAGTATAAGCCAATTTCTAGAGAAAGATTATAGAATTGTAATGGAGAATAGGTTGCTGAAAGTGTACAACACTAAAGGTAACTTGATGTTAAAAACTGAAATGTCAAAGAATAGGACATTCAAGATTGGGCTCAATGTTCTGAATCACAAGTGCTTGATGACTGCATCAAGCAGAGAAGAATGGAGATGGCACTATAGAATGGGGCACTTGAATTTCAAGGATCTCAGCTTGCTGCAAAAATCAAAGATGGTGACAGGCTTGCCAAGCCTGCAAGTACCTGAAGAGGTTTGTGAAGAGTGTGTGCAGTCAAAGCAGCACAGAGGGAGCTTCAGCAAGTATGCAGCAAGTAAAACCAATAGTGTACTTGAAGTGGTGTATTCAGATGTATGTGGTCCAATGCAAGTGAGCTCAATTGGAGGTAACAGGTACTTTGTAAGTTTCATAGATGACTTTAGCAGAAAACTATGGACTTACTTGATAAGTAAGAAAAGTGACGTGTTTGAAATTTTTAAGAAATTTAAAGCTACAGTTGAAAGACAAAGTGGTAAGAGACTCAAAACCCTAAGAACAGATGGGGGTGGAGAGTATGTATCACATGAATTTGCAAAATTCTGTGACAATGAAGGTATTGTGCATGACATAGTCCCACCATATACTCCACAGCAAAATGGGACTGCTGAAAGAAAAAATAGATCAATTATGGATATGGTGAGGTGTATGTTGAAGGGAAAGCATTTACCTAAGGAGTTATGGGGTGAAGCAGTATCTACTGCTACTTACACATTGAACAGATGCCCTACAAAGAGATTGAAGGGTATCACACCAGAAGAATGTTGGTCAGGACACAAGCCAAATGTGAATCATATGAGAGTGTTTGGTTCACTAGTTTTCAAACACACATCAGATCAATTGAGGAAGAAGCTGGATGATAAGTCAACAATGATGATATTGGTTGGTTATCACTCAACTGGAGGTTACAAACTCTATGATCCAATCAACAACAATGTGGTGATCAGTAGAGATGTAATAATTGATGAACTTAAGGAATGGGACTGGAACACTAATGACAGAAAGAAGTCAACTAGTGTGATGATTGAAGAAGTTAGTGAAGAACAAGTAAATCAGCCAGTGCCTGAGGTGAGAAGATCAAATAGGCCTAGAACTCTACCAGCAAGATTACAAGAGTGTGAAATGAACTCAGATGGTCAAGTGAACAATGATGGTGAGTTGATCCATTTAGCATTCATGGCTGAATCTGAACCAATTGATGTGCATAGTGCTCTACAAAGTGAAAAGTGGAGATGTGCTATGAAAGAAGAATTGGATTCAATTGAAGGCAATCAAACATGGGAGCTGGTGGATCTTCCACAGAGAAAGAAAGCAATAGATGTGAAGTGGGTTTACAAGCTGAAAGTGAACTCAAAGGGTGAAATAACCAGATACAAAGCAAGACTAGTGGCAAAGGGATTTCTTCAGAAAGAAGGTATTGACTATGATGAAGTGTTTGCACCTGTTACTAGAATGGAAACAATTAGGTTAGTAACTGCTCTTGCTAACCTAAATGATTGGCCAATGTATCAAATGGATGTGAAGTCAGCATTTCTGAATGGTCCTATAGAAGAGGAAGTGTATGTTGCCCAGCCACCTGGTTATGAAGTGAAAGGTCAAGAGCTTAAGGTGTATAAGCTTAAGAAGGCACTCTATGGTCTGAAACAAGCTCCAAGAGCCTGGAACAAAAGGATTGACAAGTTCTTAAATGAAATAGGGTTTAAGAAGTGTGTCACAGAACATGGAGTGTATGTCAAGAAAGATGCTGCAAAGGGAGTCATTATAATTTGCCTATATGTAGATGATTTGCTCATCACAGGGAGCAATGAATCTTATATTAGTGAATTCAAGGGTGACTTGAAGGAAGAGTTTGAAATGACAGATTTAGGCCTCATGACATATTTTATAGGCATTGAGTTTCTGAGGAATGAGCAAGGAATCTTAATGCACCAGACTAGATATGCATCAGAGATTTTGAAGAAGTTTGAGATGGACAAATGCAATGTTGCATTGTCACCTGCTGAGCCAAGGTCACAGCTAACTAAGTGTGTAGAAGAAGAGGATGTAGACCCTACATTCTATAGAAAGCTGATTGGTTCTCTGAGGTATTTGTGCAATACAAGGCCAGACTTGGCTCACAGTGTAGGGATTGCTAGCAGGTTCATGGAAAGACCTAAAAGTTCACACTTGATTACAGTGAAAAGAATACTTAGATATGTGAAAGGGACCATAAACTATGGTATTATGTTCCCTGCAAGTGATAGAGGCAAAGAATGCAAGCTGATAGGCTACACAGATTCAAATTGGTGTGGTGATCATGAAGATAGAAAATCAACAGCTGGCTATATGTTTTTCTATGGTGGATCACCAATATCATGGTGTTCAAAGAAGGAACCTGTAGTGGCCTTATCCTCATGTGAGGCTGAATACATAGCAGCATCACTCAGCACTTGTCAAGCTATTTGGTTGAAAAACCTAATTGAAGAGATCAGTCAAGACAAGTGTGAGACAGTGACTTTAAAGATTGATAATGTGTCTGCTATCAATCTTGCAAAGAACCCTATTGCTCATGGAAGAAGTAAGCATATAGAGCTGAGGTTCCATTACTTAAGAGAGCAGGTAAGCAATGGTAACTTGGCCTTAATGCACTGTAGAAGTGAAGAGCAAGTTGCAGACTTGTTAACCAAGGTTGTAACAACACAGGTGTTTGAAAATTTGAGAAGTGAAATGGGAATTGAGACAGTGGACAACATGAATTAAGGGGGTGTGTTGAATCTAAAAGGACTCTAGATGGTTAATTCATATTGTGCATAAGCTGACTTGGTGTGCAAGCTAGCAAAAGTGAAAGTGTAACTAATTGCTTCTTAAGCAAGTTAGTTAGTTTGTTAGTGAAGTTTGTTAATAGAGTTTGTTAGAGTCAGTTAGATTTGATTTACCTAGGTTGTTAGAGTGTGTTAGAGTCAGTTAGGAAGTTGTTAGTTGGTTAGGGCCTAAGAGAATCATCAACTATTGTGATGATCTAGTATAAATAATTGGCTCATGATTAGTGATTGTAATCAACTACTTTTCCCCATTGTGGATGAATAAAACTGATTCTATTTTTCCCTAATCATCATCTTCTTCTTCTTCCTCTGTTAAACAAGTGCTTTTCTTCCTTTCCATTCATTCACCATTGTTGCAGCAACAAGGATTGTAGATCCTGCAGAAACTGTGCTCATTGGCTTGGCCAAAGTGACAGTGCAGCGCGCGCGTGTTTCCTTGATTGCTTGCTTGCTTGCTAGGCCTGTGCAGGCCAAAGTGATCGAAGCCTAGCTTCAGCTGCGCCAACAGTAATCACAATTAACAAAATACATAAGAAAGGAATCAAGAAGTTATGATATAAACTACTCTCCATAACCTCGAGGTGTTGATGAACTACAAATTGAGATTTAGATAAGATATTATTGATCTCAGTGTTATCAATAATCATAATATGATTATGTGACTGAATTTAGCTAAGATAATGCTGATGTTATTGTTAGCACCCACACAAACATAAATTATAATTGCGGTCTAATTTAGTGATCACAATTTAGATAAGATAATGTTAACTTTACCAACTGACACCAATGTACTTCGTAATTATAGTATCATTGAGTGACTAAATTTTGGCACATGATAAAATTGTATTCAACGAAGAAAAAAATTAAATGCACTCTTATACAATTTTTGTGTTGCAAGTAACTATTTCTTTTTTACGCACAAGTAACTTTTTTTCTTTTTTCTTTTTTGACACCCCGAAGCCTACATGCAGGACCACTAGTCATCAACGAAGTGACTAAACATACCTACCATTAACGGACTTTACAGACATTCAACTTTCTATTCTCTTTCTCGACTAGAGGGCTTTCCCTCACATCTTACTCTTTATTATAGAAGGTTCGACACTTTCTATCCAATACGGGGGGCTTTATTCAATACCAACACACCTCTCTTAGTCGAAAGAAGATCAACTGAGTCAGTATAAGTTTTTCCTAAAAAAACTGAAGGGAAACAAAAACAATTCCCTCCGTAAAAGAAAAAAAATTTCCCTAAATATTTGGCGCTTCTTTTTTCCCATTCCCTCCACGTCACCCAAATCACTTCACACTAAATTCCACAGCTGTAGCGCACGGCTTATCCTTCGCACCCCCCAAAACACGCTAATATACAAAAGTAAAAACCAGAAAAGCACCATTTTCAACTTGGCTACTCCATTCTCCAACTGAACTCTCTCAGGTAACGTTTTCTCTTCATCTCCGAGATCAATCCCGTTCATCGCTTTCACTCCTTCACACGTTCACTCTTCTCTATCGTAATTTCTCTATAGCGTTTTTCTTCTCATTTTCGTTGTAAAACCGTTTGAAACCCTAAAACGATTTCGGAAATGGTTTTGACTTGAATTTCTTGTCCAGCTACTTGATTTTGAAGCTAAATCGTGAAGGAACACTTTGTTCCTTTGTCTCCACCACGATTTTTCATAGTTTTCTGATTTTACAGCCAAATTTACTTCTGCGTTGTTTATGAGTTTACTTTTGCTTCACTGATTCTGTGAATATATGCTGAATCGTTAAGTAACACTTCGTTCTGTTGCTTATGAGTTTACCGCCAAAATTGCATCTGCGTCGTTTACGAGTTTACTATTACTTTACTGATTCTGCGAATATGCTGCTATATGTGTATATCATGAAGAAAGTGATTTTTGAATTCTGTTGGCATTTTTGATTCTGATGTTACAGTGGCTTTCTGAATGTTGAGTTTTCTGATTCTGTTGTTAGTCCGTGAAGGAACACTTATTTCGGTTGTTTTGAGCATGATTTTATGATCTTACGGCCAAAATTACTTCCGTGTCGTTTATGAGTTGATTCGTGGATATATGCTGATTCGTGGATATATGCTGATTCGTGGAGGAAAACTTTATTCCGTTGTTTCGAGCATGCCATTTCATTGTTTTTGGACTTTACTGCCAAAATTACTTCTGCGACCTTTATGAGTTTACTATGGCTTCACGGATCCTGTGAATAAATGCTGATTCGTGAAGGAACACTTTGTTCCGTTGTTTTGAGCATGATTTTTGGTCGTTTTCTGATCTTACCTCCAAAATTACTTCTGTGTCGTATATGAGCTGACTACTGCTTCACTGATTCTGTGAATATATGCTGATTCGTGAAGGAACACTTCCTTCTGTTGTTTTGAGCATGATTTTTCGTCGTATTCTGATTTTACCACCAAAATTACTTCCGTGTAGTTTATGAGTTTGCTATTGCTTAACTGATTCTGTGAATATATGCTACTATATTTGTATATCATGAAGGATGTGATTTTTGACTTCTATTGTGAATTTTTGAATTGAGAGTTTTCACATATATACTGCTGCTTTGTTCAAGAAAGCACATGTAATATTTTGGATTATATTATGCTTATGGAAGTTTTTTTGTTTGCTTTTGTAGGTTTGGTTATGATAGCTTCAACATGTTCATTAAGCAGGTAATTAGTTTTGAAGTGCTTTAATACATTTTTTTTTAATTTGCATTTACTTCTTTAATACTATAACATTTGGTTAAATTTTTTTTTTCGTATTTCAACTTTTTTCTTCTTTGATATCCTTTATATTGTTGCTTTTTGGAGTTGGTTTTTTGCTAAATGGACTTCTGATGTACTTGTGTATTTTTTTTAAGGTTGTGATTGAAGGTTTTAAGAGTTACCGAGAGCAAATTGCCACAGAGGATTTTAGTCCTAAAGTTAATTGTGTTGGTAATAGTTTTATTGAAAAGCTTTTAGATGATTTCTTCTATTGATTCAGCATAGTCCTTTGGAATGCACGATTTGGGCATTTTATTCATGACATGTAAAGTATGAAGTTGATACAATGTGAAATGGATTTAGTCAAGTTCTGTTTGTGGACATCATAGCTTGTAGAAACCTATTAGTTTTTTTGATAATTATGGATGATGTTTGTCGACATAGTTTGTATATATATTTTTTAAACAGTTGCATATAGATATACATATAGTATTACTCTTTGTAAAATGGAAACTCTTTCCTATGTTATGATCTATTCTATAATTCTTTTTCTTTTTAAAGATGAAAGGGAATTTTTCTAAAAAGGAAGAGTAGCACAAATGTTGACAGTATGGTATTGGCTCAAGAACATACGGCTTATTCCTTTGTCTCAAGAAACATAAATATTCATTACAAAATAATAGCCTGCCAATTCCTTTGTTTAACCAAGGAATATGTCTTAAACAATCCACTATCTTAACACCATGAAGAAGTTAAAAAATTAAAACACATATCTATCCCATATAAGGTGCAGCAGTTGTTATTTATCTCGAACCATAACAATGCGTAGCCGCAAAATCTGCACATTTCCCTGCACATTTCCATAAAGCATTGCCATAAATTCTGCAATGGCTTTGGAGAGCTGCTTTATGTAGATATAGTATCAGAACATGTAGGAATGATCACTAGTATTAGAGAGTGCTTTATTAAGATTGTAATTCTGGAGTATTGGTTGAGAAGTGCATGGCTAAATCTTTATCAGAAAGTGCTTTATTAAGATTGTAATTCTGGAGTAAGCCATATGTTTTTTATTCTAACGAATATTATTATCCAAAATCCAAAGGCAAGACTGCCCTTTGGAACAAAGCTTTGATTCCATTACCTAATTGGGGCTACTGAAAGTAATTCTGTTTGGAATATGAGTGAGAGTAGGGTTTACTAAAAGAAGATTTACTAGCTAAACTATTTCTGTGAGGGTGGCTTGCGAAAAATAATCCTATTTGGAAAGTACATTCTTTGTTCACTACATTCTCTTCATTTTCATTACTACTTTATACTCTGATGATTCTTCCTTTTGTTTATTTCATCTAATTTATTGTGAACTTGTTTCAAAATGTCATTTTGCATCTTTCCAGTTTAGGTCAAATTAATGTGCCTCAGTTGTATTTCTTAATAACATCAATAATATCTGTTTGCTCATTTTTTTTGCAGTTGGTGCTAATGGATCTGGCAAAACAAATTTTTTCCATGGTAAGAAAATTGCCATTTCCTGTGCCGCTGTACTTATTACGTGACTAAGTTTTATTCTTTTTGAAGTAGCTGAAACTGGATCACTCATCTTGAATTTGATACCCATTTCCCCCTTGTCTTTTGTATCTAGCCATTCGTTTTGTGTTGAGTGATCTCTTTCAAAACCTACGCAATGAGGATAGGCAGGCACTGCTCCATGTATGGCACAATTCATACCTCCTTTTATATATTTATGCTTCTGTTTCCTACCCAGGACTAATCAATTGTAGAATTTGACAATGCTCAAATGTATTTTTCTCTTTACAGGAAGGGGCTGGACACTCAGTTTTATCTGCATTTGTGGAGATTGTGTTTGATAATTCAGACAATCGTATCCCGGTAATATGTTGAAAATAATAGTTTCATTTCTATTAATAGACAAGGAGGATTATGTTCCACTTTTATGAAGTTCGTTTGCTTTAATTACATTATTAAAAAAAAAAATCACTTATGTATGTTTTGTAATTTGATTAATGATATGGTTCTCCTGGGTTAGTCAAAGTTTTTATAAAAGTTTCTGATACAATTTCATTTGTTCAGAACTTGCTTTATATTAAATATCCTTTTATCTAAGTTGTCTGCAAAATGTCTTGATCAGTGCTTGGCAATGTACTTTTTACATTGTTCCCCAATATCTCTCTTTTTTCTTTTTTTATTATTCAAGTTCTTTATCTTTGATAACCACTTATTTGCAAAATCTGCTCATGTACTTCATCTTGGTATCTATTTGTGTTGGTGAATAGGTTGACAAGGAGGAAGTGCACTTACGTCGGACGATCGGTATGAAAAAGGATGAATATTTTCTAGATGGAAAACACATAACGTGAGTGTAATAGATTAAGTCATAGAGCACGTACTATACATTCATATTTATATAAAATTAACATTTTTTCTTATGCTCTTTGGTTATTTGAGTATTTATTTACCCTATATCCTAAAGAAAGATGTTAAATAATTTGCAGAAAAACTGAAGTGATGAATTTACTGGAAAGTGCTGGGTTCTCTCGCTCAAATCCATATTATGTTGTACAACAAGGAAAGGTATTGGTGGATGCCGATGGTGCTATGGTTCGGTGTTTTAAATTGTTATGTTGATAAACTTTGAAGTAATGACTAAACCTGCTCATTTCTTGCTCTTGCCTAGATAGCATCCCTAACCTTGATGAAAGACTCTGAGCGATTGGATTTACTGAAGGAAATAGGTGGTACTAGAGTTTATGAGGAGAGGCGTCGTGAAAGTTTGAAAATAATGCAGGATACAGGCAAGTCTTTCCAACATTTTTTTTTTAATTTATGATTTTTTATGTTTATTTTCATGTTATAGATGTTATTATCATGTGTTTTACTGTGAGACAGGTAACAAAAGAAAACAAATTATCCAAGTTGTACAGTATTTAGACGAGAGGTTGAAGGAACTAGATGAGGAGAAAGAGGAACTTAGAAAATACCAGCAGCTTGACAAGCAGAGAAAATCCTTGGAATATGCCATATTTAACAAAGAAGTTCAAGATGCTCAGCTAAAACTTGCAGAGGTTATCTATATAAAAATGTTTCCACATTTATAATCATTTGAGTGATTTTTTACCGTGTTTTATTTTTGAATTTCTTTCTTTCTTTATGAATGAATTATCAATTACTTCCATTTTGGTGATTATATGTTGTTTTTGTTAATTCTTGATGCATGGTTCAAAATCAATACTGAGATAAGACGACAAATGTTATAACAAATTCTTATGAAGTCCTCATTTTTGTTTTCAATTAATATTTTGCTTGGGCGTAGCTAAATAGATAGCAAGTACGTAAGTACTTGAGATACCTCCAGCAGATACACAATTGTCAATTGTTAGACTCAAAGAGTGCACAGACAAATGGGAAGTTTTAATGATAACAATTCTGGACTAAACCAGAAATAGAATGCAGTTTACTACCTACCATAATAATAACTGCCACCCGTACCTATAGAAATGAAACACACATAACTGTCCTAACATCTATCTGTCTAATAAAAATAACTGTCCTAGCCGCTTCATAAAATAACTGCCATCCATACACATAACTGTCACCAGTAATTCCTTTTTTATTTGGATATAAACTTTCTAAGGGGTGCTGTAGACTGGTCTGTCTTCAATTTTCCTGAATGGCAGAGGAAAGTAATGGCCTTGGTAAAAGTAGAAGCGAAACAATGTTATCGATAGAGATGGCAGACCCTGGCCGAAGTCCATACATCCGACCTTTTAAGCTTCCGCTTCTGCTATAAAGGCCATGGTGCTGCCATCCTTCACAAATTGGCGATAACGGTTGTGAAGAAATCCGCCAGTGCAAATGGCCATGGCTGGCATTTGACAACACTGGAGCTAGTTCATGTAGAGAGTAAAATGCACTTGCCATTATAGTAATATCAAATTAATGATCTACCAACTTAGTTGACATCTCTAATTTTGTTATGTTTCAGAGAGAGCAGACTACTAAAAACATTTGTTTCTCAGAGCAAGATTTAGGGCAAGTCTTCCACCTCATTCATACCGAAATCGTCTGCTCCTTTGTCTTTTGGCCGTCTACTCTGTCACTCCTCCTTTTCTCTCTTTAATTGTCTCATCTCTATTTCATCCCCGTTCATTCCCAATCAGCCTAACATCCGCGACTCCTTTTATCCCTACTATGAACTTTGTAAAATGCTCTGAAATATTCAATGCAATTATTTGCAGTTTATAATTCTGCACACTAAATTTTTGTTGTTGGTCTTTATAGATTAATAAAAAATTAAGATGTCAAATTTATATTGCTATACTCTTCTAGACATTTTTAATTCTGGTTTTACTATATTGGATTTCTGATGCCTGGAGGTAAATGACTGCTTCCTTGTTTTAGATAGAAGCAGCTCGGACCAGGGTTTCTGAAATATCAGCTAAGAAGTATAATGAGGTTCTTGATGCCCAGGAGAAATCCAAAGATTTGGAAAATAAATTGAAAGATATAACAAAGGAACATCAAAACTTTATCAAAGAAAAAGAAGTTATTGAAAAGCAACGAGCAACAGCATTAAAGAAGCATACAGAGCTTGAGCTTGATGTTAAAGACTTGCAAGAGAAGATCTCTGGAAATGTCCATGCCAAAGTATTATTCTAATGATGATATCATGTGATGAGTTCTAGTTCTTTTGAATGGGGTAGTTCTGTTCATGATTTATCTTTTACCCACATGGTTTCAGAAAGATGCTGCCAAACAATTGAAGATACTTCAGAATGAAATACAAGAGTCAATGAATGAACTGGACAAAATCAGTCCTTCATATGATGATCTAGTTCAGAAAGAAAAAGACATTACTAAGCGGTATGCTTGGTTGTACTTGTCGTACTAATTTGTTAGATAAATATAATTTATCTTTCACATATTTGTACAACATTTTTATTCTAATCTTATTTTTTACAAAATCATGAATTGTAGAATAATGGAGCGCGAGAAGAAACTCAGTATACTTTATCAAAAGCAAGGACGTGCAACACAATTTTCAAGTAAAGCTGCTCGCGATAAGTGGCTTCAAAAGGAGATTGATGATCTTGAACGGGTGCTCTCTTCAAACACAACACAGGCAAGAATTCATTTAATGGCACAAGTTATTCTGAATTATACTGTTTTTCCCTTGACACATGGAATTATCAGCTTTTCATTAGGCTGTTGACTCATTTTTTATTAATTTTAGCTCAATAAACAGAAATCACATCTTTGAGTTCCGTTGCATATATATTTTTTTGCATAATGGATCAATATTATTTGATAATAGAATGAAAGAAGTATAAGATCAGGGGATATGATACCCCCCTGGAATGGACTTCAACTTGCAATTACTATTACAAACAATATCATATAAGCTTATCTATCACCGTAAATTCAATCAAGGAACCCATATAATATTGTTGGCTAAAGGTGTCAATACCACCAAAATATAACAGTTTCTCCCAGAGGCACAGATACTTTCACTTTTATTCAAGATGTATTATTCTAATTTATAATCCTCTTCACTGTCTGCTTTATTGCAATATTGTTGCGTTTCCTGACACTGCGGGTCAGTTTGGTCTTGCTGCTGTTTATTGTCCCTGGGGAATATATGTTTCAATGAAATGCAATTGAACTTTTTCAGAAAGTTTTATGCTTATTATTGATTAAGAACCAAAAAGCAGACGCCATCTAACTCTTGCTTTTGAAGTCTACTTTGCCTCTGATTGTGAAAAGCTACATTCCTAAACTACTGCCAATTTCTTATAAGAGGCTTTTTAACAATTGGCCACCAGACACTTGAAATTTGTTACTTGCTCTTATAATGATAAGAAGCATATTAGTAAAAGTAATCTCTAACTCTGCTAAATGGAAGTTTTTATGTAGACTAGTTAATAAGAATTGGGTTATATACGTAGACTTTTCATTTTTTCCCACATCCTAAATCCCATGTGAAGTTCATAAATCTTATTGGCTGTTGAGCCATGTGATACTTGTGTTATTAAGATTGATTGATATATTAAATTTTGTTGACCGAGTATTTTATGAGGTAGTGGAACTTTGAGTATCATTCCCTGATATATGATCAATCAATGTAGTCAATAGTGTGCTATGGCGTTGCGGCCGCTGGTCCAAATAGCGGCAGGCGGCAGTTGCAGTGAGATAGCTCCAAACCTCAGAATAATATAAAAACTCTAAAAATCCCGTCAGAATTATTCATCAAGGATTTTTGGTTGGGATATTATAAATATTTTGCAATTCTAAAACACCAAAGTAGTGTGACCACCTCAGCTAGTTGAGTTTTCATTTATTTATTTATATAGTTTAAATGATATATATTGGATAAAAGTGTCAAAATAAAGGTCAACCTGCTTTCCACTATCATTTTATAGTGTTTTTGGGGTTGGCTGCTGTGCTAAACTATATGTGATTTGTAACACTGGTCAATACCTCTTGGCCCTTACCATTGTCTTTTACTGTTACAGAAACTTTGGTCTCTCCTACTTCTCTTTCTTTCTTGTTTTTGATTCTTGTTTTGCGGCACAGGAGAAAAAGCTGATGGAAGAAATTGAACGGCTTAATGATGAAATGCATGGCTGTGATGAGAATATCAATAGCCGTCGAACAAATATTACTACTTTGGAATCTCAAATTGCCAGGTCTCGTGAAGGGTTTAATGATTATAAAGTAGAAAGAGACAAGCTTCATGATAAGAGGAAGTTCGTATATCTTGTCTTCTTGTGTGATGCGCATGTATGTTTTTGATTTCAATTGTCAAATGAGATATTTCTTATGCTTTGATATTGTTATATTATAGGTCCTTATGGAACCAAGAAAATGAACTTACTGCTGAAATTGATAAACTGAGAGCAGAAGTTGAGAAGGCTGAAAAGAGTCTAGATCATGCAATTCCTGGTGTGAGTAGCCCATCTTAAAAGCTTTTTTTTATCTGGTATTTCTGAGGCATTGCACCTTTCACTACGTGTGAGGTACTCTGTGCTTGTTTATTGTATATAATTTAAATGTTTTGTACATACTGTCTGAATTAATACAACATGTGTTCATAGATGTAAATTAATGCCATTCTAAAAATTTATGAATAATCTTGACTTTTCCTATAGTGTTTTTACAACTATCTTTACAATCGATAGTTGCAATATACCTATTATGGGGGGAGGTTGGCATTATTGCACATGCACATCATCACCTTGTTTGTTTGACACTCTACTATAATGTGCAGGATGTTAGAAGAGGGTTGAATTCAGTTCGGAAGATATGCAAAACTCAAAACATTTCTGGAGTTCACGGTCCAATTATTGAGTTGCTGAACTGTGATGAAAAATTTTTCACCGCAGTTGAAGTGACTGCAGGAAACAGGTCTCCCTTTAATTCTTCGAATAAATATGCTCCACCATGTGTTACATTCATAGTGTATTTTTTTCTTTCTTGGAAATGGGGATGGGGTAGATTTGGCACATCCATGACATGTATTTTTATTTTCTTCCTTTCAACTCAATGTTGTTATTGGCCTGATCTCTTTACTGGTTTTATAATTTTACATATTTGGCTTGATGTCTTAATTTAACCACTTTGTTTTAACAGCTTATTTCATGTGGTTGTTGAAAATGATGACAAGTCAACCGAGATAATTAAACATCTTAATCGACAAAAAGGTGGGCGTGTTACATTTATTCCACTTAACAGAGTAAATGCTCCACGCGTCACTTATCCACAGAATTCCGATGTCATACCTCTTTTAAAGAAATTGAATTTTAGACACGACTACACTCCCGCATTCAGTCAGGTTAGCTTCTACTCAAGTGTTGTTCCTTATTTACATATGGGTATATGAGATGGTGTCTTCAGGTGTTATGTAGTAATTAACTTTATTCTAAAATGGTTATCTAGTTTCATAATAACTCTTAGAATTTAGGTTATGTCCAACTCAGCCCTACCAAATTGGTTTGTAAGGTGAAGACTGGAGACTACCCATAACTCATAGGCACATCTCATTCTCATTCAATGTCGGACTCTTAACACGTCCCCCTCACGCCCAAGACTTGACATTTGGAGCCTGACTCAAGTGACCCAATAGTAGTAACCTGATAGCAGGTGGTCCAACAAATCTTGGATAGACTCTAATACCACCTTAGAATTTGGGTTTGAGTCTAACTTGACCTCACAAAACTGGGTTGTATGGTGAGGACACCAATAACTTACATGCACATTGTTAGACCATATCTCATCCAAAGTGGGACTCTTATCAATAATATAATAAATTGATGCAAGTGGAGCAGCATGTTGAGTTAGGACAATGTGATATAAAAGGATTATTGTTTTATTTAGGGGTTATTATGATATTATGATTAGTTTTAGGATTTTCTCTTAATTTAGACAGTTTTCTATTTTTAAAAGTTTATCTATAATAAGTTATATATTGGCGTTGCATATCTTGCTTAAATAAATTTACAACCATTTAAAAATTAGAAGGTATATGTTAGCAACTTGCCCCTTTTCATTTGGACATAAAAACTTTTTTACTATTTTAAACCAGCTTAACTTAACTAAAGGGTAGTTTTGTAAGTTTCATTTAATTGTTTGATAACACAAATATAATAAATCTCCTTTTGCTTTCTCGGAAACTGTTGTGTGCTTATCACTATTGGCTTTGTGCGTGGATGATTATATTGGACCTAACTCATTGTTATGTAACTGGCTTGTAAGGTGAGCGGTGCCTCTCTTTATAAGTTCGTTTTAGGCCGTATCTCTTTTCAATGTCGGATTTTCTAATTGTTCAAAAATGGGTATGTCGGCAGAGAAGTTAACAATCTTATTATGGATGACACATTTAAAAGCAAATAAATCTTAGCAATTAGAAATAAAACAAGTTTAGAGCACTATTTTGGGGGACTAAAAACATATTTAAGCCATCATTAATTTAGAGTGTCCAAGTTTGATTCATAGTAGTATTCTATACCTAGTCTTCAGGCTTTTCAAGGGAATGCCCTTCCAAGAGGAGAACTTCAAACCTAAATATTACTCTGTCTACATCTGTGATGTCATCCTCTTAGACGTGACTTAACAACAATTATGATATTTCCATTAGGTATTTGCTAGAACAGTTATCTGCAAGAATCTGGATGTGGCTTCAAAGGTAGCTCGTACTGATGGTTTGGACTGCATAACACTGGAAGGTTTGCCTGGCTCTTTGCGTGTGTCTGCATAGTGTGGATGGTCAATTTTTTTGTCTTGACAAATTGTTGTCTGTTTCTTTACAGGTGATCAAGTAAGCAAAAAAGGTAGTATGACCGGTGGATTTTATGATCACAGACGATCAAGATTGAAGTTTATGAATATCATTAAGCAGAATGCTGACAGTATTCACATTAAAGAGGAGCAATTGGAGAAAGTTAAATATGAGATACAAGATATCCTTTAATGTTGGTACATAAGCACTTTGTACATTTTCCATTTTTTAGGTAAGAACTCATTCTTTATAAAAAATAAAAAAATATAATGAAAGGAACAAATAAAAGTAAATCTGAGGAGAAACCATTCTTTACCTTCAAATGTTTGAAAGAAATAGCTCTAAGGTGAGAGGAGAAACCATTTGGTGATGTGTACCCAACAGTCATTTTCTTTTTGCTTTTGAATTTTTCCGGTTATGTTATAGGGGTAATACAATTTTTAACATGTATAGAGGGAGATGATATGTTTGTCTATAATTTTCTGTGATTAGCTGCAACTTTTACAAACAAGAATTTCATTACGGTTTTTTCTGGGATCTAGGACATATTCATGGTGCTGTCTTAAATCAAAGTTTTTTATGAATTAAGGCGCATTTTCTTGATAAAATTGCTTTATTAGAAATGTGGCAAGCTGAGGTGAACGAAATAAAAGATTCTACCAGTGTTTTATCACACATAAAGTTGGGCAGAACTTGTTTGTTACTGCCCTTTGTTGGTTCTATAAGCCTTCACAGAAATACTGCATTTCTTTTCTACCCTATTATATGGTTTCATACACTTTGTTCATTCATTGGCGATGATTGCTTTTACTTTTCGATTATTCATTATTTTGTCTTGTGCTAAATTTTTTCTTAAGAGTTACTGATTTGTTTATGACATGGTAACATGAAATACCACATATCCATTGGTTCTGTGATTCATTTTGTGATGCCTATGTTATTTCTTGTCGTAAAGCCATTTTCCCCTATGGTTTTGTTTTCACTGAACTGGTCTCACAGATAGACCAAAAGATTAATGAACTTGTTACCGAGCAGCAGAAGGTTGATGCTCAATGTGCTCATAACAAATCAGAGATAGAAGAGCTTAAGCGGGACATTGCTAATTCTAACAAACAGAAGCCATTATTTTCTAAAGCACTTGCAAAGAAGGTGTCATTGGATTTTTCATATTATACTCAATTATCACTCACCAGCTTCCTTTCTATTGGTAGTTGCTTGTGAGTTTGTTCACTGCTAATTGCTTTTAATCTTTTCCGAAATTGCTTGTAGGAGAAATCACTTGTTGATGTCCAGACTCAGATTGAGCAGCTTAAGGCTAGCATTGCTATGAAAAAAACTGAGATGGGCACAGAGCTCATTGATCATTTAACACCAGAGGAGAAAAAACTATTGTCAGATTTGAACCCTGAAATCAAAGATCTTAAAGAGAAGCTTGTTGCTTGCAAGACTGATCGCATTGAGGTTATTGCGGGATTATTTTAATGTTCATAATGTGCAAAGGGCCCTTCGTCACCATTTTAACATAAAATTTTGCAGAGTGAAGCACGGAAAGCAGAGCTGGAAACTAATCTAACCACTAATCTCAGGAGAAGAAAACAAGAGCTGGAGGCTGCAATCTCATCTATTGATGCTGACTCTATGGTGATTGATGCCGAGTTGAAGAGTCAGGAACTTAGTGATGCTAAAATATTGGTTGATGATGCATCAAATCAGCTTACAAGTGAGAACTCCAGCCAACACTGTCTTTTATCTATAACTTGATGCTCAAATTATTGTTCCTTGATTGACCCATTTTCTTGCTCAGGAGTTTCTGAAAGTATAAATAACCGAACCAAGCAAATTGCAAAGATCAAAGATGACATGAATAAATTGAAGGTATTGCTCTTTTAAATTGATTGATGATTATGCGTTGTTGGTCCATAATGACGAAGTTATTTGGCTGCAGTCTTTGGAGAGCGAGTATGAGAGAAAACTTGAGGAAGATGCTAAGGAATTAGAGGAGATGCTGAATAAAAAGAATACATATTCTGCTAAAGAAGAAGAATATACCAAAAAAATAAGGGAACTGGGCCCATTGACATCAGATGCTTTTGACACGTAAGGCTTGCCTTGCAGCTTTTTTTTTACTTCTCTTACTTTTTTGTGTGTAGAAGATTTATTTTCTCAGAGGGATACAATTAAAGACATGATATTCTGAAAAGAAATGGAATGACAGTTAAATTATAGAGAAAGCACTAAAGCAACCCATTTTCTTTACACATGTCATTAATCTATGTAAACATTCCATTAGCAACATTTCATTCTCACTTCAAAGTTGATAGCGTATGCTTCTTAAGAAGGCCTTGTGCTAAGAAAAAGGCCTTTTGACTGCAAAGGCATATTTTCCTGAAAAGCACATTCCTGTTCACTCCATTGTCATTTTAATGTGGCACGGCTAATCCTTGCAGTTGCACCTATATAGACAGAAATGTGATTACACATGATTTTTCTCTACTTATCCATATATTGGTTGTGTTTTATATTTTTTAATGAGTATTTGCTGTATACATTTTTATATTTTTTTGTTATAAACTTGATTACTTTGAGTTGATATTTTAAATGTTTCATCAAGACATAGAGTTGTTACAGTTTATTGTTTCTGCATATGTTTCATCAAGATATAGAGTTGTTACAGTTTATTGTTTCTGCATTATAGTTTACTATTTTCTCTGTACTGTGGTTTTTGCTAACTGGAGTTGACTCTTTTCCTTTTATAATTGGACATGATAGTTACAAACGGAGGAATATTAGAGATTTGCAAAAAATGCTGCACAGGTGCAATGATCAATTGCAACAGTTTAGTCATGTCAACAAGAAAGCACTGGATCAGTACATCAATTTTACAGAACAGCGAGAAGAACTTCAAAAAAGACAAGCTGAACTTGATGCAGGAGATGAGGTATCCTGTCATTACAGTTAAGGAAGTCCTTCATAATTGTTTCTGAAAATATAAAAATTCTTCGATGGGCAAATTTGGCAATCGGGTATTGCTGGTTCTGCACTTTATTATCTAAAGGTTTTCGAACAATTGATTTGTCATGGCTGTAAATGTTGTTGCATCTTTGTGTCCATGAAGTCAGTCTTGTTGAACACTCACCTCCATGTGGATTGTGGAATAACCTCTTTTTGCGATATTTTCTCAGTTTCCATTTTCTGTTGTATCATGTCCTGAAGTGTAGTATTAATGTGATTTTTGTTTTAAGCTTGGGTTTGAGTGTAGGACTGATTCAATGCCAACTTTTGTAGTATTGTATGCAACATTTTTAAATTGTTTGACTTTTTTTGCAATTACGTAATGGCAGAAAATCAGAGAGCTAATATCAGTGCTAGATCAACGGAAGGATGAATCAATAGAACGCACTTTCAAAGGTGTTGCAAGGCATTTCCGAGAAGTATTCTCGGAACTTGTACAGGGGGGACATGGTCATCTGGTTATGATGAAGAAGAAGGTTTGTGGATATTAAATAATGTTTTAGCTTCTCCCATTAGTTCTTGTGATTGCATTGGATAAAAAAATATCGTGATTTATAACTATAAAACATCCTATAAGGAGTGATATGAACATAAAATTAAAACTCATCAATACTAAAGACTACGATTATTCTAATATTCCCCGACAAAATATTTTTGACATTAATTTTTTTATGTTTTAATGTCAAACTATTTTCTAGCTCCTGCTTGCATGTGGTGGTTGTGTATTGCTTTATTTCTATGTATCTACAAAATTTGTGAATCGCCAGAGATAAATTGATGTTTTATCTTTGTTACTGTAACTCATGCAATGGTATGTCTATGTTTTATTTCCTTTCCCTCAGGATGGCGATCATGATGATGATGATCAAGACGAGGATGGTCCTCGGGAAGCAAATCCAGAGGGGAGAGTAGAAAAGTACATTGGAGTGAAAGTGAAGGCAAGTGGATTCAACTTTTGCTTCTTTATTTTTAGGCTTAATTGCAATTTTGGTCCTCCTATTTTAAAATTCGACAGTTTTGGTCCCCCTATTATAATTTTTAACTATAAATTGGCAATGTGATATATTTTTGACGACGCGGGATGCGATCCAATGATGAGAAAATATCAACATCGATGAAATTGTAAGAAAAATCCTTCATAAAGTTAATTTAAAACACATTGTATCACCATATTTTAGACAAAGTATGTGGTAGGGGGACCAAAACTGTCGAATTTTAAAATAGGGGGACCAATTCTGTAAAATAGTGAAAATAGGGGGATCAAAACTGCAATTAAGCCTTATTTTTATGTAATGTTTGTACCACAATGTATGAGGTTTTTGTTTTTGAATGTTAGAGTCAGAAAATGGCACCTTGAAGGATATTAATATTCATGTCTAGAGATATATTTTCAGTTCTTTTGTTTGCTGGCGGGCATTTGGAGAGAATTACATTCAATAGGTAGCACATCCAAATAAAAAGTAAAATTTGATACCATTCAACAAATGTGTCCTGTTCCATGATCCTTTACTGATTGTAATGTCCACACATGTGTTCTCTCTACTACATTTTGGTTGGGGGTGTGGGCTTCTTCCTGCATTGCTCCAAAAAGCCGAAGGATTGTAATCCTACTACCTGATATTCCTAGACATGTTTATACCTTGCAGGTCTCTTTTACTGGACAAGGGGAAACACAGTCCATGAAGCAGTTGTCGGGGGGTCAAAAAACTGTTGTTGCCCTTACACTTATTTTTGCTATACAGAGATGTGATCCAGCGCCGTTTTATCTATTTGATGAGATTGACGCAGCATTGGATCCACAGTACAGAACCGCTGTAGGAAGTATCCATTTCATTATTTTGGATGTTATCTTGTCATGCCAAATGTCTGTTCTTGAATTTCGTCATCTGTTTACTGCATGCTGCATCTGCACTTCATAAAATGTTGCATTACATATTAGAGATGTTATCTTTTTGTAAGAAGCACACACTTCCTGACTTAGTATAGCTACGCATGGTTTGAATGGAGAAATACTTGGAGAAATGATATTTGACAAGATATATGGTAGGATATTAGGTTTTTTTTTTTTTTTTTTATAAGCGGTAGGATATTAGGTTTCATTTGCTCCATGTCAGTGGTAAAAGTAAAAGGCATTGGTTATTATTAATTTATTACTGTTATATGGACTTCTTGTGATGTTAAAAATTTGTTCATGGTTGTGATATTCTGAGTGACATCTAGATTTCCTTGTATACTGTTGTTTCTTTGGAGATCCTTGACTTTCCATAGATATGATCCGGCGCCTGGCAGACATAGCAAACACTCAATTTATCACGACAACGTTCCGTCCAGAGCTAGTAAAAGTTGCCGACAAGATATATGGAGTGACACATCAAAACAGGGTCAGCCGTGTTAATGTTATATCTGAGGATCTTGCTCTAGAATTCATTAATCAGGATCAGACGCAAAATGCTGAATAAGGTAACATTATAACTTCAATATTTCTCTTTCCGATGTTTATAACTGTGATTAATCCTAGCCACTCTTTTTTGGGGCCAGGAAAAACAGAAGTAACTTGTATTCATGTGCTTGACAGGCCTGACTCTTAATTTTTCTGGCAAAAAGATAAACTGAATTTGTTTTTGAACCTATTCGTTCCATTTTTAAAATTCAACATAAACCATTTTAGTCAAATAAAGATTTATGTTCAATGCTGAATTGTTATTATTTAATTGTAAAGAAAAGTTATTATTTACTGTTTAGTGGGTTTACATTTTTGTTCTTCTTGTGTTTCACTATTAATAAAATGAAACCTTTTCACTTTATTTTTTATTTTCAAAGTCATGTAGTAAACATAAATATTGAAAACAATAGATTTTTTGTTTTTACCGTTTCTTGGGGTGAATATTTAGAAGTAGGAAACAAAAAAAAAAAACAATATTGTAATGCAACATGTAAACAAGGCTTGATTGTTGAAATCAAACAGCTCTCAAGTCTTCTATTGTTGATTTCTTAAGTTTTTTTGACAGGGTTGTTGATTAATATGGTTATTAACTTATATATATATATATATATATATATATATATATATATATATATATATTAAAATTCAATTGCGACAGGATAACCTTGCATCTTCATGTTAAATCAATCTATTTTTAATAACCAGTGAAACACATATTGAAATTACTTGATACTGTTGACACATTCTATTTTTTATTGTATTTTTGGACAAGTATATTTTCTTTTTATGTTTTGATTTGAAGTGGGTGTTTATGTATTATTAGGTGTTTATATCGTCCAACTGGTCCTCTCGGCTCTCGGAACCCTTCACTATCAACAGCTCTGTTGTCAAATTCTCTCACTGCATTTGTGTGAACTGGTGTGACTACAACGTAGGTCTTAGTAATTCAGAAGCTTGATGACCCTTATTTTTTCTGTACAGCTTTTTTTTAATGTTAATATCATGTGCTTACCGTGGTAACCATAGAGCCATGCTGAAGATCTTAGAAGATTGGTTGATAACATTCCAAACGTTTACCGTCGGGAAGATCTTAGTATATATATTTGACTTGAATCCGTTTCATATGCAAAAATGTAAGGCTGAAAAAATCAATTTATTGGTACATGTTTGATTTGAAGAGTGTTTAGGATACAAGACAAAGGATGAAACAGGATAAAAATGATACTTATGTTAACACTGTCAAAAACTCTTCTCAACGTTTTCTAATTAATTAAAATTTAAATGGGTTCCACTAGATTTATGTGGGTGTTGTATGATTTAGAGAGATCTATGGAAGTGTTTGATTAGAGTGGGTTGAAAACAATGATAAAAATAATAAAAGAAAAAACAAAACAGGAAAACAATGTCCCCATTTATACAAGTACCCTTTTTAGTTAGTGGTATTTTCTTTTTTAAAATTTACAGCCACTGGAAGAGATGCATGTTCCTCCTCTATATTCAGATTGTCAACTTCATAATGGACACGAATAACATGACACTACATTCATTGTAACTTGTAAGTTATCCACTTTTTTTTTCTAACCTATTTCACTATATCAAAATTTAAAACAAATAACTTTTTATGTATTTGTGAAACACATTTATCGTCCTTCGATAACTTTTTATTAAGCGTAGTCTGATACCAATTAACTGTCCATGTTATCTTCATGTGTGGATATAATTTTTATTGGCAACATCTTTTTAGCTTTAAAAAACATTGCGATTATTGATAATTTTTTTAGCTTTAAAAGCATGGTGCATCTCATTCATTCAACTAGCTTTAAAAAATGGACTACAAAATTTGATCGTTTTTTAAAGACTACAAACTTAATTAGAAGTCAATAACTTATTTGATATAACAATCAGTGCGGTTCCATCCATATTTAAAATAATATTTCTTATGAGTTCCATTTTTTCTTTTACATTTTATTTTGATGAATTCTTAAAACAGTTGATTACATAGTTACTTACAAATACATTTTACCAAGTTCACATATACCCTTTTCACGATATATGTGGAAATCAATTATCAATTTCTTTGGTTGAAAGAAGACAAGCATAATCATTGACATGATAAGGTTTAGCAAACAACTTTTTATTTTTTGAATAATCAGAAAGAGAAAGATATAGGACCCTACACTGAAAGAGAAAACTACAACCAATAAAATTCTAATGGCATACAGAAGGAAACACAACTGTGGTGGAGGATCATTCTCCACTCCACGACAGACCACAGACTATCCCTTATGACCAAGATTTCCCATTCACATTGCAACTCTACCAAACAACTTTAATATGTTATGTCAATTAAAAACTGTACAATCATGGCCACAATCATATCAACAAGATGAGAATTAAATGAACTAGAGAGATCATACAAGGAACATAAACATGAATGAGGTTAGCATGTAGTTTCCTTGTCAGTTCCTCAAGTTAGTTCAGTTTTAATTTCTTAGTAGACACCTCAAACAACAAAACAATCTCATTCATCAGTACTAAATTTTTTCATTGGAATGTGATAAGGTAAGTGCTACTTATTCTGTTGAAAGTTGCAACCTACAACCTTGACTAATAAATGACATATAGAACTAGTTTTAGCAGTAGAATTGCTACCCTCTTGTTATTGACTATTTCCTTCTTGCATGGTGCTACTACTCTTACCTCTGATGGGTTGACTCTGTTGTTATTGATGAGAAAGTGGACTTCTGTTCCTCCTCACATCAATTCTAGCTGGAATTCTTCTGATTCCAATCCATGTTCATGGGTTGGTGTTCAATGTGACCATACCCATAACGTCATTTCCCTTAATCTCACTAGTCATGGGATTTTTGGTCAACTTGGACCGGAAATTGGAAACCTTTATCACTTGCAGACCCTTTTGTTGTTGGGTAATGGTTTCTCAGGAAAAGTGCCTTTAGAGTTAAGCAACTGTAGTTTGCTTGAGAATTTAGATCTTTCTGAGAACAGATTTAGTGGAAAGATACCGTATAGTTTGAAAAAGTTGCAAAATTTACAGTTAATAAGATTGTCTTCCAATATACTGACTGGCGAAATTCCAGATTCTTTGTTTGAAATTCCTTCCCTTAAAGAAGTGAGTCTACACAGTAACCTACTTAGTGGTCCTATTCCAACCAATATTGGAAACTTGACAAATCTGTTAAGGTTGTATCTATATGGTAATCAGTTGTCAGGGGCTATTCCTTCATCTCTTGGTAATTGCAGTAAGCTAGAGGACCTTCAACTGTCTTTCAACCGTTTGAGAGGCGAAATTCCAGTCACTATTTGGAGAATTCCTAGTCTTGTGCACATCTTGGTTCACAACAATAGCCTCTCTGGGGAACTACCTTTTGAAATGACAAACCTTAAGTATCTAAAAAATATCTCATTGTTTGAAAATCAGTTCTCAGGAGTCATACCTCAAAGCTTGGGAATCAACAGCAGAATAGTGAAGTTGGACTGTATGAATAACAAGTTCAGTGGTAATATCCCACCAAATCTTTGCTTTGGAAAGAATTTGCGCGAGCTCAATATGGGAAGAAATCAATTTCAAGGTGGCATACCTTCTGGTATAGGAAGATGTGCAACTCTAAGGAGGTTGATTCTCAATGAGAATAGTTTCAGTGGACTTCTTCCCGAGTTTGAAAGCAATTTGAATCTGAAATACATGGACATGGGCAAGAACAATATTAGTGGACAGATTCCATCAAGTTTGGGAAATTGCACAAAGCTCACATACATTAATTTGTCATGGAACAAATTTGTAGGGCCAATACCATCAGATCTTGGAAATCTTGTGAATCTTGTGATTTTGGATCTTGCTCACAACAACTTGGTAGGTCCTTTTCCACCTCAGCTGTCAAATTGTACTAAAATGGATCGTTTGAATGTGGGATTCAATTTCCTAAATGGATCGTTCCCTTCAAGTTTAAGAAGTTGGACAGGCATAACCACATTGGTATTAAGAGAAAATTACTTCACAGGAGGTATCCCGGGGTTTTTGGCAGAATTTAGCAACCTTCGCGAGTTACAACTTGGTGGAAATTTGTTTGGAGGCAAAATACCTCGAACAATGGGAACAATGCACAATCTGTTCTATGGATTGAATTTGAGTGCTAATGGCTTGTCAGGTGACATTCCTGCAGAAATTGGGAAGCTTAAACTGCTGCAAAGTCTAGACATATCCTCAAACAATTTGACAGGAAGTATAGATGCTATTGAAGGTCTTGTTTCATTAATTGAAATCAATATTTCTTACAATCTCTTCAATGGTTCTGTACCAACAGGTCTAACGAAGTTATTGAATTCCTCACCATCTTCATTCATCGGTAACCCTCTCCTTTGTTTCAGTTGTTTGAGTTGCATTGAAACTAGTTTTGTTAATCCATGTGTCTACAAATCAAGTAATCACAAAAGCATCAGTACTGTTCAAATTGTGATGATAGAACTTGGATCCTCGATATTTATTACTGTTGTGATCCTAATAATAATTCGAATTTATTTCCTCAAGATGTCATGTTCCCCACTGGTGATGGTGTTGAAGGCTATGGCTAAATTATACGATTGCTATAATTTTGGCAGAGGAATTGTGCATAAAAGCCAGCAGGGCCGAGAATCGGAAATGGCGTCTGATCTTAAGCAACAGTCTGATATTGAAAGAGGAGCTACACTTAGCCAACAGTCTTACAATGAAAGAGGAGCTGCTCCGGCGTCCGAGTTTAGCAAATGGTCCTATTATATTGAAAAAGGAGTTGGAAGGATTGGAGTCACATATGCTCGAGAATTCAATATCTCAGGCAAAGAGAAGTCGCGTACCCTTAAGGATGTAGTGTTGGAGGCTACTGAAAATCTAAATCAACGGTATATTATTGGCAAGGGAGGACATGGTACTGTGTACAAAGCCATAATTGGTCAACAGATTTTTGCTGTAAAGAAGGTTGAATTTGGACGGAACAAGAAAAAGCGGCTAAGTATCATACGTAATGAAATTGAAGTCCTTGGGATGTTTAAGCATCGAAATTTGTTGAAACATGCAGACTACTGGATTGGTGAGGAATATGGTTTAGTCTTATGTGAATTCATGAAAAATGGAAGCCTTCATGATATTTTGCATGAAAAGAAACCACCACCACCGTTAACATGGAATGTTCGGTGTAAAATAGCTGTTGGAATTGCTCAAGGACTACTATATCTGCATTATGATTGTGTTCCACGAATAGTGCACCGAGACATAAAACCAAAGAACATACTTGTTGACGACAATATGGAGCCTATCATAGCTGATTTTGGCACTGCCCTATGCAAGAAGGTGTTAGAGGATTCTAATAGTCATTCAACAATCCGGAAAATGCTTTCGTCACACGTTGTTGGTACTCCTGGCTATATTGCACCGGGTAATTAACTAACAATTAATGGTGATTTGCACACCCCTTTCATATTTTAGTTATGCAGAATAGTATTCTCTAACATGTTTGCACTGTCCTCTGTCACAGAGAATGCATATGATATTGTGCCGGGAAGAAAGTCGGATGTATATAGCTATGGAGTTGTTTTGCTCGAGCTATTAACCAGAAAGAAACTGTTAGTCCCGTCTTTGAATGATGAGGCAGAGGATACCCCCTTAGTGATCTGGGCTAGATCTGTATGGATGGAAACAGGCAAAATTGAGAAGATTGTTGATCCATACCTTGCAAGTGAATTTTCCAGTTCAGTAGCAATAGCCAAGCAAGTTGCTGCAGTCCTTTCATTGGCATTCCGATGCATAGAGAAGGATCCAGGAAAGAGGCCGAACATGAAAGGTGTTATTAGCATTTATAATAAGAACTTGTTTAAGCTGAGGCGTGATGAGGTTCAATATGTCGATGTGCTTGCAATTAAACTGATGGGAAATGGTAAGTTGCAGGCAGACAAGTTTGTTCGGATAGCTTCTCTAATTGTTCCAAAAATAACCTATTCTTCGCGTAGTTTAATCTTCCTTTCCTCTATCACTGGTCCAATACTCACCAAACCTTTCAACTGGTTTTTCCTTTTACGTTGGGGTCAATATAGGCATCTGCAGAAATCCTTGTACTCACAGACCAAATCATACTACTCTATAACTATAAACACTGATCAAACCGAGGCCACTGTCCAAATTAGTGTATAGTTGTGGCAAAAATTCCAAAGGTAGGCGCCAAAAGCGAATAGAGCACTTCAGAAATTGATGTGGAAAGATGGTGGATTGTATGTGACTGCAGCACATTGGTATTGAGGGAAAATGACTTCATGGGTGGTATACCGGGCTTTTTGGCAGAATTTAGCAACCTTCGCGAGTTAAAACTTTGTGGAATTTTGTTTGGAGGCAAAATTCTTCGATCAATGGGAACATTGCGCAGTCTGTTCCATGGATTAAATTTGAGTGTTAATGGATTGTCAGGTGACATTCCTGCATAAATTGGGAAGCTAAAACTGCTGCAAAGTCTAGACATATCCTCGATCAATTTGACAGGAAGCATAGTTTCTCTTTGAAAGTCTTGTTTCATTAATTGAAATCAATATTTCTTACAATCTCTTCAATGGTTCTGTACCAAAAGGTCTAATGAAGTTATTGAATTTCTCACCATCCTCATTTATGGGTAATCATCTCCTATGTGTTAGTTGTTTGAGTTGCATTAAAACTAATTATGTAAATCCATCCTCATTTATTTCTTCTGTAATGGTTATTATAATTCTAATAAATCTCCATAGAAAGGAATTGAGAAAGGCCTAAAATCTTAAGCAACGGTCTTACAATAAAAGTCGAGGAGGAGGCGCTGGATTCATATATGACTATGAATATGGACCTTCGATCTTAACTGGAGGGAGATGTCTTACATTGTTGAGCGAGTGATGGAGACTACAGATCGAGAACCTAAATGATCGGTATATTATTGACAGAGGAGCACATGGTGTTGTGTACAAAGCCGTGATTGATCAACTGGTTTGTTCTGTAAAGAAGGTTGAATTTGAATGGAACAAGAAAAAGCGTATGAATATCATGCGCAACGAAATTGAAGTCTTAGAGAAGTTTAAGCATCGAAATTTGATCAAATGCTATGGCTGTTGGATTGGAGATGACTATGGTCTAATCTTATCTAGATTCATGGAAAATGGATGCCTTCATGATACCTTGCATGAGAAGAAACCCCCACCACCGTTAACTTGGAATGTTGGGGACAATAACTTTAATAAGACAAAATTATTGATTTAAAAATATGGTTTTATATCTGAAAGATATCAATAACATAAGACAATAACTTTATTTAAAAATATTGTACACTTCATCTAACTCAATAATTTTTAAATCAATAACTTGGAATGTATCTATGTGTACAATAATGGTTTTATATTTTAAGCCCTACTAACAGAAGCAGCACACGAGCCGTTGCCACATAGGGCAATATAATTTTAAGATTATTATTTCGATGTTGATGAGATTCATCAGAGATTGCAACAAAATCCCACGAATGAATATCATAAATCTCGGAATGTGAGATAGAAAAACCAAAAAACCCAAAATAAAGGGTTGAGTAATTTTTTGAAAAAACACTCAAATCCATCGTGCCAATTAGCACTGCATATTGAAGTTTATGATTATTATTATTTTTGAAGTAGAGGTTTATTATTTTTATTGTTCATAAAAGTTGAAAAATTCTTGGATTGAGGGTCATATTAAATCCAAGTATAAAACATCTGTCCATTAGTGATATCTAGAAACATTCTTGGATTGAGAGTCATATCATATCCTTGGATTGAGAGTCATATTCAATCCAAATAATTTTTTATTTTAGCTAAAGTAATTTTCTATTTTGGAGGAGTAACACAAATGTGCGTATGCACGCTCGCATATATGCATATAAACTATTAATTATATACTGAAGACAATATTCTGCTAATTAAATTCGATGTAATTGTACACAGAATGCAATTCTACCTATATTATGCTAATTATTGCTAATACATGGTTCTGGTCATTAGGAATCAAGAATTCCATATAGCATACAAATACATAATTTCTTTCACTAAATCCCTAAAATTTTTCAAATAAGATGAATAACTTACACATCACAATAAAAGATTCTAACAAATTTCCACTTATATATTGTTAATAAAAGTTATTATTATTATTATTGTTAATAATTAGAAAGTAAACTAGCCCTATTTTATTTTTCTGTTTTTATCTATTTTTCTTGTACAATCAAAGTGCTATAGTGGTTTGTACTATAGCACTAATTATAAATTAATTATATATATTGGAATTTATCAGAATATTTGTGTTGATAAAAATTTAGCATTACCACCTAAATTTAGCGTTACCATTTTTTTTTATGGACATATTAATTTTAACTTTAAACTTAATTGTTGAATAATATTGATAATAAATGAAGGCAAAGATGTATAAAATGAAGTTATGTTTAGTAGTATTAGATTAGATTTTGAATTTATAGTTTATATGGCAAGAAAAATTCTGACCTTTTGCACCCATTATATTTTACTATATATATTTGTATTATGTTTTTACAATGGCAATATCCAACAAAACGGACGAGAGGGATATTGTAGCGTGGGTCCTCCATTTGGGGAGAGTAACACAAATGTGTGCGCATGCATGCACGCACACTCGCATGTATGTAAACATTGAATAAAGTGTTTTACTAAATAAATTGAACAAGTATGTTGATATTATGAAGTTGAATTTTTAGATGTCATTTAAAATTCCATAAATTTAACTTTTCAAAAAGACATAAACATAGTATAGTCCTAGGCATCTTGGAAAATTAGGATCCAAAAGACATTCAACAAATTTTTAAAAGTGTCATTTAATATATACAGTTGAATCAGAATTAATTTATACTCCAACTAAACTGACACTTTGCATTTATGACACTGGATAATTCACAAATTTTTATTGTATATTGTTTATGAATATATAAACCAAGGATATACTTGTAAAAGTCGTCTATGTTTTATCGACTAAAAGATAGTCCATTAAACTTGTTGTCTTCAACCCACACACACTTCCAATCTCTTCAAAATCAATTTTAGCCGACGTGAAGCTTCAAATAGCAACTTCATCTAGACTTGTGTTTAGAGAGTAAAATCAATTCTCTGTGACTTTGCCAAACATCTTGTAAAAGTGAAACATCTTGTCCGCTTCATAATTTTCCTAAGTGTAAGTTTTTTTTATTTCTCTTCTTCTTCTTCTTCTTCTTCTAAACTTAAAGAATGAATATCATTTTCCTTTTTTCAATTTTCTTTGTTTTTATCACTTCAATAAAATCATCAAAAACTTCTCTCTCTTTTCATTATTCAACTTTTAAACAAAATGATATTTCATTGTTTGGTGATGCAACACTAAACAATGGAAAAATTAATTTAACAAAATTTGGAAATGATTTCACACCTTCACCAGCTGGACCAGACACAGCTGGTCAAATGGTTAATAAAGATGTTTTAACTTCTTCTTCCTCAATCTCTTTTTTTACAAATTTTTCGTTTTCTATTTCTCAAGTGCCAAATCCTGGATTTTCAGAATATGGTTTCACCCTTTCAGAATATATGATGATGACCAATGACCATGACATGAAGAGGTTTCTGTTACATTAATTATTTCTGCTGCTTCTATGCATGTGATGAGGGTGACACAATTCCTATTAACTACTAGTATGTACGTAGTATGGTTTTGATTTTTATCTAGACATATGGCGTCAACACCATCAATGTAAAAGAAACCAATGATATAGGTGTTTTGAATGCAACTTACTATCCTTCTTCACTTCACAAACACACACTTCCAATCTCAGTTACTTCCAATCTCTTCACAAACGTAACACACACTTCCAATCTCAGTTACTTCCAATCTCAGCTTCCAATCTCTTCACAAACGTAACACACACTTCCAATCTCTTCCAACGTGTAAGTTCTTCTTCTTCTTCTTCTTCTTCTTCTTCTTCTTCTTCCTCCTTTTTTCAATTTTCTTTTTTTTTTATCACTTCAATAAAATCATAAAAAACTTCTCTCTCTTTTCATTATTCAAGTTTTAAACAAAATGATATTTCATTGTTTGGTGATGCAACACTAAACAATAGAAAAATTAATTTAACAAAATTTGGAAATGATTTCACACCTTCACCAGCTGGACCAGACACAGCTGGTCAAATGGTTAATAAAGATGTTTTAACTTCTTCTTCAATCTCTTTTTTTACAAATTTTTCGTTTTCTATTTCTCAAGTGCCAAATCCTGGATTTCCAGGATATGGTTTCACCCTTTTTTTTACTTCGAAACCTTTGGAGTCCAAATATCCATCCGTTGGAAGGTTTGGACTACCAAAGAGTTTCTTAGCATTGGTTATTGATACCACGGTAGGTGAGGACCAAAATATGGTTGCTCATCTTAGTGTTAGTATCAATAACACTTTCGAACCACTAATATTTGTTCCTATTAGTGATCAATTTCTACCTATCACTAATGGACAAATTTTCTATACTTGGATTGAGTATGACTCTCAATCCAATAATTTTTCAGCTTTTATGAACTATGCAAATGAAAAACCTCAACATCCAGTGCTATTTGGTACAATGGATTTGAGTGTTTTTTTTAAAAATGACTCAACCCTTTATTTTGGGTTTTCTGCTTATTCTCTTCATCATTCTGAAATTTATGAGATTCACTCGTGGGATTTTCTTGCAATCTCCGATGAATCTCATCAACATCAGAATAATAATAATATTATAAAAATTGTATTGCCCATTGTTGCTGCTATTATAGTGTTGCTTATTTTAATAGAGCTAGTTTACTTTTATTTTGGATCCTTTAGTATATGTTTGTGGAGCATAGCCGGCCCATTCCACCAAGTACCTCAAGGAAGAGTGGAAATGGTGGAAATGGTGCAACTTAGAAGAGATTAGTTTTTCTAGTTTTGTAGTAATTTTATTTTTCTGTTTTTATCTATTTTTCTTGTACAATCAAAGTGCTATAGTGGTTTGTACTATAGCACTAATTATAAATTAATTATATATATTGGAATTTATCAGAATATTTGTGTTGATAAAAATTTAGCATTACCACCTAAATTTAGCGTTACCATTTTTTTTTTATGGACATATTAATTTTAACTTTAAACTTAGTTGTTGAATAATATTGATAATAAATGAAGGCAAAGATGTATAAAATGAAGTTATGTTTAGTAGTATTAGATTAGATTTTGAATTTATAGTTTATATGGCAAGAAAAATTCTCACCTTTTGCACCCATTATATTTTACTATATATTAGTATTATGTTTTTACAATGGCAATATCCAACAAAACGTACGAGAGGGATAGTGTAGCGTGGGTCCTCCATTTGGGGAGAGTAACACAAATGTGTGCGCATGCATGCACGCACACTCGCATGTATGTAAACATTGAATAAAGTGTTTTACTAAATAAATTGAACAAGTATGTTGATATTATGAAGTGGAATTTTTAGATGTCATTTAAAATTCCATAAATTTAACTTTTCAAAAAAACATAAACATAGTATAGTTTTAGGCATCTTGGAAAATTAGGATCCAGAAGACATTCAACAAATTTTTAAAAGTGTCACTTAATATATACAGTTGAATCAGAATAAATTTATACTCCAACTAAACTGACACTTTGCATTTATGACACTGGATAATTCACAAATTTTTATTGTATATTGTATATGAATATATAAACCAAGGATATACTTGTAAAAGTCGTCTATATTTTATCGACTAAAAGATAGTCCATTAAACTTGTTGTCTTCAGCCCACACACACTTCCAATCTCTTCAAAATCAATTTTAGCCGACGTGAAGCTTCAAATAGCAGCTTCATCTAGACTTGTGTTTAGAGAGTAAAATCAATTCTCTGTGACTTTGCCAAACATCTTGTAAAAGTGAAACATCATAATTTTCTTTGTTTAGAGAGTAAAATCAATTCTCTGCGACTTGTCCGCTTCATAATTTTCCTAAGTGTAAGTTTTTTTTATATTTCTCTTCTTCTTCTTCTTCTTCTAAACTTAAAGAATGAAAATCATTTTCCTTTTTTCAATTTTCTTTGTTTTTATCACTTCAATAAAATCATCAAAAACTTCTCTCCCTTTTCATTATTCAACTTTTAAACAAAATGATATTTCATTGTTTGGTGATGCAACACTAAACAATGGAAAAATTAATTTAACAAAATTTGGAAATAATTTCACACCTTCACCAGCTGGACCAGACACAGCTGGTCAAATGGTTAATAAAGATGTTTTAACTTCTTCTTCCTCAATCTCTTATTTTACAAATTTTTCATTTTCTATTTCTCAAGTGCCAAATCCTGGATTTTCAGGATATGGTTTCACCCTTTTTTTTTACTTCGAAACCTTTGGAGACCAAATATCCACCCGTTGGAAGGTTTGGACTACCAAAGAGTTTCTTAGCATTTGTTATTGATACCACTGTAGGTGAGGACCAAAATATGGTTGCTCATCTTAGTGTTAGTATCGATAACACTTTCAAACCACTAAAATTTGTTCCTATTAGTGATCAATTTCTACCTATCACTAATGGACAAATTTTCTATACTTGGATTGAGTATGACTCTCAATCCAATAATTTTTCAGCTTTTATGAACTATGCAAATGAAAAACCTCAACATCCAGTGCTATTTGGTACATTGGATTTGAGTGTTTTTTTTTAAAAATGACTCAACCCTTTATTTCGGGTTTTCTGCTTATTCTCTTCATCATTCTGAAATTTATGAGATTCACTCGTGGGATTTCCTTGCAATCTCCGATGAATCTCATCGACATCAGAATAATACTAATATTATAAAAATTGTATTGCCTATTGTGGCTGCTATTATAGTGCTGCTTATTTTAATAGGGCTAGTTTACTTTTATTTCGGATCCTTTAGTATATGTTTATGGAGTTTAAGCATAGCCGGCCCATTCCACCAAGTACCTAAAGGAAGAGTGGAAATGGTGCAACTTAGAAGAGATTAGTTTTTCTAGTTTTGTAGTAATTTTATTTTTCTGTTTTTATCTATTTTTCTTGTACAATCAAAAAATTCTGACCTTTTGCACCCATTATATTTTACTATATATTTGTATTATGTTTTTACAATGGCAATATCCAACAAAACGGACGAGAGGGATAGTGTAGCGTGGGTCCTCCATTTGGGGAGAGTAACACAAATGTGTGCGCATGCATGCACGCACACTCGCATGTATGTAAACATTGAATAAAGTGTTTTACTAAATAAATTGAACAAGTATGTTGATATTATGAAGTTGAATTTTTAGATGTCATTTAAAATTCCATAAATTTAACTTTTCAAAAAGACATAAACATAGTATAGTCCTAGGCATCTTGGAAAATTAGGATCCAAAAGACATTCAACAAATTTTTAAAGCAAGACTTTATGGGTGTGAAGGAAATTGCATCTACTTCTATTTTCAAAGCAAGACTTTTTGTTTCAACTTAAAGAATTTAGAGTCTAAACCTACCAACATTTTTTGGCCTCTTCCAACTTTGTTTCATTAGTGAGTAGTTAATTTTAAGTATACTACATGCCAACATAAATATTTTATGTGATTCTTTTTTGACAAAATATTATATTTGATTTTAGTGTCTTGTGGTAGTGATAAGATGAGGTAAATTCATCTCTACCAATTGCAATTGGTAGTGGTGAATTTCTGGTAATCTTTTTTATTATTGGCATGGATTTGTTTATGTATTTGGATATGATTTTATTTCATTTTTAGGTGAAATGACATTTACTATTTGTTCAGTTAAAGAGTAAAAATAATTTAAGCTACTAAATTTGGTTTAATGGTAAAGAATTTAAGTAGTATGCATGAGATCTTAAGGTTCGATCTTTGTTGACTATATGGTAAACAAAAAAAGAGTATTAATAATTTTGAAATAGGATTTGGTCTTTTGTTGTTGTTGTTGTTGTTGTTGTTGTGTTGTTGTATTTGAACAAAACCCCCAAAATATTATTTTATTTTATTTTATTTTAAGCATTGGTTTAATTGTTTTGGTTCAAAGTTAACGACAATTCTCGTGGACACGATATCTTAATTACTACTTGACGATAATTGTATACTCGCAATTTATCTATCAGTATAGAAAGATTATTTTTGTGAGTGTTATAAAATAGTGAGACTAATTTTTAGAACACATTGAAATTAATTATATATATATATATATATATATATATATATATATATATATATATATATATATATATATATATATATATATATATATATATATATATATATATATATATATATATATATATATATATATATATATATATATATGCCCTATAGGCTATAGACATTAATTTTAACTTTTTTATGGGCACATTAATTTTAACTTTAAACTTAGTTATTGAAAAATATTGACAATAAATGAACGCAAAGATGTATAAAATTATCAATATTATATTTCTAAGTAATTTCTTGAATTTTAGACAAAGCCTAGTGTAATAGTCTTTCCCCAACTTACTGTAATGTAAAAAATTACTGTTGCTCTTTTACTCTCACCTGCTGCTTTCAAAAGCAACTTCCCATTATTTACTCAAAGATCGATGCACCTACCGACTGCTTCTATACTACAATCTATAGACTATAGAGTTATCAAATAAGTGTTTTGAATGCAACTTACTAGTTAATTTCTATACCAGTTGCCAACTAGAGTGCATATCATAATACAACTACTCTATCCTTCTTCACTTCACTACTATACTTCAGCTAGAGTGCAAAGTAATTAAATTTTGTGTTTTCATTTTTTAATAAAACTCTTGTTTTTTGATATATATTTTTTTAATAAAGAAAAGAAATCTCCAAATATATGTAAAAACTATTTAGTATTATTTCTCAAAATATTTTCCGTAAAAATAATTTCTCATAAAATTATTTAGTATTATTTAATTCACAGAAACTTTTTAAAGTCAACATTAGTGAAAGTAAATGAGCAACAATAATTTTGGTAGCTGAAGTTAATTAGTGTAGTTATACATATATATGATGATGACCAATGACCATGACATGAAGAGGTTTCTGTTACATTAATTATTTCTGCTGCTTCTATGCATGTGATGAGGGTGACACAATTCCTATTAACTATGTACGTAGTATGGTTTTGATTTTTATCTAGACATATGACGTTTGTAACACCCATAATTTACCCCTTTATTTTATTTTCGAAAAAGTTAATTTCATTTATTTAATAAGGATTCCACACTTACTCCAATTAACTAATTCCTCAAATGATTAAAAATCATGCAGCGGAAAATACAAAAATAATATAAGTTTCAAAGTCCGAATTGAAAATACTGAATCAAGTGACATAACTCAATTGTTATAAAAATTTAACAACATAATTAAATAAAGGTTTCTCCCAACAACATCCTAACAGAGCGACTCCAAATAAATAGCAAAGCAACAGCTATCCGAACACACCATCTATGATTCGTCTCCTACCTGAAAATCTACGGTTGCACACCGTAGGGCCAAGCCAGAAGGGGGAATGTAAAGGTGAGTCAAAATACATCAAGAAAGTAACTGAATTAAAATAAATCAATAACTAACAACATCATAAACAACAAGACCACCTAAGCGGATGGCCGCGCACATTCATCAGTCAACCACAATCATCAATCGTTAATTAAATAAAGAGAAATAACAACAACATTTAAATAAAGAAATATAATTAAAATGCATGCAATGCGTCTAGACTCGCTACATGCATGTGGTACCAATATCAACGTCATTTCCGATTTTACATCATGGAGGATCAACATCATTATGAGCAACGTCATTTTCAACTTCATTAAGCAACGTCATTTTCAACATCATATATACAACTTCAATAAGCAACGTCATTGAACACATGAATGAATGCATGTCATGTTATAATAAGCAACGTCAATAGGCAACATCATTTAACAACTTCAATAGACAACTACATCATCATTATAACAACATCAATAAACAACGTCGATAAACAACTACAACAACAACGACAATTACAACATCATAATTTCGGCACAACTCCAACATCATTAAACTAGATAATTCAACATCGTTATAACCACGTAGCTCAACATCATTATTCAACAAACCAACAAGTCGACAACACAATTACTATAAACGAACAACGGCTTAAAACAACATCGATACACAACAATTAGTAGTAACTCGATTACAACGCCAACTAAAATTTAATAACTCAATTAGTCATTCACTCCTCTTAGGACAACAACTTATTACTCGTCTTAACAGAACCTTTAACCAAATTTAACTCGGTTTAGTTTATCAACGAAAGGTATGAATTTTAAATCAATTTAATTAATAACAATTGTGAAATAAATTCAAATCCTTAATATTATATAAAACCAGGGAGAGTGAGATACACCAGAGGGTTCCAAAATATTCAAAATACCCTACATAAAATTTTGGGAAATTTTCACGAAATTATAATATTTTTAATCACCTTTTTACTCCAAATAATTAATTAAAAATAGCTACGAGTGTCCAAAAATTACCAAATAGGTACCAAAATTTCAAGAAAATTATTTACTATTTTTCTGTAAAAACAATTTTTGAAAACGGGTCCTCCCTGCCCTTCCACGCGCCCTCACGCGCCGGTGCTGCGAGTGGGCGAGGCCACTCGCACACTGTTCATCATCTCCTTCACCCGGTTGCAGGAAAACGGGTCGCGACGACCCGCAATTTGACCCGGTCGGTTCTCCCTCATTTCTCAACGGAAATTGACGTTTTTTATACCGTTTTGATCGTCATTGAATTCTAGGAAGATAACCGATATTTTTTTTTAGAAAAGACAATCGAATCGAATGTTTTACATAACAAAAGCTTCACACGAATTTTTTAAAAAAAACTTCATTAATGGTTGTTCAAAAGCTTCGGTTTTGATATCCTTTTGACTTAGAAAGATCCCATAATCGTTTTAGTAATTGTTTAGACTCTTGAAACAACACAAAAACTCAAGTTTCATGGATTAACAACTCAATCCTATTTTTCTCAACTTTTATGATTTTAATCTCTTTTCTTTAAACCTCACCATGGATGAAACCAACGAAACCCACACTCAGAATCAGTAACAATCAAGACACAAATTTATTCAATTAACAGAGTACATCATCATCATCATCATAGTAGCATCTCAAATTCAAGCAAAATCAAACAAAGACAACAAAATAACATCAACATCATCATATAATAGAACTAGGTAGTATAAGAACAACTAAAACACACACATAATAATAAATAGAGCAAATATGCCTATTGAATTTAGAATTTCAAGAGTATAAAGCTCCCTTACTTGGAGTGCAGTGAATTCCCTATATTGAGGTTAAACTCTTCCTTCCCTTGCTTCTCTTCACTCTCCCACGAGCTCTTTCTCTTCTCTCACTCACTAACACTATTTTTTGTGTGTTTGTTTTTGTTATGAATCATCATACTTCTTCTATCAACTAATAATGACAATAGACAACTACATTATTATTATTATTATTAAAATGTGACATTATTATTATTATTATTATTATTATTATTATTATTATTATTATTGAAATGTTTTAATGAGAATTAAAATTATGTTTCTTCTCATTTATCCCTTTCTCTATCATTTTTCTATCTACACCACCTCTATGCTTCCAACACCTTTTTATTTTATTTTTTAATTAGCAACGTCATTATTTTTATTTATCAATTATTTAAATATTCGCCACAAAATAATTAAATAAACATCGTCAATCAACACCACATAAACATCGTCAATCAACACCACAATAAGAAAATCAATACCACAACAACTAAATAATTAAATAAAATGAATTCTAATTTTTGGGGCGTTACAACGTCAACACCATGAATATAAAAGAAACCAAGGATATAATTGTAAAAGTCGTCTAAGTTTTATTGACTCATGATATCCAATGTTAAATAGTAAAATTATTAATTTTTCTAAGTTATAAAGATAAATAATAGTAGTAAATATATAATACTCCTATATAACTCATGATTTCAGTTTAACTCAGTGTTTTAATTTCTTAAAAGTAGAATAATGATCATAATTTCATATTCGAACTTCAGGTCATATATATATATATATAATATAATTATTAGGATACAAAAGACATTCAACAAAATTTTAAAAGTGTCACTTAATATATACAGTTGAATCAGAATTAATTTATACTCCAACCAAACTGACACCATGAATAACATGTTTTGCATATTTATGACACTAGATAACATTCACAAATTTTTATTGTATATTGTTTATGAATTTTGAAAGTGTATGTATAAGGAATTTGTGTGGTAACTAAATATGAGAAATTAATTAGACTATAAATTTGAATTTAGATATTAGTATTTAAAATGGTGGAAATCTTTGATGTTTTGAATTAGGGTAACATACTTATGAACAAACCGCAGTCACCAAATTTACATATGATTTTATGAACAATATTTTTAAATTATTTTATTATTTTATAAACTCTTTTTAAAAAATATTTAAAAACACTTTTTTAATTTAAAAATGCACATAAATAATTTTCAGTCAAAAAGTTAAGAGACTGCAAAATGCAAAAGCAAGTAAACATGCGAGCCAAAAATTGAGCAATTAAAATTTGAATGGTCAAAATTGAGCAATTGTAAAAAGTTAAACATGTTTTCAGATGAAGTTCATTTTTTTAAAAACATCATAAAAAATGGGAATGCCCTTTTTTTTGAAACATACCATAAAATTATCTATTGACTCACTAATTAGAAAATTCTTGAAACATATGGATCCTTATAGTAGATTTTATATAGAGGATAATTTGCATTTAAAACACTTAATAAGGCACACTGAATCACTCTATATTCACGGTAGGTAAATAATAGGTAAGTGGGTGGTGCATGGAAAGTGATTTTGGAATTTTCTGCAAGTATGTTGAGAGACTTTAAATGACCTGCAATAGCATATATAGCAAGTAATTTGGCATAGTATAGTTGCATTGCATGAGATAAATATTAAATATAAAACTGGCGGAAACTAGGATGAGTGTGACACAATTTCTATTAACTAGTATGGTTTTGATTTTTATCTAGACGTATGTCAACACCATGAATGTAAAAGAAAATTATTAATTTGTCTAAGTTGTAAAGATAAAAAATAGTAAATACATAGTGTTTTCTTAAAAGTCGAATAATGATCATAATTTTATGAATAAGTGGAAAAAGTTTGATATTCCATCTTCAGGTCATATATAATATAATTTTTATAATTTGAAAAAAATTTAGGACACAATTTACAATTCTAGTGGTCAATTTGCAATTTTTAAAAAATATATATATATATAAGGATCAATTTGAAAATTTTGAAATATATGGGAGAAATGAATTTTAAATTCATAGCTTTTAAGTGTCATTTTTTTTATGGGAATTTTTTTTTTTGGTATAATTTTTATGGGAATTTTTAGATGTCATTTAAAATTCCATAAATTTAACTTTTCAAAAAGACATAAACATAGTATAGTCCTAGACATCTTGGAAAATTAGGATCCAAAAGACATTCAACAAATTTTCAAAGCAAGACTTTTTGTTTCAACTTAAAGAATTTAGAGTCTAAACCTACCAACATTTTTTGGCCTCTTCCAACTTTGTTTCATTCAGTGAGTAGTTAATTTTAAGTATACTACATGCCAACATAAATATTTTATGTGATTCTTTTTTGACAAAATATAAAATATTATATGTGATTTTAGTGTCTTGTGGTAGTGATAAGATGAGGTAAATTCATCTCTGCCAATTGCAATTGGTAGTGGTGAATTTCTGGTAATCTTTTTTATTATTGGCATGGATTTGTTTATGTATTTGGATATGATTTTATTTTATTTTTAGGTGAAATGACATTTACTATTTGTTCAGTTAAAGAGTAAAAATAATTTAAGCTACTAAGTTTGGTTTAATGGTAAAGAATTTAAGTAGTATGCATGAGATCTTAAGGTTCGATCTTTGTTGACTATATGGTAAACAAAAAAAGAGTATTAATAATTTTGAAATAGGATTTGGTCTTTTTTGTTGTTGTTGTTGTTGTTGTTGTATTTGAATTTGTGTTGAACACGTACACTCCTCCTCCTCCTCCTCCTACTACCATCATCTTTTCATCCGGCGCCACCGTCCACCACGCCGTCCATCACATATAGGCGGTATCCTCCTTCCATTCTTCTCCACACACACACAACCTCTCTGACCAAACCTCGTTGTTGTCCTCTCTACTCCCTTTATTTTAATAGAACATGCTAAAACAATGGATTTTGAATATGCGACAAGTATAGCTAATTATTAATGAATTATTAATTTTTGACAAAGTTTCGATGAATATTAAAATCAAGGTAAAAATTGACATATTATGTACTAGTACTATGCTTCATAAATTTCATTGAAAGATATTGAAATTCTCCCACCGAGGTTTGGTCACGAGGGTGATCGAGGCGGTGAATGGTAGTGTGTGGAGAAGAATATGGAGTAAGAACGCTGTCTCTATGACGGACGGAGACCGGAGGCAGGAGGTAGTGGCGAAGCACATGATAAACGAGCTGAATATGAATTTTCTATTCTAATTCCGCCTTGAGTATATCAATAAGTATAATAGTTATAATTGTAACTTTCGATATCTAGCTCAGTTAATCAACTATAACAACATTACGGATTATGGCTCAATGATAGTATTTGTGATTATAACTAACCCTATGTCTTAGAATTGGATTCCATAAATGAGTTTATTACATGTCTCTCAAATAAGAAGTTTATGTCTAGCGGTCCCTAAATCAAAAGATTAATTTCAGAGTTTCATGTCGAGAAAACATTAAGAACGGGAATAAATCATAAACATAAAAAAATACTTCAAATATAAGGAACCAAATCACATATTTACATTAAGATAACAAATAACTAACCAATTAGTTTGGTTCAGTTTTATTTTTGAAAAACACCAAAAATCGAACCAAACCAAACCAATTGAGAATTGATTGGTTCAGACACTAGATTCACCAAAAATTGATTCAAACTGGTCCAATTACACCCTAACTGTGGTAGTGATTGTTACTATTTTGTTTTATACCTGTCCAGGGTTGTTTCTATTTTTTAATCGACTTTTCTTATGTGATTGTTTGTATCACCTTTGGAGTTAGATTATATGGTTATATTGAAGTGAAAATGTATATATAAGATGTAAGAAGTAATCTCAAAACTTCAAAATTATAGAAAGAAAAACAAAAATATGTATAAGTGGTTCTTTATACACTACAAGAAAATTGCTATATACTTGCGGCTACTTTTAGTTACGCTCAGCTAAGACGTGGGTATAAGAAAATTTGTGATTGTGAGTTTGTGACCGTAATCTTGTAAAAGAGGAAAAAAAATTACTCCTCAATATTAAAAATATTACTTTTTCTGACCAATTTATTTTCCTTCTAACTTTGTCTTTTAATTCAATTTATTGACTACAGTCACATGTGATGATTAGCTTTGTAGCTAGTGTGTATGTCTAATTAATGAACATGGTAACAAACAACCACAAAAAAGAAAATAATTTTTTTAGACAAAAAAAAATGAAAAGAAAAGAATTTGGTTACATGTAATATTATTCGTATACCTCTACTCATCACTTAAACAAAATCCTTGTTTCTTTTATCTAATTATTTATAGTTTTACTGTTTCAGTTTTGACTTTAAGTCGAATTGTCTCAACTTTTTTTAATCATCATATATAATTTATTAAAATACTTAATCATATGCACAAAAAATAAAAAGAGGAGAGCTAGGTATATTAAACACCTGCTAAGCAGAATCCAACACACAAACATAATTTATAACTAATGCAAAAAATAAAATAGAAATTACAATGAAATATTTGAAATCATACATAAAGAACTTTATTCATTACATAACATTATAAACACTATAAATAACATGATCAAGAAGTACAAATTAATGGAATTAAGATCAGATGAATTTTTTTTGACCAAAAGATCAGATGAATTAGATGGCCATTTAAGTTGTACTCCACAATCAATGTTTAAGTGCTTATATGGACAATTAATTAACGATAAATTACGAGCATAACATATTCTAATTTCCATTAACTCTGGAGGGTTAGATTCACTGCACTCCAGTTGAGGTGCTCCAAGATCATCAGTTATGGAATCAATAATTTGTTGTGTGTTATATAATGTTGTGTCATTAGGCATAAAATTATTCTTGGTGAGTATCTTCATAATATCAACCTGTGAATTTAACCTTAATGTTGTTTGAAAATAGCTTATTTGATTATGGAAAATGTCCAAAGAACATTTTCCATATCTATTCCATTCCATTTCCCATAGTGAAAAATCACTTTCACCATATTTGAAATTTGGCCAATCATTCTCTAGTCTATTCACAATTGGTTCAACCTTGAAAAAAAATAACAAATAAAATAAATGATTATAAGTTGATTACTAATTTATTTTTAAGAATTAATTAAATGATTAAGTTGATTAATTAAAAACTAAAAAGGCATTAATATATTTTTAATTATGCAAATATATGCAATATTTAGTTTGAGTGTTGTATAAATTAATTTTTAAAAACAGTTTTTAAAAAACAAAACAATTATAACCTGTGTCAGAACTGACGCCCGAACCAGATTAAAAATGGTGGTAAACACCAAAAACAACTATAATCAGTTATATTTTTTAGTTTTTAAAACGATAAAATTGTAAACAGTTTTTGAAAAGAGGGCTTTCAAAACATATCCTTAATATGTAGTATTCATTTTGAATCTTATTTCAAGGGACATTAAAAAAAATTAAAAAAATTACAAGAATTAATTTTAATATGAATTATTTTTGCCAAAATTAAAACAAAGCATAAAAAAAAATGTCTAAGATTCTTTATTAAAACAAAACATAAAAAAAAATGTCTAAGATTAAAAAACATACCATTTCTGGTTTTAAATTGTCTCCCTTGCAATTTACCGGATAGGGTGGTTTCCTTGCACTTGGCCATAAACCAAGGATCGATAGATTCTCAGGAAGATTTTTCACACAATTGTTTGGTGGCTTACAAGTGGTGATCGGCCACTGCAAAGCTAGGACTAGAAATTCGTAATCGTAACACATAGTGGTGGGTAATAATAATAATAATAAAAATAATAAGAAAAAAGATTTTAAAATTAGAGGAGGTGTCATTTTTTATATGGAGTTAGCAAGCAAGGAAGAAAAGCTTAGAATTGTTTTCCTCTTAACTTAGAGAGAATGAAAAGAAGGAAACGGTGGTTTTGAGTTGAGACTGAATGATAATGCAATTGTTGTGTTATACTTATATGATATATTTCAAAACGATGCACCGACGGTGTAAAATGATTTTACACGGTCAACAAATATCAACAATGTTTTCTGCCACATCACCCCACTTTCTTGACATGACATGACAAAAAGATGATTATTTATTGGACGATCGTGTAAAACTATTTTACACCATCAGTGAATACTATGAATTAAACTCATTTTAAAATTATATATTTATTTTTATTAACTCCTATTATTATTATTATTATTATTATTATTATTATTATTATTATTATTATTAACTTTTTACCAACTACTACACCTAAGCATGTGCCTTGTCATTTGTTGGTGAACAAATATTTAAATTGGTTTGTCGCAAAAATAAATATTTTTTCATTTATTTGTCACCCATTTTTGCTCTATGCTATGCTTTAGTTACTATTTTGAATCACCTATGACCTTCCCACTTGCACCTTATTATTTTGCACCTAATTAATATAGTAGATCACTTTGTTTAGCATCATTACTTGAAGTAACACGTTGTAGATTTATCCTAAACAAAGCTAAAAAGGAGAATTATTATTTTTAAGGAAATATATTGAGAAATAATATAAAAAAGTATTTTACGTATAAAAACAAAAAGATTTATTAGAAGATGGGGACATGGGAGAACTTGGAGATTTCTTTTCTTTATAGTCTTTGTTGTCCTAGGATAGGATAAGCATGAGTTAAAAATAAAAATAAAAAAAAAAGCATGAGTTTCCTTCACTTGGGGTTGGAAATGAGTGGGTGGGTTACAACGGTTCTTTTCTTCTTCAAAATTTCACTGTTTTTAATTTAAGGGTTATGTTAACTTGTGCCCTAAGGGCACATGTTAAGCTACCTAAAAATAGAAATATAGCATTTAATGATAGAAAACATTTATTGTTTAGAAAATTGAATACACCACAAGTTCAATAAATTTTTTTCACATTTATCTCCTTAACATGTGCCCTTAAGGGCACAAGTTAACATTCTCCTTAATTTAATGTAATTAATTAGAGAGGGGAGGGATGAACATGACATGAGCAACTGCGATAGACCTAAAAACCTAGTACTGTATCTATATATATAAATCCTAGATAGTTGTGGAATTGTCTATCTAAACCCTAATCCACAAACCAATGAAAATCTTTCATTTAGCCACATCATCCACTTACATTCATTAAATGTGGGATACTAATTGTAATTATTATTATTATTATTATTATTATTATTATTTTGGGTTATTATTCATTTTAAATTTTTTTGTTCATTTTATTATTTTGTGTATTTTATTGTTTTTTTTTTTCAAAAAAGTTAATGTTTTTGCTAATAATCTTTTGTCCAATCTTTGTAAATATAAGGAGTTGGTCGATTGTCAGGACTACTTTCTAATGTTAGTAAAAAAAATAGATAAAATAAAATTTACTAATGATTGTTATGCCCTGTATGATTTTTATCATATTCGATATTTGAGTATGAGTTAAGTTGGTTTATTTTTGCTCCAATAAGTTTCAAATTAATATAAATGTCAAATTCGATAATACAGTAGTTTTTTGGTAAGAGATAATTAAGTAGTTTATCCAACTCAGAATCCTCCAATGAGATTTATAATATAAATAAAAACTTATGTTTCAACATCGATTGTTTTCCATGGTCAATTATATGTTGTCATTTCCATAGTTATTTTGAAGAATGAGTTAAAGATATTGCTAATCAATGTTAATGAAGAAGATACCAAAGTAACTTCAAATCTGATGTATAAATAAGTTTTTTAAATGTATAAGCATCTATATATATAATTCCTAGATAGTTGTGCAACCACTAATCTAACCACAGTATATGAGTATGACCACAAACCGTTTTCATAGTGACATGACAATTTATGGATTACCAACTTATTTTGGTAGATGCAATAAGATTCATTGTAATCTTTTTGAAACGTATAAACACATCTTTAATATCTATCTTATATTTACATCACTTTATTATTTATTTTTTTGAAGGAACATCACTTTATTATTATTATTATTATTATTATTATTTTGTTTTTGTTGATGTTATTATTATAATTTTCATAATACTTATTGTTTCAATTTATACGAATGATTTTTCAATATTATAATATAAAATACCGCATAACATCCGTGCATCGCACGGGTGTGGGACTAGTATCCTACTATTTCTATCAATAAAACCCTCTACTATTTTATATTTTTATTTTCATGTTATTTTTTTATTATAATTTTTTTTCTTCATGTTATTAGCATATGCATTCAAATAATAATTGTATTTCTTAAAAAATATATACTGAAATGAGTTGTATGATATATTAAATTGATGATTTTTATTAAATAACATTGTAAATTTCCTTTCAAAAAAATTTGAAATTAATAATATTTATACCGGTGATATATATCAATTAAAGTATTAAAATCTTAAAAAAAAAAGAGTTTTTATTAAACAAAAAAACCCAAAAATTAACTTACTTTGCACTAAACTTTTTTTTAAAGTCAAATTATTTCATCTCATTAATAATAATGTTGAACCTTACAAGTCGGCTTACTTGAAGAGGTTGGTATTTTGGCCAAAGTTTGAATGTTTTTGGCTCCTCTGAAGGTTATAGTTGGTTTTCTCGTGGCAACTCCTCCAAGATAGGATCCAAACTTGGGTTAATCTCTTTAGGCATGGGGATATTACCAGATCCTAGAGGTACCATCTGTGTACGGGGAGTGTTCGGTCCACTTGTTTGTTACGTGTACGCAGTCTTGTCCTTTGTGTGGTGTTCTACCGCTAGGTGGTTAGGTTGGGAGGTTGTGATACCGAGAGATTTGTTTGGTCATTACGATGCTTCTTTTGGGCATGAGGGGTTGTAGGAGAGTTTTGTATGGTTTTGACTTTAGTTTGGCATGTTGTTGTGTGGTCCATATGGTTATCTCACAATGATCTTATCTTCTCTAGACAGTCCACTTCTGTTGAGCAACTGGTAGATACGATTAAACTCTACTCTTGGAAATGATTCAGTGGTAAGAATCATGGTCACACATGCTCTCTTTATGAGTGGGAAGTAGAACCTATTTTGTGCTGGTGCCGATAAAGCGGAGTGGAGGGGTCAACCTTGAGTTACATCGTCGCTGATTGGGAGGTTCCCCATTGTTGATGATTGAACTTGGTTTTTCATGTCATTTTTTATTTATTTGTCTCTTACTTATTTTTGGTATATTGCTTATAATCTAAATTTTTTGTACTAAATCTTGATTTTTGATATTTATATACACACCAACAAAACACACATTAAACAAAGAGAATTTATAATTAATGCAAAAAGTAAAAAAGAATTTACTATGTAATATTTGAAATCATGCATAAAGAACTTTATTCATTACATAGCATTAGAAACACTCTAAATAACATTATCAAGAAATACATATTAATGGAATTAAGGCCAGATAAATTAGATGGCCATTTCAGTTGTACTCCCCCAATCGATGCTCAAGTGCTTATACGTACGAACAAATATAATGTAAATTCTAAAACTAACTTAAATTTCTATATTATTTATTTAATTATCTAACAATTCTAATAAAAGACAAACTAATGTATCTTTTAAAACAAACTTAAACTTCTAAATTATTTATTAAATACAAGACTTAAATACAGTTTCAGTTTCAATCATATAAAATTTTCAATTATACGATTTTGACCATATTAATTTCAATTGTCCAATAATAACCCCTCAGTTTTATCCTCATTTACACTTGGTAATCTCATTTCAATTTTGACTTATTTTGATCAAATAGTGCTCAGGTGGCAATATTTATTACACATGGATGGTTGTATTTCACCATATAAAAATTAATAAATTGGTTTTATAAGATTAAAAGAGACATTGTACGCATTTGGCCATAATATCCTTCGGGTTCACAAGTTTTAAACCCACGACCGTCACTGTCAAAACGCATTAACTCACAACTAAGCTGCGATGACTGATTCTTAGTAAATGGCGTTTCTATATATATATATATATTCTATAAAGTTTTCCTATAACTAGAACATCGACCCGTGCGGTGCACGGGTCTGATTAGCTATAATATATATATATATATATATATATAATGATTAAATAAGATATGATAATTCCAATAATGTAAGGTATATGAAAAAAGTTGAGTAACATTAAACGATAGTTCAACAATAATTTTGGATAAATATTCATACAAAGAAAATTATGTTATATTACGGAAGACTTCCTTATAGATCACATTCGAAGTCTTAGTCGTATCTTCACTGTCGTCATCGATGATCAATATTTTTAATCCTTTTCTAAAAGTAACTCTTGAAATTGCAACATACAACTGACAATGTGAAAACACTGGCGACGAAAGATATATCCCAACATGCTTTAAAAATTGTCCATGACTCTTATTAATAGTCATCGCAAAATAAATCATTATAGAAAATTGTCTCCGTTGAAATTTAAAAGGAATTCTCACGTCAGATGGTGTGAGAGAAAATCTAGGTATGAAAACCTGATCACCAATATTACTTCCTGAAATAATTTTTCCTTCAAGAGCACGTTTTCCCAATCTCGTAATAATAAGTCTTGTTCCTTTGCATAATCCTAATTTTTGATTCAAATTCCTTAATAGCATAACTGACACTCCAACTTTAAGTCTCAACTTGTGATTTGGAAGTCCCGATGTAGAAATCGTGTTCAAAAATTCGGGAGTATGAACATCATCCACTGTTTGATCGTCTACATTTTGTGTGAGTGGAGTATCATAACTCAAATATGTTTTTTTCTTCACCAGGAATTAAATCCAACATATAATAATTTATTTTGTCGACTATTAAATTTTTAGGAGCTAGTATAGCTCTATTTTGGAAATACATTATATCGTTCATGTTTTGTAAAAGTTGGGGATATGTGCTTTCAACGATAAAAGCAAGAGGATCACCTGAATTTGGAATCAATAAATCTGATGGAATGTCAAGTTTTAAATCATCGTCGTTGTCATCTCCAATTTCTCCATCGCCAACACCCAAAACCCATTCAGAAAACAATCGTCTTTGTTCAACGTCTGCACTCGAAGCACCACCGAGAAGCCTCATGTTTTTACTCGATGTTAAAACTTCACAAAAATTCCAAAGAACCGAAGAATTAATAGTAGCATGAACAACTTCTGGCCCTGTACCTTTTGGTATTATTGGTAGAATTTGTCTAAAATCTTCGCCAAAAACAACAACTTTTCCACCGAAGGAAATGTGTTTATTTTTTTCATCAACAGACTTAAGAATATATTTTAAAGTTCGACCAACAGCTTCGAAATAGTGTTTGTGCATCATTGGTGCTTCATCCCATATAATGAGCTTTGCTTTTTGTATTAATAGCGCCAAAGGGCTTTTAGGAACTATGGTACATGTTGAAAACTCATCAACATTTAGAGGAATACAAAACCTTGAATGTGTTGTTCTACCACCAGGTATAAGCAATGCAGCGATCCCACTTGAGGCAACTGTTAAAATTATCTCACCTTTTGAGTGTAATGCTTAGAAGAATACAAAACCTTGAATGTGCTGTTCTACCGCCAGGTATAAGCAATGCAGCGATCCCACTTGAGGCAACTGTTAAAACTATCTCACCTTTTGAGCGTTATGCGGCTGACATGGCCCTCTAGATAAATGTCTTCCATGTACCGCCATAACCATAAAGAAAAAACACATCAGGTTTGTTTTCGTTAACTCTTATCATGATTGTGTCATATACTTACGTTGCTCTGAAGTCATAGTTGACATCAATCTAACATGTTCCTCGACTAATGATTGTCTGTTATAATTCAATTCGTCGTGTATTAAACTATTTTGTATATCAGGAACTAATGATGTGTCTGCTCTAAGCATTGGGGGATAATCTTTTAAACTCTTCACACAACTACGTAACATCATCTCAATATCTGCTAGTGCATATTGTATCAATTGATCATCGGTTAATATTAAATCTGCATTGTTAAAATCAAAATAATGAATGTGATTTGACATGACTATGGTTGTGTTTGATTGTATTGGAAAAAAAATTGATTTAGCAGAATTGAGTTTGATAATAACTTTCCAAAACACACATGATAATAACTTTCCAAATCTCACATGATAATTATTCTCTAAATTTATGATCCGGTAGAAAAAAAATCATTGATCAGGAAAGACATAAAAATATTTCGTGATGAATAATATAGTCAACAATAATTTTGACATGATTTGCGTCAAAAAATAATTTTGATATGATATACTTTTAAAATTGATGATGTTTATCAATTATTGCACATAATTTTAATCACAATTGATATACTTGCCATAGTGGTTGAAAATATTGCCTTGCATTAAAAGGTTGCGGGTTCGAATCTTAGTCAAGACAAAATTGTATTATTTTTTAATAAAAATTGCAAGATAAAATGGAGGGAAAACTGGGAAAACAAATTAGGGTTTAGAGTTTGCTTCTGTATACAAGCTTATAATATAAAAGATTTTATCTTTTCCAAAAAAAAAAAATTCTATAAAGATATGATGTATTAAAAATTGACACGTGTATGTCACTTGACACATCTAGTATTAAATTTTGCCGCGTCAACTCCGTTAATGGCATTTGATGGCAGGACTAATTGTGGAAACATAAATTTTTTGAGGACTTATAATCGAAGAAATCTTTTTGAAAGACTAAAAACAAAACTTTGAATATTTATATGGACCACCAACATATTTGTCCCTTTTAAAAATAACAAAAGATAGCTATTAAGTAGAAATTGAACATCTTAATAATTTGATCCTGAATTTGTATTCTTAATTGTTGCCTATAAAAAAAACATTCATCAAGGGAGGTAACCTCTTTAAATAAATCTTAATTAAATTATCAGCGAAACAATTATTTTAGTTTCTCAATGTGCAATTCTTTAGTCATTTTAAATAAAATGTCTAACAAGTTGTAAAGTCGGGTACTATTTTATATATTTTTTTTTCCTTCTTAAATTATCTCGATAGATCAATTTGTACAATTATGCGTAGACCTACATAAAATACTTTAGTTTAAAATCAAAATTTTTTGAATATGTTCCCGTAAGCTTAGTTAAGTTAATAGAAATATCGCACAAAATGTGCAGGAGCCCGAGTTCAAATCCGAAACAATCCATTTATTTAGCTTATAAATTTTCTAGCCATCTTGACAAAAAAAACTTGTCTTTACTCCTCACCTTTTCCGTTCTTCACTACTCTACTGCTACTACTACTACTCACCTCTTCCGTTAACCCAATGGAGTACGACGATGATTCCAATTATTCCTCCTCCTCCTCCTCGTCCTCCTCCTCCTCCTCCTCATCCTCCTCCGTGGACCATCTCATTGTCATGGTAAATGGAACGGGTGGAAGGTATTTTGACAACACTTCATACTATTATTTATTGTATTGTTGCTTAAAGTGAATGAATGTAGAATTGTAGAATAATTTCTAAATATTATTTTGTGTAATTCTGTAGTGCAAAAGATTGGATGTTTGCGACAGAGCAATTTGTTACAGTGTTCCCGGATAAGGTTTTTGTTCACCGTAAGACCATGTTTCTCTCTTTTCTTTTCTAGAAAATTATTTTAGTTATGTTATTTGTTTTTTTACTTTGAACTTGAAGCAACTGAAATTTGCCAATGGTATTTATGTATGTCTTTGATCTAGTTGAATATTTTATAATGACTAATTTGCATTACTCTTATTGATTGTGGAGATGGTTTTAAGAAATTGTTAAAAACAATGTATCATAAATTTTTCACTATTGATTTGGTGCACTTGGAATGTTTAAATTTATTTTTCTTGGCTTTGTATAATGACCAATGAAACACGGACACTCCTCAAAATAGGCACGTCCTGATGTTAGACCATGTGTCAGTGTCCGACCCTGACACGACACCGACATTTATGATTACATTCAATTATTCTATTCTCTTAAATTATTATTGGTGTTGACGTGTTAGTATCCATGTCATATCCGTGTTTGTGTTTGTGTCCATGCTTCATAAGTAATGACTATTGGGCCATCTACTATGCTAATTGCTTGCAATATTAGTTGATTTCGTTGAAACCAGGGTGGCCTTTAAATTCTGCATATAATTTTACATTTTCCCCATCTTCTTTCACTCAGGTAGCAAACAGAATGTAGGTAAGCTGGCAAAAGATGGTGTGGACATAATGGGTGAGCGATTGGCAAGAGAGGTTAGTATCTAATTATATATGAGGTTTGTTTGATGAACCTCATGTCATGTGAAAATCAATATACTGTATCTTCACTAGGTTAGTTATCCTTAGATTATATTGCCATATAGTTGTGACATGTATGATATGATTATAAATGTTACTGTGTTTGATCGATGATAATCTTGAGTTATGTCTTAACTCTTAACATAATTTCTGTCACTGGTAAAGCATTACCTGTTGAAAGTTTTTATGTTTTATTTTTATAGGGCATTGATAAAATGTTAGTATTTTATACTTTTGTTTTTGAAAGAAATGTTATATGTGATGTATTGGCAAATAAGAAGTCGGCCTCTTGGTTATGCTAACTATCAGCCTGTATGGCGGGTTTTTCTGCCATAATTGCTATTACGACAACACAAAACGCCGATTTGACGGGATTTTGGCCCTCCACCATGGACCTCTATCCGCCATCGACAATACTCCCTCATCTGCACAATACGACATGAACATGAGAAGTTCTTAAAAACCAAAGATATCATATGACCCTGGAATTAATGTTATAACAAATCTATGAAACAATATATTTATCGTACATAAATGCATAATATTTATGTTTTCATGTCTTATTTTACCTTCATATAAACCAGTGTATATTAACCAAAGAAATGTAGTATTTGAGATCTCCACCCTATATAATTGTATATCTTTGCATTACATACACGATCTTTATTGCTATTACATACATGATCTTTATTGAGAATTAACCGGGATTAAACTCTTAGGTCATTGAAGTAATTGAAAGAAAGTCAAATCTGCATAAAATCTCCTTTTTAGCATACTCGGTTGGAGGACTGGTGGCCGTGGCACGATATGCTATTGGGCGGTTGTATAAGACACCTGAAATTGAACCTATGCAGAACTCGAGCAATGCTGAGAGTAACGCGGACTCAGTTGGTACAATATGTGGTTTACGGGTGATGAATTTCATAACACTTGCCACACCTCATCTAGGGTTAAGTGGCCATAAGCAGGTACCAAAATTGGATCTTAAAATTTACTTTATTTCCTTAATATAGTGATAGGGATTAAAGAGAGTATTGGCGATGTATTTTATCTTCTAGTGTGCTGGTAATGACGTATATTCTTACCTCTGGTGTGAAATGAATGCCACACGATCCTTTGTCCCCTTACAGAAAATACATATTTTGTATTTTGGACTTACTTAATAAACACCAGGTGTTTGTAAAGTAAGATTTCAAGTATATTATTTTCACCATAAAGTCAAGGGTTAGAAATTTTGTGACTAATATTTCAGGCTTCACCATGGGATTTGATATGTTTCATTTTAGTGGGCTTGGGGACAATTTTGATTGAAGAGTTAGATAATGAATAATAGATAAGGAAGGGTAAGGAAGCACATGATTTATTGGTCACATGCACCTATAATATTTTAACAAATTAACTTAAATGTCCTATAGGGGTAGGAACGTGTGTATGGAGTTGTTTAGTTGTGCTCTATTTTGAGTTTTTGGGTGCATTTGGTTATAACATTAATGCGAGAAATATGAATGTGAGAATCTTTCCTCCTCACATTCTTTGGGAAGTGTTTGAGATATATAAAAACCAATTTTGTGCCTTCATGTAATAGTTTAAGAATTGGTTCTGGCAGCGTATCGACGTCTCAATGACCAAGTATTAACATAAGGTAGAATTTGCATATGCTTGTTGTCCAAGCTTTAGCGCAAAGGGTCTTACATGAAAAGGCATATTGGATATATGAAAACAGCTGCATTTCTTTTGTGGTTTAAGTTTGCACCACATAAGTTTTTGGTATTTTAATTATTATTTAAACTTGTCGACTGGTTTTTGAATTTCAGTTGCCAATTCTTTTTGGAAAAACTAAACTTGAGAAAATTGCAAGAAAGATTGCTTCTTGGACAGATGGAAAAACAGGCCGTCATCTTTTCCTTACTGATGGCGCTGAGCAAAAAGATCCCTTGCTCGTAAGCATGGTTACTGACTCTAATCAATGTTATTTCATGTATGTTGTTTATCTATGTCCAGTTACTTTTTAATAGAGTTTGTCTCCTTTAAAGGATCTTTAGGTTTTTGAAATGACTATGTCTTGCTTGCAGATCTGTCAAGAATTATTCGCTTGATGCCTTTCTCATTGCTATTTCTTGTATATATAGAGGTTACAAGGTTATACAGGTAATTACACTAAATAATTACATTTAATGAGAACAAATCAATATTTGATTTGTTTTCCTTATTCTAGAAACAAACTAATAATTATAATTAAGAGGACAAGTCAACTCCTTATTCACATCCCCCCTCAAATTGATGCGGCTGGTCAATGAGCATCAATTTGCTAACAAGAAACTGATGGCGTGGACGCGGAACAGCTTTGGTAAGAATATCTGCAACTTGGAACTGAGTACTGACATGAGGAAGTGCTATAAGTCGGTCATCATAGGCATCACGAATGGAATGACAATCAACTTCGATATGTTTTGTGCGTTCATGAAAGACAGTATTTGCAATAATTCTTGACACAATATTATGTTGACATCATTGATCTAAGTTTGTTGTTCAATAAATGTCAACTTCTTTTCTTTTTCTTTGCAATACTGTTTTGGATATGACATTATTTACATGACGAGTGCTACCCTAATTTTCTCTTCGATGAATTTGCTTTTTTTTGTTCACTTAATTAACATCTAATATGGAAACCATTCCTAATAGATCATATAGCAGTTCTGTCGAGTTACATTGGAGACAGTGCGAGATATTTCTTTACACATTTACGGGCAAACTTTAAATTATAGTGCGTAGTCAAACCACCAGAAATATGAAACAGTTTTGAGAATGATTCTGTCCTCTGAAAATTAAATGTTATATTGGACAATAGAGTCTCGTGTCTTCTATTTCTTCATGTTCAAGTTGTAAGATTTTTAACTAAAATGAACATATTCAGAGGAGATGCTAAAAGGTTTGTCGTCCGTGGCATGGGAAAAAGTGGATGTCAGCTTCATCAGTGGCCTTGTTAAGTTTGAAGCTCATAGCCTCATCCAGGTTTGTGTCTTAATCTACTCTTGTTATTGTGTCCTTTTAATATTTGATATTTGACATTATCATCGATTTATTCTTCATCTATTTTACGCATGCTATTTTACAGGTCACACATCCATCCAGACATATAGAAGGCGCGGATGTGATCCAACATATGATTGACCATTTTCTTACCTAGTTTTTTGTTTCTATAATTCCTAAAAGAACCTGTTTAACTAGTTGTATCTTATGGACGTCATTTAAAAGAACTTGTTTGACTAGTTGTGTATCTTATGAACATGATAGCTTTGGTTGTGTGTGATATTGACTAGTATTTGGTTATGCATGTACAGAGTAAACAATATAAATTTTCTTAATGTTACACTTTTCTCGTTTTGATTATAACCGAAAAAATAACAGTTCTGCCATATGGAATATGGTGCAAACCACCCATATACGAAATTCAACGAACACGCGCAAAAATAATCATCCACGCATGGCAGTGCCTTTTTGATTCTTAACAGAAACAAAATGAAGAACATGAGTTGTTATTGCGCATTATCATGAACTAAGTCATACTAAAGCACGATACTTTAGATGCAACAAGAATTTGGGGTCTCAATCGAAGAGGAGGTTAAAATTTAATGATCGAGCTGGTATTAATGTAAGCAAGAACTTTCGATCTTTAGTTATTGAAGCTAATGGATATGAGAATCTTACATTTGCGGAAACGATTTGCCGAAACTATATAGACAAATTCCTAGCTCAATTAATTCAACTAGTTGAACTACCCCTCCCACCTCATCCATTCATACCACTTGTCCTATAAAATATATTGGCTAAAATCAAATTTAATTTTTTGAAAAATAAAAGTAGTTCTTAATATGTTATATGGTAGTTTAGTGTTCAGTATCCCTTTCTTCTGTCTTTTTTGAATTAAAAGGTGAACTCAATAATATACTTAACTTAGGCTCCAGTGCCGATGACAATAGACATTTGAATTTCTATGTCTTTATTTATTGGTTTTTAAAGAACATATTGTATGTCACTTTACATATTTTTTTTAATAAAAATATTTTTATTAAAAGGTATTAGAGGTACACCATCCCTTACAATGAAAGTAGTCTGGACCCATGAAGGGTTGTAGAACTCTCGGCAAACCATATGCTCGAAAGTCAAACGAAAAAAAATATCCCCAAGTCTAGGAAATCCCCAAGTCTGCCTAATCACATTACATGCCAGGTGTTACTACTTGAAGCCAAAAAACCAGAACCTCCTGTTCTCATGTTTTTTGAGGAAGATAAATATAAATACCTATCTGATTTTTAAGTTTAAGGTCTACCTGTTTTGGACTGAAATATTGGTCCTTCACCAGTTCACCTTGAATTTCTCAATTCCAAAAACAAAAATATAATTTCTTCCTTTTATATATAGCAATTTCTCTCTAACCCGAATAACATTAGGTCTCTAAACTAGTTGCTTATAAAAAAAAGTTGACCAATAAATAAAGTATACTCCCTCTGTTCTCTATTACAAGTAACATTTCATTTTTTACGTTGATGGAATAATTAATGTATCTAACATATAATATAAACCAAACACATTAGTTATTAAATAAATCTAAAATTATTTTTTTATTATAATTTAATTGAGACCCGAAAGAGTACATACTAAAATGTTTCGAGGGAAGACAATGTACATTATTGACTTGATCGCATGAGTTCGTTTATGACATACTATCACAATGTAACATTATCAAAGTGGTCATATAAATTTGAAAGGAAAAAAAATGCTAGATTAAGAATTAAGATGATTAACTGCCCTTAGATTTACGGACTTGGTCACATGAGTTTATTTTATGATGATGTCATAATATCAAAGAGTTGAATTCTAACCTTTGACGACACTGAACTGTAGCAGCCCCCTACTTTTTTTAATTAATAGGTACAGTATATATCAAAGAGTTGACAAATAAATTTGAAAAAAAGAGTGTTAGATTAAGATGATTAATTAACCTACATTAATGGACTTGGTCACATGGATTCATTTATGACATGTCACAATATCATTGGTCAGAGCAAAATATTGAATTATAACATGTCTTTTTTGTTCTGTAATAAAAAAAAGTCCTTTTTTGCTAAACTTTATACTTATAAGAAAAACTAAAGTACTACTCGTCGCTTTCAACTACCTATAGGAAAAAGACTTGATCTTGTCACATGTGTTGTGCTGAAGATGCTGAGCCTCGGAACAGTTTGTGGTTTCTCTCAATCCACACGCAAACAAGTCAAATGAGTTGCATGAAAATCGCCGTGCTCGAAGACCCCCTGCTGAAGTAGTAAGCTGAATGAAATGATCCGATAGAGTCTGAGCAGTCACCAATGTATAGTCAGTTTAATCTCTATTATATATTACTTGTAATTATAATATTAATATTTCTATCAACAGTCTCATAAGATTTGAGCGAGATAGTTCTATTAGTCAATTAGGTAATACTCCGGTCCAGCAGCTCTTAATTGATTTATTCATTCTTAAAGTGTTGACTAAAATGTTTTGAGAGAAAATTTAATTGTTTAGTTACGTAAGATATATTGTGTTTGAGCTTATATCTTTCTCAATAGATTCTATATCATTCACTTCACGCATCTATATATATGATATCCTAGAGTAGACTTGTCCATAAAAAAAGCTTATAATAATGAACCTAGCATTAATGCTGTTTGTGATTCTCTTGTTTATCATGAAAGTGGAAGCAACGTCAAGGCTACCACTATCCAAAATTGAGCCACATCACGAAGCATGTAAGTAGTTAATTAAGTTCAACTGCATCAATTCATGTATTTTTTTTTTTAATCTAATTTCATTATTTAATTTTCTTTCCATTTGAAATTGTTAAGATCATAAGTGTGCATTCTCATTCATTCACAACAAGGGAAGCTCCTTATATAGGAGTTACAACACTTAGCTTATGGGTCAAGCAAGCTAACTAGCACAAGTCACAAGCCCATAGGCAAACCCAACACTTACAAGCCTAACTAGATTCTTAGAGGGTAGATTACACCTAACATATCCACCCTTAATCTACACAAAAACAATCAAAAAGTACAAACAATCAATCAACAATACAGCTGCTCAAACAATACAGCTGCTCAATCACTCAATTTGCAAACACCTAGCATTTCTCTGAATTTGGTGAATGATTCTAGCTTTAGAGGCTTGGTCATGGCATCTGCAATTTGATCACTTGTGCTGCAGTGCTTCAGCTCAAGAGTTCCATCTTTGACAAGGTCTCTTAGAAAATAATACCTCACATCAATGTGCTTCATTCTTCCATGCATTATGGGATTCTTTGACACTTTTATTGAGGAGCTGTTATCACAGAAGATAACAGTGCTCTTGTTCTGATCTTTCCTTAGCTGATGCAGAATTTTCTTCAGCCACACTGCTTGGCAGGCACATGAAGCTGCTGCAACAAATTCAGCTTCTGTAGTGGAGAGTGTCACTATAGGCTGCTTCTTGGAGGACCATGAAATAGCACTTGAGCCAAGTTTGAATACATATCCTGAGGTACTTCTTCTGTCATCAATGTCACCAGCATAGTCTGAATCTGTCCACCCTTGAAGTAGTAATTCACTGCCTCTCTTGTACAATATGCCTAGACTCATTGTACCTTTAAGATACCTTAGAATCCTTTTTGCTGCAGTGAGATGCATATCTGTAGGTTTGTCCATGTATCTAGCAATTAGACAAACAGAGAAAGCCAAGTCAGGCCTAGAAGCAAGTAAATACATCAAGCATCCCACAATCTGCTTGTACTTGGTAGCATCAACCTGCTTTCCATTTTCATCCTTGCTTAGCTTGCATCCTGGCACAATAGGGCTGCTTACAACATTACACATTCCCATCTCAAATCTTGACAATATTTCTTTAGCATACTTTTGCTGATTTATGAAAATTCCATACTTATCTTGTGTTACTTCTACTCCAAGAAAGTATCTCATCTGGCCTAAATCTGTCATAGCAAATCTCTTTTTCATGGAATGCTTGAAATCTTCAAACATTTCTGAGTTGTTTCCAGTGTATATCAGGTCATCAACATAAAGACTTACAATGAGAATCCTTCCTTCATCTTGTTTTACAAATAAGGTATGTTCATCAGGACATTTCTCAAAATTTTCTTGTCCAAAGTAAGCTTCAATTTTGCTGTACCAAGCTCTAGGGGCTTGTTTCAGTCCATACAATGCCTTCTTCAGCTTATATACTTTGTCTCCTTTCTTCTGATAACCTTTAGGTTGTTCCACATACACATTCTCTGTCAATTCTCCATGTAAAAATGCACTTTTTACATCCAACTGGTATATTGTCCAATTCTCACTGGCTGCAACTGCAAGAATAGTTCTTATGGTATCCCATCTAGCTACAGGAGCAAACACTTCATTGTAATCAATTCCATGTTGCTGAGAGTAGCCTTTAGCAACAAGTCTAGCTTTGTGCTTTTCAATCTCACCCTTCTCATTGTACTTTGTTTTATAGATCCATTTCACTCCAATCTTTTTAGCCCCTTCTGGAAGAGTTGCTAGCTCCCAGGTATCATTCCTTTCTATGGCTTGAATTTCTTGATTCATAGCCTCTCTCCACACATCATGTTTCACTGCTTCATCATAATCATTGGGATCATTGCTGGTGCTAAACATTGCTTGGATCATCATATTCTGCAATTGCTCATCAATTTCATCACCTGTAACATAGTCATTCAAGTAACCTGGTCTTCTTACTTCTCTTGGACTTAGTTCATCACTTTCTGTGTTCATGTCACTGCTTGATTCTGCTTGATCATGTCCTTGAGCATTGCTACTTTCAATGATGTCTTCATCCTCAGAATTTTCTTCATTTTCACTGTGTTCTTCATTGTCATTTGACTCACTAGTGCTGCCATCAACACTTATCATATCATTGGACTCATGATGTGTATCATTCTTCCAATTCCATGCTTTATCTTCCTCAAAGACTACATCTCTACTGACCATTACCCTTTTATTTATTGGATCATATAGCTTGTAGGCCTTAGATTCTTCACTTAGACCAAGTAATATGCATTTTAAGCTCTTGTCATCAAGTTTTTTTCTGTGGTTATCAGGTATATGCATATAAGCCATGCATCCAAACACTCTGAAATGTTGAACAGTTGGTTTCTTTCCACTCCAAGCCTCCTGAGGTGTCATGTCTTTGACAGATAGAGTGGGACTCCTATTGAGGATGTATGTGGCCCAATTGAGTGCTTCAGGCCAGAAACTTTTTGGTACACTCTTACCACTGAGCATGCTTCTTATCATATTCAAGAGAGTTCTATTCTTTCTCTCTGAGACTCCATTTTGCTTTGGAGTGTAAGCAGTGGTCAATTGTCTCTTGATCCCATGGTTACTGCAAAATTCATTGAAAGCAGTTGAAGTAAATTCTCCACCTCTATCAGTTCTAAGGCACAATATTTCACATTTTGACTCTTTTTCCACTAGCATTTTGAACTTCTTGAATTCATCAAATGCACTGCTCTTATCTTTCAATACATAAGTCCAAGTTTTTCTACTGAAATCATCTGTAAAGGTGATAAAGTACCTGTTGCCACCATTGGACTGAGGGGTTATAGGTCCACAAATGTCAGAGTGAACTAGCTCAAGCTGCTTAGTAGCTCTCCAATTTGCAGATTTTGGTATTGGTTCCCTGTGTTGCTTGCCAGTCAAGCAATGTTTGCAGGTGCTTTGTTCATCTTTCAATTGAGGAAGGCCTTCTACCATTTGCTTTTTCACTAGAGTGTTGAGCCCTTTGAAGCTCAAATGACCATATCTGCAGTGCCAAAGTTCATTGTTGTCTAATTTTGAAGTTTTTAAGCACATTGGAATGGTGATGGCTGCATGAACAACATACATGCGATTTGCAGTCATCTTTGTGGACATGATTAATCCTCTTTCCTCATGATAGACCTTGCAGTAATCATGCTTGAAGATGATTGTAAGACCCTTTTGTTGAAGCTGACCAATGCTTAACAAATTGTTCTTTAGACCAGGAATGTAATATACATTGGTTATGATTTGGGTGATTCCATTGATACACAATCTTAAATTCCCTTTTCCTTTGACTTCCATTCTAGAATCATCACCTAATTTCACAGATTCTCTGATATTGCTATCAAAATCAAACATCCAGGTTTTGTTTCCAATCATATGATTGCTACAACCACTATCAAGGAACCATACCTCATCTTTCAAGATTGATTCTTTATCTTGTTGAGCCATGAGCAATACTTCTCCAGTTTCATCAAAGGCTGCATATTTTGCATCTTTTTCTTCCCAACTTGGACAATCACTCTGATAATGACCCAACTTATGGCATTTGAAACATTCAACATTTTCTCTGTCAGTTCTTCCTCTCCCTCTGCCTCTGTAGCCACCTCTTCCTCTGCCACGTGTGCTTCCACCACGCCCAGAACCAGCTACTTTGAGGACTTGATCATCAACCTTCTCAGCCTGAGATTTCAATCTTTGTTCTTGAACTAGTAAAGAACTCTGCAACTCATCAATTGACATTGTTGTAACATCATTGGATTCTTCTATTGAGCAAACAACATAGTTTAACTTAGGAGTTAAAGATCGCAAAATCTTTTCAACAATGGTACTAGCTTCCATTCTTTGGCCTTGAGCTGTCATGCGATTTGCAATCGCCAATGTTCTTGCAAAGTAGTCATTGACTGACTCACTTTCAGTCATGCCAAGAACCTCAAAATCTCTTCTCAGAGCTTGCAACTGAGCTCGTTTCACCTTGCTTGAGCCTTGGTACTTCATTCTCATAGAATCCCAAATCTCTTTTGCAGATCCTCGATTAAGAATGGTTTCTATAATCTCTCTGTCAATAGCTTGAAAGAGGTAATTCTTTACCTTTAGATCTTTCAATCTGCTATCCGATGCTGCTTTGAGTTGTTCTTCATTCGCATTTGGTGGTGCTGTTATGATTCCATCTTCAATCTGATTCCAAATTTCTTTGGAACGAAGCAAATTCTCCATTAACATGGCCCAATGCTCATAGTATCCTTCGAATTTGGGAACTGAAGGACGGTATTTCTCAGCCATGGTGAGAAAGGAAGAAAAATCGCAGGATCAAGATTAAGAAAGAATGAAAGAAGATGAAGATAACCGTTTTCTGGTTTTGTAACTAACTTTTCTTATGCACACAACTAACAAACTGAGTTTGTTATGAGAAAGGATCTTTTAGGCCTGTGATACCACTTGTTAAGATCATAAGTGTGCATTCTCATTCATTCACAACAAGGGAAGCTCCTTATATAGGAGTTACAACACTTAGCTTATGGGTCAAGCAAGCTAACTAGCACAAGTCACAAGCCCATAGGCAAGCCCAACACTTACAAGCCTAACTAGATTCTTAGAGGGTAGATTACACCTAACAGAAATTTATGTATATATAGTTTACTAATTATTAATTCATTCATCATGTTGCTGCCATGTTTGTGAATCTTAAAGATGCACGCCTACTTTATACTCTTGTTACTGATCATCCACAGTTGCACAACTATGAGATTCCTCCTCCTGCAATATAATGATCAGTTGATGGTCACACTCTCGACTAGGGGTGTTCATGATTCATGGACTTCAGAGCAAAACTTTTGTAAATACTTATATACACATGAATGAATGTAAGGTGTTATGACTATTATAAGTAAATTATAGGTTGTTGGAGTGAAATTACCAATTTGTATTTCTTTTATTATTAGGATTCGAATTTGATAGTTCGGAGATTTCGTATGAATTTTGTTGATTGTATTAATGAATTAAGGGTTTATTTGATTTAATGGAAGAAAGCTGAGAGAAAGTTTTTTTTTTTTTTTTTGAATCTGCTAAAAATATATTATACATTAAACTTTATGATCCATAAGGCAAACCGGATAAAAGAATAACAAGGTTAAAAGAGCTCGACAAAACAGCTCCTATAATCTTGTTTCGATTAACAACTTATTTGTAGTTTATAGCAAAAATGCTTAATAATAAGTACTTATTTACGAGCTTATATAAACTATTTTTATAGCAAAACGCTTAATTTATGACAATTTTCATATATTTTTTCCAACTTATATTCGTAAGTCTTTAATATAGTTTACGAAAATAGCTTGTAGCATATATTAAAACACAGATTTTTGGATTTAGTGAAATATGAGTCAATTTTTGAGTTTAAAGAAACAAGAAAAATACGTTTTTGGGTTCAATTTTGTTTTTTATTTTATTTGGTGCCTCTATGTAATTTCATTTTTGAATTTGGTCCCTCTAAATGGATAACTGAGCATAAGAAAGATCATTAGTTATAGTCTTTTGACAACTCATCATCGCTTGTCACGTCACATGCTGCGACGTCAGCCTCCATTTGCCACACATGCGTTTTTTTAACAGACTTGACGCTAAGGATCAAAACAAAAAAAAATTATATTTCAAGGCCTATTTAAAAGAAAAAATACAAGAAAAAAAACCAAAAACTCGCAAACGTACGGGGACATATTAGATAGTTAAACCAAAATTAAATGGAACAATAATGTCTTCTTTTTTTTGGTGAACATGAAACAATAATGTCTATTAAGAATTTTTTTTTTGTTAGACTGGCGATGACAAGCCATTGAAAACCACACACATAAAGTAGACAGACCGATGTTCAAACCCCGATCATGCTGGTTGAGGTAGAATTTGTGGCAAAGCATTATACATGGTTTTCTCGGTTATATTCACCGCCGGTGAATACACAGGAAGTAGCTTAGAGATTCAAAGGATCTGATATATTCACAATGAAGAAACGAGAATTTGGAATAGTTTCTGGCACTGGTTATTTTCGGTTTGTTAAAGGATATGGTATTATGGAAACAGAGCTTTATGGATTTAGTTAATCTTAGAGCAACTCTTAAACTCAATGGAACAGTGAAACATTATTAGAATTTCAACCAATAATTGTTCTCAAGCCATGTTAATTAGTTATGCTTAAATGTTTCTGAATTCTGATATACAAAGTTTAAACAAGAAATGCTATTTATTTTGAAGTCCCACATCGGTGAGTGGAAACAACATATACCAAAGAGTTGGGTATAAATAAAGTGCTCGAATATTGAACAATTCATACCTTTCTCGGCCTTTTGGCTAAGATCAAGTGTAGTATCTGTTCTTATCAGTTTAATATCTGATATGTGACTCATTGAGTCACACGATATTAAATTACTTTTTTTAGGGGGAGAAGCAACTTCAATAGCTTGCTATTGGGCTTCTCAAGTGTCGCCTTTGCGTTGCACTATTGCATTGGCTGGCACACCCCACCAATACCAGTTCAATTTTTTGTTAATTTCTCATTTTGTTCGCCTGTTTTAATCTAAATGAGATCATTAAGATCATAATAATAAGATCATTAAGTGGGTTGGTTTAGAAGATGAGATAGAAGAGAACACAACAACATAATTCTTTGCCATTGAATCATCCATGGAGAATATAATGCCAAACAATTTGGAAAAGTTTCTTCAAAATAATCAAAGGCTTGAGTGTTTGATGGTGGTCGACTTGTTGGGATCTTGGGCCATACAAGTGGCAAACAAGTTTGGCATCCCTACTGCTGGCTTCTGGCCAGCCATGCTTTCATCATATCTTTTGATTGCAGTCATACCTCAAATGCTTAGGAGTGGAATCATCTCTGATACATGTTTGTTGTCTCTCTAATAATCTAGGCGATTCTTTTATAAGAAACAACTATTTTTTAATTCATGCATTAAATGTTAGCATAGTTCTCTCAGGTGTCTATCAAGAAATAAAATGAAAAACAAAACCCTCTAGTTCAATAATAAAAGTTGAGACAAACCTACGTTTATCTCGGTGGTGTTAACTTGAAATTTTAAAACACACTTTCTCACATATTTATGTTTCAATATTTTCGGTGTCAATTTAGGTGTTGGATAAGACATATACAATTTTACTTTGACTATAATTGAACTTTCACCGGTGGACAATGAAATTGGTCTTCAAATTTGTCTAGGCTGGATATGATTTTATTTTTTTTAAATGATAATGGTTGAGAACAAAGGAATACTATTATGTATGTATAACAAAGTTGAAAATACACAAATTTGAAGCAAATTATGTTAGAAAATACATAAATAATAGAATATTGAAAATAACATGAAAGCAATTGATCACTAATTTTCTTATTTAGATAACAATTGGAAATAGACAACATTATGATATTACAAGACAAAATACTACCACATTAACAAATTTCAAATTAAAACAACCGCAATTACATATTTAAATAGAACAACATCAAGTTAATTCATTCTTCTGCGATTTGCACCGGCTCTGTTGTTTGTTCTCTTCAGTCGCGTGTTAAACATATGTTCAACAAGTCTTACAAGCCATTCAGGTTTCCCAAAGAAAAATACATTATGTCCTAAGAGCAAACCTGATATTGCCCCACACGCATATCCTATTGCTACTGCTTTCCAACCAAATCCTGATCCCTCTTCATCTTCAGATGTTGAATGTGGTGACTGATCTTCATCATTTTTGCATGATTTAGACAATGGTAATCCACATAACATTGTATTTCCTTCATAGGAATCATTTCCAAATGTACCAAATTGTTGACCTGTAGGTATGATTCCCTCAAGGTGGTTTTGTGAAAGGTTCAAGAATGAGAGAAAATTCAGCTTTGTGAGAGCCATAGGAATCTCACCAATCAATTGGTTCCTTGAGAGGTCCAACCACTCCAAATTTTCCAAATAACTCAAAGATTGTGGAATTTTACCAGAGATTCCATTATTTGAAAGGTTAAGACCTTTGAGAGAATTTAATTCTCCAATAAATTTTGGAATTTCTCCTTCAAACATGTTATTTGATAAATCGATAGTTGTGAAAGTAGTCAATATCCTCGTTAGCTCCTTAGAAAAACCTTTCATTATGACAACCACAGAATCATTATAGTACTTAACCACGAAGTTACCCATGTATTGCAAACCAATTTGGCTACCATTAACAATCATCATTCCTTGAAATTTCTTAATACATGATGTTGGTAATGGACCACTAAAATTGTTGTTAGAGACATCAAAAATTCGCAACTTGGTAAAAGGATGTTTGGTGCTAGAGCATGTGATTGTACCATGAAGTTTGTTTGATCTTAAACTCAGTACTTGTAACTCTGGCAGAATTCCTAGCCAATTGGGAAATACATCTTCTATGATGTTGTCTCCAAGGTCCAAAACTTCAAGATTTTTGCAATGAACCAAAGAGTATGGTAATGGTCCTTCCAATTGATTGCCATTCAACTTTATAGTCTTAAATTGATTTTCTTTGGAAAAGTTTCTAGGCATACTTCCATAGAAGTTATTCATTTGCAAATCTAATACAGAAAGAGAAGGAAGTGTTCCTAGACATTGTGGGATCATGCCTGTTATTTTGTTGTGTGCCAAATTGAGCATACTCAAGGCCCATGCATTGCAAAATGCGGATGAAATGTTTCCCGTGAAGTTGTTATTTGAGAGTAAAAAGTATTGAATGCCACTGGGTGGAATTGGAAGATTTCCTTGCAACTTGTTGAAACTAAGATCAATGTATCCAATGTTTTCCCATGAGTTAAAGAGTTTAAGAAACCATTTGGGAATTTTTCCATGAATGTTGTTATGAGAGAGATCTAATGATTGGAGATTTGGTAGTCGTGCTAGGAATTTAGGAAAACTATTAATATTAGCAGAAGATAAATATACACTTTCAAGGTAAGGTGAGATGGATTCAACATTGTTATCAATGTTGATAGGAAGAAAATTATTGTGTGACACATCAAGGAAATTTAGTATTTTAAATTTTGAAAATTGGTGAAAATCCACAACACCGCCTAAATTTGTTGATGACAAATCTAAGTGGGTAAGATTTTGGAGTTCAAATACTGAATCTGGAAAATGACCATGGAGGTTGTTATTAGAGAGATACAAATATTGAAGAGAATAAGTTGTGAACTCACCAATGAACCCTGTGAGGTGGTTGTTGCTGAGGTACAACTCTACCAATGAAGGCAAATAATAACACCATTTCGGAATTGTTCCATTTAACATGTTATAGCCTAAACTCACAACTTTCAATTTTGAACGTTTAGCGACTTCAATTGGAATTGGTCCAACTAGTTTATTATCGGATAAACGTAAATTAGAAAGTTGAGGTAGCTGAAAAATTGATGATGGAATTATGCCTGTTAGGTTGTTAGCGTAAAGTGTTAAAAATTCCAGTTTGTTTAACTTTCCATAAACATTTGGTGGGATGTTACCGCTAAAGTCATTATCTGAAAGATCACATGAAATGAGATGTGTGAGGTTTGAAAGTAATGGTGAGATCTCACCATTAAATTTATTTATTGAAAGGTCCAAATATGTTAGTTGGGTTAGGTTCCACAAAGATAGAGGAACCATCCCTTCAAAATGACACCCTGAGAGTGCTATTTGACTAAGAGACTTCAACTTACCTATGGAATAAGGAATTTCACCTGAGAAAGCAGAGAAGGAGATGTACAAGTACCTCAAAGGAGTGCTCCAATTGGACTTTGGAAGTTGACCACTAAGATTGTTGTTATATGACAATTCCAGTTTTTGAAGATTAGGTAAAGAGAGGATGTCACTTGACAAATGTCCATGCAACCTAGTATATGATAGGCTAAGAGAAACTAAAGAGGATGAAAAATTCTTTAGCATAGACAAAGAACTCACTCTGATTGAAGACAGATCCACGCTATCCAGATAAAGCTCCCTTAAATCAGTAGCATTGCGAATAAGTTTCTTCCATGTGAATGGATTGAGTTTCAATTCCATTACCAAGTGATTGCTAAGATCAAGTGATACTAATTTTGACAAACGAGAGATTGTGGAGGGAATATTACCACTGAAGTAAGAGTTTGACAGATTTAGATGTGTGAGGTTCACTAAATCACCAATACCAACATGCACTGAAGACCCGGAAAAATCATTAAAAGCTAAGTTGAGTTGTTGAAGGTGTCTAAGCTGGAAGATAGTGCTATTGGGATGTAATTCACCTTTCAGATTGTTGCAACTAAGATCCAAACCAATCACGTAATCTGAAACGGTGTCACATGTGACACCATCCCAATCGCAACAATCTGTACTGTTTTTCCAAGATTCCGTCTTGAAAGAAAAAGAGGAACAACTCCACCACCAAATATCAGGTTCAGATGAAGTATTGACAACAAATGAGTTCTTGAATTGTAACAAGGCAGAGTTGTCGTGATGGTTGCATAATGAGAAAGTGTAGGAAGTAAAATGAGTAAGCAACAGCAAAAAGAAGAAGTGAAAGGTAAAAGAAGGCAATAGAATAAAAAAGGAGCCCATTTAGAGCAACTTACACTTACAATCTCTTCTCAATATTATTTCTTTTTTACTTGATGATTTTTGTTGATGTATCAATTGATTAACTTCTATTTATTTATATAGGAAACATAACCTGAAACTAAAGCATTGATACATATGAAACGATGGGCAAGGATAAAAAAAATTGACTTACAAACTGAGTCTTGGTATATGCCCTTCAATATGGGGACAATGGGCATGTTTTTCTTCAACCGTATGGAGCACTTCAATAGGAAGAAGAATTTTTTGTGGGTGCAATTATAGTGATATGATAAATGTCAACAACATTAATTATCCATTGAAATGTATAACCTCTTCTACGAGAGAAGACCAAGACTCTTTAAGTAGTAATTTTTTTCATGTTATCATGATATTGGTACGAAGTTTCCACCGAAGTTAGCGATTACTAATCTTCGTCGGGGAACTTGTGGGGCACGCAAAGTGGGTTCTTCCCCCCCAACCGAATTTTCTCCATAGGCATTAGCCATAAATCGAACCTCTGACCATACACTTAAGGGGACCAATTCATTGTTGATTCTTTTAAGTAATAATTTACAATGAGTAATTTGGATCAAAATTAACAGATAAAATCAAGAAGCAGAGAGACTTAACTTCTTCAATTGTACACAGCAATGAAGTTGAGGGAGGATATTTTACACAAGTTAAATCAGACATTTTATGATGATTTTGATACCGGTGTTAATGCATCAGAGGTGTAGTGAAGGGGGATATTTTTTACCATTTTTTAAACAGGTGTAAGAATCCAAAATTATATAAATTTAACTACCAACATCAGTTTTACACTAGGTCAACCCTTTTACACCAACATTAGTTTTACACTAGGTCAACCCTTTTACATTACTCATATAAGTCCAAAATAAATGGTTGAAGCAAATGACATGAATTAAAGTACCAAAGATAGAGAAATGTAAATATGAACAAACAAAATCTTTGACAAAGTTACCTGATGAGTGACTGAAAATTCCACATAAAACAAACCAATGCAAAGAAGAACATTGCCTAACAGATGTATCAAGAATAGAGGTATCATTTGCAATAAAATAAACAGGGACAAATCCAAGACCTAAACACAATGAACAGGGATTAATGTCATGTTAAAGAGGGACAAATCCAAATCAACAAGCAAGCATGACTTTAAATCCATTAAGCCAAAAAACCAATACTTTCACTTCAGGCTTGGCCATGGCCTCAAAAAGGTCCTAATTAAGTAAGATATGTATACCTATACAATAGGTGAAAGAAATCAACCACTTATTGTCTCAATTCCATCCTCCTAGGAGTCCTGCAAATAAAATAACAGAATCAAAATGCTGAACAATGCCTAAGAGTTGGTGGACAATATTACAACCACTTGACATAAGATTTTGAGAGTGAAAATAACCAAAAAAGAATATCACACAGATTAATACATATCATGAAATTTGCATATATGATTTCATATAAAAGCACAGAAATAAGACCACAAAGCCATCAGTTTTTCATTGAGACATTTCATCGAACATTTTGAATGCTCACTTTCACAATAAAAGGAACATTAAGCTTTTACCTCTGACAATAATGTAGATGCACATGGACTTGCTCCAGAAACTTTCAATACAATAGAATGGATCTTGAATCCGAAAATGAAACCAATAAAATTGCTGTTCCGATTCAGAATCTACCAAACTCTGAAATTTTTAGAAAGAAATACCAACTGAAATGAACAAAATGATAGAACAAGAAAGTGGCATAAATAGATCGATTCTATTCGTTTAACCGGAGGGACTAAAGTAGCATAAATCAAACTACATCCTCCCTAAAATGGATCAACTGAAATACAAACTGCTTAATACCAAGAAAAATTGAGACTTAACCTAAATGCACCTACAGAATCCTTACATATTCTGGTGCATCATCCCTTTTCCCAGCCACTGTACGATACAAATACATATTCTCCAATCTCTTCCCATCTTCCATATAACAATCTTCTTGTTCATTTTCGTTGAAGATCTCCACATTCAACCTCGGCATCTTCTTAGCCAATGTCTTGCATGTTCCAATGGTCACCTTGCACGACGACATCCAAAAGGATTGCATTATTTCATACTTCCCTATATCTGTGAGAAGTGCGGTGTTGCCGAAAGGACAAGGCAGTAAGCTTGATTACAAATGATTGAGAGGATGCTACTTATAGAACATATCCTCCTATAACTTATTCTATGCCACGTAGGCTTGAGTGTAACAAACTTGTATTGCAAGAAAACTAACTTGTAGTGCAAGATAACTAGCTAGCTGCAACATATATATTGTAATACATTTCTGATCCTTTGTATATACTCTAACATGAGCTTGCGAAGCTTTTTGCATCCGTTCAATACATTGAACATTCGCTTGTCATTCTTACCAGCGAATGCGCTAGAGTACGGACATTTCAAGCTTTTCTGCATATTTTCCAATGTAAAGGAAGACTTGGTCGGTCAACTGAGCTGAGAGTGATAGCCGTCTCAGTCGCTTGGCATGATTGCACCACGCTCCGAAACCTTCATCCAGTGGCTGCATTGTAACAGGGTCAAGTTTTGTTACATTGAGGATACATAACCTACATTGGATAAATTTTTTGAAACTTATGGCATCCCATTGATAGAAATCAGGTATTTGTTAATTTGTCTTTCTGTGTGTGATATAGCTTTAGCTTCCTACCATGTCTTACCTATAGTTGATCTCCCAAGTGTAAAAAAATTTATGCAATCAACATTCTAAGGAGACACTTATGACTTAATTGCAAATACTTATCATGCAAGTTTGACAACTTTTGAGGTTTTGAAAAAGTTCAACATCTATGATCCAATTCATATACCTATTAAGGCTAAGGTTAATGTTACTGTCAATTGTTCTTGTGGGAATAGCTATATTTTAAAAGATTATGTCTTGTTTATTACCTATCCACTTAGGCCTAGGGATACTCTTGAGAAGTTTGCAAGCCATTCTTAACTTAAGGAAAGATTGATATAGAATTTCTATTTCAGTAAGGGAGTGGGACAGTGTTCATTCCGGGAAGGGGTATGTATATTACCCTTTTCTCCCATCACCTTTTGATGTTCTCCCTCATCTGATATATTTAATATAAATAAATCAGTTAGAGTATATTTAAATGAATTACTCTGTCAACTGCAATTGACACACATGGTTAGACCTTCCGCTCACACCTTTTGTGACTTGAACAGGTCTAGAATTTCGCAGTCGGTAAATTATACTTAAATTTCATCGTAAATCTTCAATGAGGTTTGTGGTTCTGATCCAAAGTATTTGTATAAATATGAGTTAGATAATTTTTATATGGTCCAGTTCTGGAGGAAAGGGCCTGGTTATCCGAAGTTCGGATGAGATGTAAGTAAAATTTGACAAATTATTATTTCAGAGAAAATTCTAACTCGGATACTCCAATTGATTCAACCGTATATTTGGAGTATATTCAATGGCTAATAGTTATCTGCATATATATCATGTCAGATGCTTCCAGAATAAGGAAGAAGATAAAGCTAAACTTCAACAAACTTCTTTCAACTCAAGTTGGTAACTACTTATTTGAACCTATTATGTTATAAACACTTGTAAGTTTGAAAGTAATGGTGAGATGTCACCGTTAAGTTTATTATATGAAAGGTCTAAATATATTAGTTGGGTGTGGTTCAACAAAGATAAAGGGACCAGTCCATCAAAATTGCAGTGTGAAAGGGCTAAATGAGTAAGATTCTTCAATTGATCTATGGAATAAGGAATTTAACCTGAGAAAGTAATGTAAGAGAGGTCCAAGTACCTTAGAGGAGTGCTCCAGTTGGACTTTGGAAGTTGACCACTAAGGACATTAGATGACAAATCTAGTTTTTGAAGATTAGGTAAAGAGAGGATGTCACTTGAGGACATGCTTTCAAAAACAATAACTTCATACATTATTCAAAAGATAAAAACATTCTGATACTACCATCACCATGATACATTACACACACACACACACACACACACACACACACACACACACACACACACACACGTCTATTATTGAAACTATAAACATCAAACTGATACAAGTGAGCTAACAACCAGGAGACAATTAATTCACTCTTCTGCGTTCTGCACCGGCTCTGTTGTTTCTTCTCTTCAATCTTATGTTAAACATAAGCTCAAAATGTCTAACAATCCATTGGGGTTTCCCGACGAAGAATACTATATATCCCAAGAGCAATCCAAATATTGCCCCATAGGCATATCCTATTGCTACTGCTTTCCAACCAAATCCTGATTCCTCTTCATCTTCAGATGTTGAATGTGGTGACTGATCTTCATCGTTTTTGCATGATTTAGACAATGGTGATCCACATAACATTTTATTTCCTTCATAGGAATTATTTCCAAATGTATCAAATTGTTGACCTTTAGGTATCATTCCCTCAAGATGGTTTTGTGAAAGGTTTAAGAAAGAGAGAAAATTCAAATTTGTGAGAGCCATAGGAATCTCACCGCTCAACTGGTTCCTTGAGAGGTCCAACCACTCCAATTTTTTCAAATAACTCAAAGATTGTGGAATATTACCTGTGATTCCATTGTTTGAAAGGTTAAGTCCTTTGAGACAATTTAATTCCCCGATACATTTCGGAATTTCTCCTTCAAACATGTTATTTGATAAATCAATAGTTGTGAAAGTAGTAAATATCTTTGTCAGCTCCATAGAAAACCCTTTCATCATGACCACCACAGAATCATTATAGTACTGCCAATCAGAATAGAACATTCTTTGACCCATGTATCGCAAACCAATTTGGCTGTCATTCAAATTCATCATTCCTTGAAATTTCTTAATACATGATGTTGGCAATGGACCACTAAAATTGTTGTTAGAGACATCAAAAATTCTCAACATGAGAAATGGATGTTTGGTGCTAGAACATGTGATTGTACCATAAAGTTTATTTGATCTTAATCGCAGTACTTGTAACTCTTGTAGAGTTTCTAGCCAAATTGGAAATACATCTTCTATGATGTTGTCTCCAAGGTCCAAAACTTGAAGAAACCTGCAGTGAGCCAAAGAGCGTGATGGTCCTTCCAATTGATTGCCATTCAACTTTATAGTCTCAAATCGATTTTCTTTGGAAAAGTTTCTAGGCATGCCTCCAGAGAGGTTGTTCATTTGCAAATCCAATACAGAAAGAAAAGGAACTGATCCCAGACATTGTGGGATCATGCCTGTTAATTTGTTGTGTGCCAAATTGAGTACACTCAGGTACCATGCATCGCAGAATGTTGAAGAAATGTCTCCTGTGAAGTTGTTATTTGAGAGTAAAAAGTATAGAATACTATAAGGTGGAATTGGAAGATCTTTCAACTTGTTGAAACTAAGATCAATCGATTCAATGAACTCCCATGAGTAGAGATTCTTATGAAACCATTTGGGAAGTTTTTCGTCAATGTTGTTATGAGAGAGATCTAATGTTCGCATATATGGCTGTTGTGCAGGGAATTTAGGAAAACCATTCACATTACTAAAAGATAAATCCAACCTTTCAAGTTAAAGTGATGAGATGGATTCAACTTTGCTATTGATGCTGATAGAAAGAAAACTGTTGTGTGAAAGATTGAGGTAATATAGTTTTTTAAATTTTGAAAATTGGTGAAAATCCAAAACACCGCTCAAGTTTGTTGATGATAAATCTAAGGAGGTTAGATTTTGCAGTTTAAATATTGAATTTGGAAAATGACCCTGGAGGTTGTTATTAGAGAGACCCAAATAATTCAGAGAATAAGTTGAGAACTCACCAATGAACCCTGTGAGGTGGTTGTTGTTGAGGCCCATCTCTGCCAACGAAGGCAAATGGTAACACCAATGTGAAATTGTTCCACTTAACATGTTATAACCTAAATCCACATGGCTCAATTTTGAATATTTTGTGATTACAATTGGAATTGGGCCAACTAGTTTATTATTAGATAAATATAAAACAGAAAGGTGAGTTAGCAGAAAAAGTGATGATGGAACTTGGCCTGTTAGGTTGTTAGAGGAAAGGTCTAAATGTTCCAATTTGATTAAATTTCTATAAACATTTGGGATGTTACCGCTAAAGTTATTATATGAAAAATCACATAAAATGAGACGCGCGAGGTTTGAGAGTAATGGTGAGATCTTACCGTTAAGTTTATTTTTTGAAAGGTCCAGATATGTTAGTTGGGTGAGGTTCCACAAAGATAGAGGAACCATCCCACCAAAATTGCATTCTGGAAGGGCTAAATGAGTAAGAGACTTCAACTGACCTATAGAATAAGGAATTTCACCTGAAAAAACACAGGATGAGAGGTCCAAGTACCTCAAAGAAGTGCTCCAATTGGACATTGCAAGTTGACAACTAAGGCCGAAATTAGATGACAAATCTAGTGTTTGAAGATTATTCAAAGAGAGGATATCATTTAATAACAAATTTCCTTGCAACTGAATGAATACTAGACTGAGGGAAACCAAAGAGGATGACAAGTTCTTTAGCATAGACAAAGAACTTCCTCTGACTGCAGACATATCCACACCATCAAGATAAAGCTCGCTTAAATTAGTTGCATTATGAATGAGTTTCTCCCATGTGAATGGATTGAGTTTCAATCCAAACTCTGTGTAACATCTAAGATCAAGTGATATTAATTTTGACAAATGAGAGATTGTGGAGGAAACATTACCACTGAGATAACAGTTTGACATATTTAGATGTGTGAGATTCACTAAATCACCAATACCAACATGCATTGGAGACCAAGAAAAATCATTAGAAGCCAAGTTGAGTTGTTGAAGATGTCTAAGCTGGAAGATAGTGCTATTGGGATGTAATTCACCTTTCAGATTGTTGCAACTAAGGTCCAGACCAACAACATAATCTGACACGGTGTCACACGTGACACCATCCCACTCGCAACAATCTGTACTGTTGTCCCAAGTTTCCGTTTTGAAAGAAAAAGAGGAACAACGAGTATCCAAAGGATCAGGTTTAGATGAAGTGTTGACAAAAAATGAGTTCTTGAATTGTAACAATGCAGAGCTGTCATGACGGTTGCATAATGAGAAAGTGTAGGAAGTAAAATTTGTAAGCAGCAGCAAGAAGAAGAAGTGAAAGGTAAAAGAAGACAATGTTGGAGATTTTCCAAAATATATTTGAAAGGTTGTAATGGTTAATTTGAAATTCAAATTTACAATTTTGAAAACCTTTTAAGGGTTGTGTCCCTTAATCATTTGACATAAGTTTATCTATAAATAGAGACACTTAGGAGGCATAAAACACATCAGAAAATCATGTTTCCATGAGTAAGAAGTTATGCCTGTAATATCTAAATCATTTCTTCATTTCTCTAGTGCACGAGAGTATTTGAAGAAACTTTATTCTGTAAAATATCATTGATCGATATGCTTGATATGTGTATGCAATGCATGTCAAGGTTTCCAAAGTATCCTGAAGGGGATTCGCCGGTTAACCCTTTTGCATCCAGTTTATGGTGGGGGCGAATCGAACCTAAAGTTTAGTGTGATACACACGCTTTGGAATTTGTGCAATATGTTCATCATGTCGTTCATCATCTTCTTCTAGTTCGAGTATTTGCAGCAGTCCCCCAACAAATGTTCTAACAATCTTTAGGTTCGATTTATGATTTGTTTGTGATTAATTGATGACTGCAAATTTGAAGAGGATGACTACCGCCTTTGTCGCAAAAGTTGAAGAGATAAGTATCGATACCCTTCTTATTTCATATTTGATTGCAATTTAAATATGAAAGGTCAATTTCATGCATACACATACACAGATTCATGATGTTTAATTTTCATGTTTTGAAACCATGCCAGAGATTAAATCACGTAGGCATATGTATGTTTGTATATGTTTAATAAGTTTTAAGATATAGAAATTATGTGTATAATTTATGAAATGGAATTTGCTTTATGCATGTATGCAATCAATGGCATATTTGAAATTCGAAGTTTTTACCGGCAAAGGATATGTGTGTATATGGAAGTTTTGTTTAAGAAGAAATAAATCATCATTTCATTCTTATGCATTGGATTATTGATTGATTTAAAATTGACATGATTTTTCTGTTATTAAATTATTTCCAACCGATGGGTTAATAAATGAATTATTGGCCGAAACGGTGTATCGATGAAGAATCACATTGGTTCATGAAGAATTGTGACTAAAACTACTCCATATTCAGTTTTGGTGTTGATTTTAACAAGTAATATTGAAGAAGAAATTAATACACATAGTAATGACTATGGTGAAAGGTACACATTTAAATTGTATGGATATATGATTATTATATGCATGATTCAGAAACTACTCAAAGTATGTGAATTGTGAATTTTGACAAGTTTGGAATAAGTTTGGTTTATAGACATGTTTTTATATGATCTTCTTTTAATATAAAAGTAGGGTATATGAATTGTCAAAATATGAAATGCATATTTTAGTGTTATTATTATTATTATTTTGTGCAAGAAGTTATTAAATTTAAAAGTGATGATCTCATATTATATGTGTATGATAAATATGAAAGTTATTGTTAATTTCTTGCTTATCTTGCTTATAAGATTGATTGAGTATTTTGAAATTATTGCAAGTTGGTAATTGTTCATGGAGGAAATTAAGTTATAGAAAATGTTAATGATTTTGAGTCATTGTTTATCTTTCTATTATGATGATTACTTGAATTTACCATAGAACATATTTATACATGAAACTTGATTTTGACATTTAGAATTTATGATACATGTATTAGTTATTTGATAACTAATATAATATGAAAAGGTTTCTTAAATGAAATTGAAATAAATTCTAAAGTAATATTTTTAAGTTCATGTGGGATACGTATATATGACTTACATGTGTGTGAAGCCATCTTATGAAATAAATGTTGGTCATGACAAATCTTTATGATCATGTTTGTTGATGTTATACATATTTAATGTATTGAATGTAGGATACATTCAAGTGGAAGTTAAACTTCAAATTGAAATGATTATTAAATATGTTATAACAAGAGAATAATGACATAAAGTTTGTGCATATGAGTATATGACACAATGACAATAGAATGACAAAAAGTCATGGTTTTGTGATAGCGGTCAAAACTATCAAATAAAGGAATATTCAAAGTTTCTAAAAAGCATAGCTATATGGTTGATTGAATATTCAAAGGTTATAAAGTTAGAAAATATTGCAATTCTTTGACGAAAGGATTGACAAAGATATGATGTTTTCGGATAATGATGGTTAAGTCATTGAAGACATCATTAGGGATGTGGTACAACTACAAGAAAATTGTCACTTTGCGACACTTGCATTGCGACCATTTGGCTGGAACCGTTGCAATGTGCTGAATTTTGAAATTTTGCAACAGTACGTGCGACGGTTTTGTCAACCGTTGTAATGTTTTGGCTTAATTTGAGAATTCTGCGACAGTTAAGTTAACCGTTGCAATGTTTTGGCTTTTGCAAAAAAAGAAGAAAAAAAATCACTACCTAACACGATTTATCAAAACTAACTCACACTATCACAAATCCCTAAATCCCTAAAACATGATCTCCAGTGTCTTCAATCGTTCTCTTCACCGTAAATCCCTAAATCACTCTCGGCGATCTCGTTCTCTCCAACCTCTCCATCGATGTCTCCAAAGAGAAACCATTCTCTTTAACTTCATTATCGTTCCAATTCCAGAAATTGTTGCCGTGGAGAAATCGTTGCCGTCCTGATACACGTTCAGGTTTGTTTTCCCCTTCTTCTTCCTTCCCTTTGAGCATGCTTTCAAATCGTTGTTGGAACTGTTTCATCGTGGTCTTCTGTTGTGTTTTTTCTAGATTGTTTTTTTGCTTCTTAGGGACAATTTTTGTTGTAGTTCTGCTATGTTGTTGGTAGTTTTGTAGTTTGATTTATAGTTCTGCACTGGTGTGGTTCTTGTTGGGGTGTTTTGTGGTTTGGTGTTTTTGGATTTTGTTTAGTTATTGGCCACTTCTGTATCAATTTGTTTAAAGACTTGTTTCTTTGCATTTTGTATCTATTTTTGTTTCGGTGTTTTTTCTTTCTATTGTGAAGATATTAAACTCTATCCCGGTGACCTAAACTTTCACATTTTTATGGAAGATCTGAATTTCAGAATTTTGTTATTCAATTTTTGTGGTTCCATTGCTTAGGGTTCCAATTTTATAGATTGCCTTTTTGAATGATGAGTTGTTTTCTTCATTATGTGACAGAGAAAGTTAGGACTGGAGGGTTCAGCAAGGGTGCATCTATAACATAACATTATACTCTGCAGCTTGTTATCACATGGGGAGATTATATAGCTCATTATTTATCAATATTTTCAGGTTTGCACTACTTAATTGAAAGTTGAAATTATTGGTTAGGTGATTATGTAAGAAAACTCATTATTTTTTTTAAAGTAGAAAACTTATTGGTATTATTCTCTTATTTTTTTTATCTTATCAATTTAGAAGAAGCCTATTGAGGTTCTAGGAGTTATTGAGATTCATGTGTTTGAGAGTAACAACCGCTTGTTAGGAGGTGGTCAAAAATCTTCGGTTGTCATCCTCTCTAAAAGATTTATTCTCTTCCTTCAAGTTCAATGGAATGTTAAAATGCAAGTCTGATAGGTTGTTCTCAGAAGAAGTTTAGAGGTAATGACTCCACTTTAAGGCACACATTGCTTGCTATGTCCTTTGGTTCTAGATTAAACTTTTCTTGCTATTTTGCTAGTTGAAATTTCATGTGTTGTATTCTGAATGTGATGGCTTATAAGTGTTATAACATTTAGTTACATTAGATAGGCTTAAGTGTTATAACATTTAATTACATAATTTCGGTATTACAATGGGCTAGTATTTCGGCATTACCACTCTATGTGTGCGCAAACACATAATTTTTTAAGCTTAAAGTTGAATTTCATTACATCTGAAACTGAATTTTCAAGTGTAAGTGTGTTGTATAAGTTCAATGAATATCTTATGTAAGTGTAAGTGTTGTAAGTGATCAACATACTATTCTTTTAATTTAAGACAGGCACTATCGATGGATCCTCTAATGTGGGCTGCATATGAGGAGTTGTGCATATTAGGTTTGTGAGATGAATTCACTTGATTCCCAAAGTTCAGCACATACTTGATTAACCTATTGGGAACATGTTTAGTTTAGATGGGGGTTCTGTATTTCCCTTTTGGACAAGTACACAGGTAGTTTTTAGCTAGATAAGAAAACTGCTTAAAGCAAAGAAAACATGTTAAACTTTGTAGGATTTATTAGCATAATGCACAAATAGTTTAAACTGTTTGTTTTGGTGACTAAGTATTAGTCATGAGTTTAGTTTCACAACACCACCATAACCAGCCACACAATTATTCGAGACAGCCCCATCAGTATTTAGTTTCACATAATTCTTCTTCAGCAGCATCCACCCAATTAACGCAACAGTCTTCTCTCTCACCTCCATACTCGCGTTGATTTTCATGGCCTGCACATACTGTTAGCCACCAACACTCGGTGGGATTTAGTCCCACATCGGATAGATAGGACTCTTGAGAAGAGTTTATAAAGAGGAGGCAATCCTCACCTTACAAGCCGGTTTTGTAAGGATGAGTTAGGCCTCGATATTCGTGACATGGTATCATCCTCTTTGTTCTAATTTGTGTCTTCTTTGATATCGTGTTTTTTTTAGCGACACCGCTTTCTGTCGCTCTTGTTTTTCACCCTCTCAGTCACTCTTGGTTCCTGTAGTCTTGTCTCTTGTATTTTGTCTTTGTTTCTTGCTCTTGGTTGTGGTTTCATGGCTTCAGAAAAGAAAAGAGAGAACTTTTGTATTCGATTCACTGGGAAAAACTATCCTGCCTGGTCATTTCAGTTTGAAATGTTTGTGAAAGGGGAATCATTGTCTGGTCATCTCAACGGGACTTCGACAGCTCCAACCGACGTGGCTGCGTTGGATAAATGGGAAAAACAGGACGCACAAGTTATTACTTGGATCCTTGCTTCTGTTGAGCCTCAAATGATTAATAACTTGCGCTCCTTCTCAACCGCCAAAGAGATGTGGGATCACCTGAAGACTATTTACAAACTGAATAATGATGCTAAACGCTTTCAGCTTGAAGTCGATATTGCACATTATCGACAAGGCCCCATGTCCATTCAAGATTACTACTCTGGTTTTCTTAATATGTGGGCTGAACATTCTGAGATCTTACATGCTGATGTTCCTAAAACATCGCTTGCGACTCTTCAAAAGATTTATGAAGTCAGCAAACGCGATCAGTTTCTCATGAAACTTCGTCCAGAATTTGAAGTTGCTCGGGCTGCTTTGCTGAACCGCAGTCCAGTTCCTAATTTGGAAGTTTGCGTAGGAGAACTTCTTCGCGAGGAGCAGCGACTACTCACTCAAAACAGTATGTTGCATGACCAGAGTACTCCTGACGCTCTCACAGTCGCTTATTCAGCCCAAGGCACAGCCAACGGACGTGATATGCGACCTGTCCAGTGCTTTTCCTGCAAACAGTTTGGTCATTTTGCTCGCGATTGTAGTAAGAAATTCTGCAATTACTGCAAACAACGCGGCCACATTATTACCGAGTGCCCCACGAGACCTGCACGCCGCCGTACCCAGGCCTTTCATGCTACTACCAACAATGCTGATACCACATCTGATGCTTTAACTCCAGAGAAGGTGCAACAGATTGTTCTCTCTGCTCTCTCAACTTTGGGAATTAATGGTAAGTCTACTGGTACTTCTACACCATGGTTTGTGGATTCAGGGGCTTCTAATCATATGACTGGATCGTCTGATCATTTACAAAATGTCTGTGCTTATAAGGGCAACCAAAACATTCAAATAGCTGATGGTAACACGCTGCCTATTTATGCTATTGGTGATATTAATCCTTCCTTTAACAGTGTATTTGTGTCACCAGGACTTGCCTCAAATTTAATTTCAGTTGGTCAATTGGTGGATAATAATTGTAATGTTAATTTTTCACGCACTGGCTGTTTTGTGCAGGATCAAGTGTCGGGGAAAGTGATCGCGAAGGGACCTAAAGTGGGGAGATTGTTTCCGCTCCAATTTCATTCCTCTAGTTTTTCTTTTGCTTGTAATGATGTCCCGCATCCATTTATGGATTTGCATAATAAATTGGGTCATCCAAACTTTGTTGTTTTGTCTCATTTAATAAAATCTGGTTTGTTGGGCAACAAGAATATTACTCATAACTCATCTTTTAATTGTTCTGTGTGTAAACTTGCCAAAAGCAAAACTCTTCCTTTTCCTGATCATGCTCATCGCGCTGAAAAATGTTTTGAAATTATTCATAGTGATGTTTGGGGCGTGTCTCCTGTTCTATCTCATGGCAAGTATAAATACTTTGTGACATTTATCGATGACTTTAGCCGCTTTACTTGGGTTTATTTTCTTCATTCTAAAGCTGAAGTTTTTGAAATGTTTAAGAAATTTTTGGCTTATGTTGACAACCAATTCCACACCACCATTAAGATCTTGCGCACCGACTCTGGTGGGGAGTATATTTCTCATAATTTTCAGGAATATTTGCAGCAAAAGGGTATATTGTCTCAACGTTCATGTCCCTATACGCCTCAGCAAAATGGCATCGCAGAACGCAAAAATCGACATTTACTTGATGTCACTCGTTCCTTGCTTCTTGCTGCCTCTGTCCCTCCCCAATTTTGGGTTGAAGCTTTGACCACCGCTGTCTTTCTCATCAACCGTCTACCTTCCCAGGTTCTTGGGTTTGATTCTCCCTATTTTCGTCTCTTTCTTGCACATCCTGATTATACTAATCTTCACCCATTTGGTTGTGTATGCTTTGTTCATCTTCCACCACCTGAACGAAACAAACTTGGCGCCCAATCTGTTATGTGTGCCTTTTTGGGCTATAGTACTACTCATAAAGGCTTCTTGTGTTATGATCATACTTCTCAGCGCTTACGCATGTCTAGGAACGTTGTTTTCTTTGATCAACAAAATTATTTCCCATGTTCTAAACCTTCCTCTACTGATTCTGTTACTCTTGTTGATTTTTCTAATGATTCTTCTTCTGTAGAACGGTTTAAACCAGGTCATGTGTACGTTAGACGCACTCCTACTTTGTCCCTCTCCGTCGCTGATCCGCCACCTGAGCCTGCACCTGCACCACTGCGACGCTCAGAACGAGTGTCCCACCCTCCTGATAGGTATGGATATGGGTTTACTTCTCTTACTGCTACTCTATCTGGCACATCTATTCCTACTTGTTATTCTCAGGCAGTTAAAGATGTTCGGTGGGTCACGGCAATGCATGAAGAACTACATGCCCTTCAAGAAAATTTCACTTGGGACATTGTTCCTCGGCCTCCGGGTGTTAAGCCCATTGGGTGTAAATGGGTATATTCAGTAAAGCTGAATTCTGATGGTACTCTTAATCGTTACAAAGCTCGATTGGTTGCATTGGGTAATAAACAGGAGTATGGTGTTGATTATGATGAGACCTTCGCCCCCGTTGCAAAAATGACAAGTATTCGGACCATATTGGCTATTGCTGCTTCTCAAGGCTGGTCACTTACTCAAATGGATGTGAAGAATGCATTTCTGCATGGCGACTTAGCAGAAGATATTTATATGACTCTCCCTCCTGGGTTGCCTTCCTCATCTGAAGGTGTCTGCAAGCTTAAACGCTCTCTATATGGATTGCGACAAGCTCCACGGGCATGGTTTGAAAAGTTTCGTACTACTATTATTGGCTTTTCTTTTACTCAGAGTCAATTTGACTCTTCCTTGTTCATTCACCGCACGTCAACTGGTATTGTTCTTCTACTTATCTATGTTGATGACATGATTATTACCGGTTCTGATCATGCTGCGATTCAACGCATTAAACACCAGCTCCAGGATTCTTTTCATATGAAAGATCTTGGTGATCTTCACTATTTTTTAGGCCTTGAGGTTTGTTCTGATTCCAAGGGAATTTTTCTCCATCAACATAAATATATTGAAGACCTGATTTCGTTGGCAGGTTTAACTTCAGCAACTCCAGTTGATACTCCTCTTGAGATTAATGTTAAATATCGCCGTGATGAGGGAGATCTATTGTCGGATCCTTTATTATACCGGCAGCTGGTCGGTAGCCTTAATTATTTGACCATTACTCGACCTGACATTTCTTTTGCAGTCCAACAAATGAGTCAGTTTATGCAAACTCCTCGCCATCTTCACTTGGCTGCAGTTCGTCGCATCATTCGATACTTGAAAGGCACATCTTCTCGTGGCCTATTTTTTCCTACTGGGAAACCTCTTAGTTTGATTGGTTATAGTGATGCAGACTGGGCTGGCTGTTCTGATACACGAAGATCAGTTACTGGTTGGTGCATGTTCCTTGGTCCCGCGTTGATTTCTTGGAAGAGTAAAAAGCAGTCTCGTGTCTCTAAGTCTTCAACAGAGTCTGAGTATCGAGCTATGTCTACGGCCTGTTCTGAAATTATATGGCTTCGTGGACTTTTGGCTGAACTCGGTTTTCCTCAAGATACAGCCACACCACTCTTTGCTGACAATACCAGTGCTATTCAAATTGCTACTAATCCAGTTTTTCATGAACGTACAAAGCATATTGAGGTGGATTGCCATTCTATTCGGGAAGCATTGGACAATCATGTTATATCTCTTCCTCATGTCACATCACAACTTCAACTTGCAGATATCTTGACTAAGGCTGTAACTCGACCTCGACATCAGTTTCTCGTCAACAAATTGATGCTTCTTGACCCGCCGCATCAATTTGAGGGGGGATGTCAATAAGGAATCCTCCAATTATATCATTCCTAATTAGTGTTGTGATTTTGTCATTACTATAATTTATATTACTTGCAAAATATATGCTAGGCTGTTTATGATTGTATAGAAATTATAGGAATTAGAGTAATTGTATCATTAATGCCATTATTGGCTGTTGTATTATATATTGAGATATCAGATCAATGAAAAGTCAAGAAAACAGAAATTCTGACATGGTATCAGAGCCTATCGGGTCTATCGTTGGGCTTCCGCCTTCCTCCGTCGTCCACGCTTCAGGCCCATTCCGCTGGGCTGAAGCGTGAGGGAGGGTGTTAGCCACCAACACTCGGTGGGATTTAGTCCCACATCGGATAGATAGGACTCTTGAGAAGAGTTTATAAAGAGGAGGCAATCCTCACCTTACAAGCCGGTTTTGTAAGGATGAGTTAGGCCTCGATATTCGTGACACATACTCCCTTACTACCTTTTGAATATGCAGAATCAGTCTCACAAAAGCCTTCTCATGTAATTCCTTGTTCTTCCAAGTCCACAAACAGTGGCATGTAGTAGCCCAAAAATTGCACCATCCTTCTTTATCATACCATTTAACATTATTATTCACATTGAACTCAATCCAACCATCTAAGTCTCCCATAAAAAATACGCCTCTGCATGCAACAGGGAGCACTTGCATCCACAATTCCTTCGCTACCGGACAATCTCTCAATGCATGTAATATTGTTTCTTCGATATCCCTACAATACAAACACATTGCATGACACAATCCCATTACATTTTTTAGAGCATTTGTGAGCAGCCTGTTATGTTTCATTCTCCACACAAACATACGAACTCGTTCTAGCGCCTTAAACTTTCATATTTTACTCCATATAGGATCTGCTTCTTTCTCTTTAAAACCACACAGGTTGTTGTACATTATGGCTACAGAGTAATCATTTTTCCTCCCTCCCACACCAATTCTCTCATCCCTTCCATTATCCACATGAGGGGGAATGTCTACTTCATGCTGCAAACAAAGACCTTCTTCAATCCAAGCATCATTCCAAGGCTTAATATCACACCCATCTCCAACACAATGGTCTATGACACCCATCATTCCAAGCCATGTGTAGTAATATTGTTGATGAATTTATTCTCTATGACAATTAAACCTTTTCTCCAATGTGCAGGCTAAAGAATATGCATACTGGAGTTATGAACTTGGATGGTTCTTTGTAAAATCCTATTGATTTTTTCAAGTATGTCCTTTACTTTCCAAGCATGGTTCGAGCATAGAGGTAAAAATCTCTCCTCTTTATCTCCTGCTATGTTCAGTTCATCGTCATTTCTATTTATATTTGATTGAATAGATTCTGGTATGACACACTACTGTGCTTACAAAAAAAATTTTGCAATTTGAAAAGAGGCATGGGAGTTAATTGATTGCAGATTTGAAAAAATTTACCATTTAGGTTAGCTTTATAATCATGTCTTAGAAAAGAGATGCATTATGTTAAATACCATTATCTTGTGGAATTATGCCATGGACTAAGTCAATTTGTACAACTCAGTTCTCTTTTTTAAGTATCCTAATATATACTTATGTTTTTCCAGGTAACCGAATAAGAAGAGTCAAGTGATGGTAGGCGTTTCTGAGTCTAGTGCACACTAATTAAGGATTATGAAGCAACATCACATACTAGGGATATTTAGATATTTTTTGAACTTATTTTGACGTGTTGTTATGTTTAACCACTCTACTAATATTTATGTTTTGAACTACATTAGTTTCTTTCGTTTGGAACTTCAAGTACTTGAATTAAATTTTGATGTATGGATCTTGTCACTATTGAATGAATTATATAAATGAGATTAAGTTATTTATATTTATATATTTGTGCATTTTAATTTCTTTACTCATGTATGGATATTATAATTGTTCTTTAATAAGCCATCAAAATGACTAAAAAATGTATTTTTTAGTGAATAAAAAATGTTTTAAATTAATTTTTTTTTTTAAAAAAAGTTTGCGACGGTTTTGTAACCGTTGCAACATTTGCTATCAAATTTAGTGTTGTGTGGGGAAAAACATAGCGACGGTTTGAAACTGTTGTAACAACGGTTTTTAAAACTGTCGCAGAGTTCTCTTGCGACACACAAATCAGCAACGGTTTGTCAACCGTCGCAAAGGCACAATTGCAACGGTTCCAACCGTTGCAAACTGCAATTTTAACCGTCGCAAAGTACTAATTTTCTTGTAGCCCATATCTAATTGATCACCAATGGTGGAAACTCAACTCACACTTGAATAAAATCAAGTCTTGAGTTCAATGATGAAAGTACACTATTAGAGTGATTGAAGTACTTTGACAATAATAAATACATCCCAAGAGATAAAAGTACTTGGACCATAAAAGAAAAAGTGGTAGGATGAGGTTTTGCTCTTAATAGACATATAGCATATTTTTGCTTGAATGCATATTATGGGTGCATTTATGATATAGTCTACCTATATGAGAATGAAGTGGGGCCGCTTCATAGAGTTCAAGGGCTTGACTCTTAAATTATCATGAAAAGGATATGAGACACAAGGCCTTAACAAATGTGTCATTTTGATAAATTCGATCAATGGTACCGAGATTTCATGTGTGAGTTATGAACACTTGTTCTAATGGATAATTGGTTCAAAGCTTGTCTACCAATCTATTCGGGGATGAGTGGAAACTTAACTTACTAAGTAATGGTTCAAATCGTGAGATACCTTTATTGAAACCATGAGATTTCCGGAATAATGGATTTAGATATATTTTGAAAATGGTGGGGGATTGTTGGAGATTTTCCAAAATATATTTGAAAGGTTGCAATGGTTAATTTGAAATTCAAATTTACAATTTTGAAAACCTTTTAAGGGTTGTGTCCCTTAATCATTTGACATAAGTTTATCTATAAATAGAGACACTTAGGAGGCATAAAACACATCAGAAAATCATGTTTCCATGAGTAAGAAGTTATGCCTGTAATATCTAAATCATTTCTTCATTTCTCTAGTGCACGAGAGTATTTGAAGAAACTTTATTCTGTAAAATATCATTGATCGATATGCTTGATATTTGTATGCAATGCATGTCAAGGTTTCCAAAGTATCCTGAAGGGGATTCGCCGGTTAACCCTTTTGCATCCAGTTTATGGTGGGGGCGAATCGAACCTAAAGTTTAGTGTGATACACACGCTTTGGAATTTGTGCAATATGTTCATCATGTCGTTCATCATCTTCTTCTAGTTCGAGTATTTGCAGCAGTCCCCCAACAAATGTTCTAACAGACAATAGAATAAAAAAGGACCCCATTTAGAGAAACTTATACTTACACTGTCTTCTCAATATTATTTCTTTTTAACTTGATGATTTTTGATGTACCAATTGATTACCCTCAATTTATTTATATCTAGGGAACATAACCAGAAACCTAGCATTGAGTCTTGGCATGCTTTTGTTTTGTAGTATGGAAAGTTTTTCATCTACCGTATGGATCACTCCAGTAAGAAGAATTTCTGTGGTTGCAATTTTAAGTGATATGATAATTGACAACAACATTAATTCATTAGCATCATCCACAAAAATGTTTAGTCTATATTTAAGATAAGTAAGATTAAGAATTTTGAACCGTATGTAGCAGTAGCACTGAAGTTGGAATCATTTTGCAAGTTGTAGCTTGCGTGTATGACAACTTAATTGTGTCGAAAAGAACCGGAGACTTAGACTTTTCAAAATGTACAGAGTGATCATGGATACCTCTTACAAACACTAATGCACGGAGGAGATTTTACATAGATTCCAGAATTTCTTAATATGCTCAACTTAGTCCAATGTTGCTTATGCATCATGAGACTGGTCTAAGTTGTAACTTATGATAACACCAAAGAATCAGTTACTATGAAATTACATTAAGGCAATTGCCACGAGTTTCCAAAAATATTGAAAAAATAATTTTATAAAACGTAATTTATATTGCATAAGTTCAAAAATAAGCTAATCCAAACGAGTCCTTAATCAATTTGACATACATAATAAATCAAGCTATTTTTACAATTTTACCCCTTTACTTTTCCTTAATTTTATGTATTTCTTAGGTTAGTAGTGAAATATTTCCACACACTTTCCTTAACGCTCTTTAGAGTAGTTAAGAAATCCACAGTTGAGGGACATATACAGTTCCTCCTTCAGCACAACCTCTTGGAAAAAAAAGGATTCACTGTTGAGAGCCGACGAGAAATATCAGCCAGTTTTAGGGCTAACTTTCAAGTTCTACAACAGACTGATAGACTAAGAGAGATTAAAGAGGATGAAAAAGTAATCAATTGACTGAAGTCATGTCTACCCCATTCAGATGTAGGTGTCTTAAGCTTTAATTGCATTAAGAATGAGATTCTTCCACGTGAATGGATCAAGTCTCATCAAATCACGATAGTCGAGATCAAGTGAAGTTAATTTTGACAAATGAGAGATTATGCAGGGAATATTACCAGTGATTCCAGTGTATGATAAATTTAGATGTGTGAGATTCACCGAATCACCAATTCCAGGATTGACTGAAGACCCTGAAAATTCAATGAAAGTCAGGTTAAGTTGTTGAAGTTGCTTGAGCTGGAAGATAATGCTACTCGAAGGGAATTTACCTCTGAGATAACTGTAACTAAGGTCAAGAACGATCATGTGAACTGACACGGTGTTGCACGTGACAGCATCCCACTCGCAATAATCTGTACTGCTATTTCCAAGATTCGATCTTAGAAGGAGTGGAGGAACAAAGTGACCATTGTCCAGTTTACATGTTGACAACAAATGAGTACAATCAATTATATAGACATGCTCTATTATATAAAAGAGATAAAATACAACTAAATCCTCAATTCTGTTACTGAAACTAACTTACTAACTGGAAAGGAATGCAGTGTACAATAGAAGTCCAATTTACAAACCTATCTTAATAATATACAAACCCAAACCCATGTTAGGGAAATCTTAATAATATACAAACTCAAACCCATGTTAGGGAAATAAAGCTTATTTGTCCACCTCTAACCACATCATTGCCAAATCATCATTTTATAATATTATTTCCATTCCAATTTTAGTTTTCTTGCCAAGTTGGATGCATGACTTGGAATGAAATTCAAAGTTTTGAAGAAAATAAAATAGTGTCTTTTGTCTTTGCCAATTCAAATAAGAGATTTTTACCCTTTTTAACTTAGTGGTCCAACTTGGTTTCTTGAGTTGGAAGTAAAATTCAAAAGTTTGAATTTCCCTCTTCTTTTGTTATCTTTGGATCCTATTTTGGTGAACAAACAAAATCCCTCATAAATTGGATATGGCCCAATATCACAAAGGCCCACTTTGCATCCAAACAAAATAAAAAACAAATTCTTAACAAACCGTGAAACATTTAAAATAGGCACAAACAAAATTGAAACGTCACGCAAGACCAAATACAGCAACCATCTCCTCTCCCTCACGTGAACCAGGAAACCCCTAGCCCCAATTTATGCAATTCTCTGAAACAGTTAGATGAAGCCAAAATCTCAATTCTGCACTGATGAACCAAAAGAAACCATCTTCTATCATCAAGTCACTATCCATAATCCTCATCTCCCAATTTTTTCCAAATCAGTGAATGTGTTTTCAAATGGTTAAGCTTTAATCAAACGATTTGCTGGCAATGGATCAGATTTGAAATCAATTTCCTGCAGAAGGTCAAACATTGAGGTAAAAAATTGAATCCTTATCCTTATGTCATTCAATTTTCCCCCCAAAATCCTTTCAAACCCTAATTTTTATGATTATTATAATGCTTGAAACCCTAATTTTTCATCTATAAAAGGTGAAGTTTAGTTTCAGTGAAACTCATCCCAGCAAAGCGCTCATCGCTTGCTTTCTTTCCTTCTCTTATTAGTTTTTTGCATTCTCACTTTTAGTTAATTCAATAAGTTTAATTTCTAAAAAAATTTGAAAATTATGGCTTTGACTATTGTTACTGAGTTCAATCCTATTGAAGAAATTAACACTGACAAAGCATTTTGGAACATTAAGGCAAAAATAATTCGTTTATGGCAAGTAACTGATTTCAATAACCCTAGGGTTCCTTTTTCTTTTGAAATGGTGTTAATGGATTCTGATGGTGGAAGAATCCATGTCACCATCAGGAAGACTTTGCTCTACAAATTTAAAAATGATGTTTTAGAAGGAAAAACATATGCTTTTGAAAAATTGGGTGTTGCTATCAATGTTGATAGAAAGAAAACTATTGTGGGAAAAATTGAGGTATTTTAGTTTTTTAAATTTTGAAAATTGTTGAAAATCCACAACACCACTCACATTGGTTGATGACAAATCTAAGTGGGTAAGATTTTGGAATTCAAATATTGAATTTGGAAAATGACCATGTAGGTTGTTATTAGAGAGACCCAAATACTGTAGAGAATAAGTTGAGAACTCACCAATGAACCCTCTGAGATGGTTGTTGTTGAGATACAACTTTAACAACGAAGGCAAATAATGACACCAATGTGGAATTGTTCCATTTAACATGTTATCACCTAAATCCAAATAGCTCAATTTTGAATGTTTTGTGATTTCAATTGGAATTGGGCCAACTAGTTTATTAAATGATAGATCTAATAGAGAAAGATGGGGTAAATGAAAAAATTATAATGGAATTTGGCCTATTAGGTTGTTATCGGAAAGTGCTAAATATTTAAATTTCAGTAAATTTCCATAAATATTTGGGATCTCGCCGCTAAGTTGATTTGCTGAAAGATCCAGATATGTTAGTTGGGTGAGGTTCCACAACGATTGAGGAATCACCCCTTCAAAATTGCACCCATGAAAGACTAAACGAGTAAGAGACTTCAATTGACCTATGGAATAAGGAATTTCACCCAAAAAAGATGTGTATGAGAGGTCCAAGTACCTTAGAGGAGTGCTCCAATTTGACTTTGGAAGTTGACCACTAAGGTCCTGATTAGATGACAAATCTAGTTTTTGAAGATTAGATAAACAGAGGATGCCACTTGACAAATTTCCTTGCAATCCAGTGTATGCTAGATTAAGAGAAGTCAGAGAGGATGACAAATTCTTTAGCATAGACAAAGAGCTCTCTCTGATTGAAGACATATCCACACCAAACAAATATAGCTCCCTTAAATTAGTAGCATTATGAATGAGTTTCTTCCATGTGAAGGGATTGAGTTTCAATTGAAATTCCTCCCAGGAACTAAGATCAAGTGATACTAATTTTGACAAATGAGAGATTGTGGAGGGAATATTACCAATGAGGAAACAATATGACACATTTAAATGTGTGAGATTCACTAAATCACCAATACCAACATGCGCCGAAGACTCGGAAAAATCATTAAAGGCCAAGTTGAGTTGTTCAAGGTGTCTAAGTTGGAAGATAGTGCTATTGGGATGTAACTTGCCTTCAAAATTGTTGCAACTATAAATCCAGACCAATCACGTAATCTGATACGTTGTCACACGTGACACCATCCCACTCGCAACAATCTGTACTGTTTTTCCAAGATTCTGTCTTGAAAGAAAAAGAGGAACATCCAGAGTTCCTCCAACTATCACCAGGTTTAGATGAAGTGTTGACAAAAAATGAGTTCTTGAATTGTAACAAGGCAGAGCTGTCATGATGGAAGCAAGATCAGAACTGGTAATAACCATATCGTCAACATACAAAAGAAGAAGAACGATACCCGCAGATGTGCTATGAATAAATAAAGAGGAATCATATTGACTTTGAGTAAAGAAGAACCCAAGGAGAGTGGAGCGAAATTTCTCATACCATGCTCTAGGCGCCTATTTCAAACCATATAAGGAACGTTTGAGCTTACACACACCTTTAGATGAAGAAAATAGACCTTGTGGCGGAGTCATATAAATATCTTCTGTCAAGTCACCATGTAGAAAAACATTCTTCACATCAATTTGATGAAGAGACCACCCACTAGAAGCAGCTATAGAGATTACCGTGCGAACAGTTGTCATCTTGGCAACCGGTGCAAATGTCTCATCATAATCAATTCCATATTCCTGCTTGTTTCCTAAAGCAACCAAACGAGCCTTGTAACAGTTAAGGGACCCATCAGAATTCAATTTCACGGAATACACCCATTTGCAACCTATGGGTTTGACATTAGGAGGACAAGAGACAATATCCCATGTAAAATTCTCTTGAAGAGCTTGAAGTTCTTCATTCGTTGCTTTTATCCAACGCACATCTTTAACAGCCTGTGAGTAACAAGTAGGAATAGATATACTAGACAATGAGGCAGTCAAAGAAGTATGTGAAGCATCATACCTGTCTGGTGAATATCGATCTGGTGCTCGAGATATTCGACCAGACGTCGTGGTTCAACCATAGCAGGAGCAGGTGGCGAAGCAGTGTCTGGAAGGGGCATGGGAACCTGCTGTCTGGATTTCCTAACATATACATATCCTGGTTTATAACGTTCTATAGATTCAGACATAATGGAAAAATTAGGAAGAGTAACAACATCATCCAAGGCAGGAGAAACACGATGAAACATAAATTGATCCTCAAAAAATGTCACATTACGAGAAATGCGGAAGCGACAATTAGATACATCATAACACACAAAACCCTTATGAGAGTGACTACACCCCATGAATGCACATTGAACTGATTGTGCTCCAAGCTTATGTCTTTCAAACGGAGGTAGATGAACAAAACACACACACCCAAAAGTATGCATATCACTATAATCTGGGTGAGTTTTATAAAGACGAAAAAAAGGAGAATCAAGATCAATAACCGTAGAAGGAAGACGGTTGATCAAAAAAACAGCTGTGGAAAGAGCCTCCACCCAAAATCGAGATGGTATAGACGCTTGAAGAAGTAAAGTGCGTGTAACATCAAGCAAATGACGATTCTTGCGTTCTGCCATTCCATTTTGTTGAGGGGTATTAGGACAAGAACGTTGAGACAAAATGCCTTTTTGTTGAAGAAACTCATGAGAAATGTATTCACCACCAGAGTCAGAACGAAAAATTTTAACACTTCCATGAAATTGAGTTTCAACATATGTCAGAAATTTCTTAAACATAGAAAACACTTCAGATTTAGCGCGAAGAAAATATATCCAAGTAAACCGACTATAATCATCAATAAATGTGACAAAATATTTATAGCGAGCATGAGAAACTACTGGAGACATACCCCATACATCATTATGAATCATCTCAAAACAAGTGGAAGCACGATAAGCACCAGACGGAAAAGGTAGTGTTTTACTTTTAGCGAATTTGCAAACAGAACATGAAAGAGATGCATTAGAAACAATATTTTTATTGCCCAACAAACGATTTTTAAATAAATGAGATAAAACAACAGAGTTTGGATGACCCAATTTCCTATGCCAATCCTCGTAAGAATTCAAAACATTATTACAAGCAAAAGATAAATGACTAGAAATAAACTGGAGTGGAAACAGTCTTCCCACTTTAGGCCCCTTCGCGATCACCTTCCCCGACACCTGTTCCTGCACAAGACAACCATCACGAGAAAAATTAACATTACAATTGTTATCCACCAATTGACCAACAGATAATAAATTGGAAGCAAGTCCAGGCGATACAAGCACCTCTCGAAAATCAGAGTTAAGGTCACCAACATTAGTGATAGACAGAGCATTGCCATCAGCAATTTGAATATTCTGATTACCATGATAAGAATGTAAATTGTGCAAGTATTCAGAAGATCCTGTCATGTGATTGGATGCACCAGAATCAAGAAACCATGGGCGAGAAATATTAGAAGACTTACCCTGAATTCCCAAGGCTGAAAGAGCATAAAGTACCATTTGTTGGATTATTTCAGACTGTAAAGCACCATCAGTAGATGTACTGGTGATGGAAGGACCAACTGCAGAGCTTGTAGAGGCATGAAAAGCTTGCACCGGACATTGTGTTCGTCGTGGAGGACGAATAGGGCAATCAAAGATAATATGGTCCCGCTTCTTGCAATAATTACAAAACTTCTTACTGCAACCACTAGCAAAATGTCCAAATTGTTTGCAAGAGAAACATTGGATATATGTCGAAGATCACGACCGTTACCTCTACTTTGAGCAGCATATGCAACCGTAACGGGCTCGGAAATGACAGAATCATGAGACATTATTCCTTGAGTAGCAAGACGTTGTTCCTCTCGGAGAAGTTCACCGACACATGTATCTAAAGAAGGAACAGGGTTCCTATTCAGCAAAGCACCTCTAACAACCTCAAATTCTAGACGGAGCTTCATGAGAAATTGATCTCGCCTACTAGTATTGTAGACCTCTTGGACAATCGCAAGAGAACTCTTGGGGACCTTAGCATGTATAATTGCAGAGTGTTATGTCCACAAATTCAGAAACCCAGAATAATACTCTTGAACAGACATATTACCTTGTTTGTAATTGGCTATCTCTTGCTCCAACTGAAAACGTTTGGCATCATTATCTTGGTCATAGATACGCTTCAAGTAGTTCCACATCTCTTGAGCAGTAGAAAAAGCTCGCAAATTATTAATCATCTGAGGATCATCAATAGTAATGAGAATCCAAGTGATAATTTTTGCATCTTTGATTTCCCATTCATCTAAATCGGTTGTCTCTAATGGTGCCATACATTCTAAATTGAAATTCCCAAGCAGGATAATTTTTGCCGGTAAAACGGACACAAAAATTATTTTTTTCGTTCATAGAAGCCATGAAAACAATGCTACAATAGTGAAGGTAAAAAGGGAACCTTGAAAATTCCAACAATATCACAAGCAGGAGCTTAGCAGAAAACAGCACAAGTAGAACACTGTAGCAACGCGGTACTGTAGCAAACCTGGTACTGTAGCAACGTGACACTGTAGCAGCAAACAAAACAGACGTGTGCGATTAGAGTGCACGAACAAATCGAAGCCGAGAAATTGTGAACAAAACGAATCACACCAGGATGTGATTCTACGACGACAGCGGAGAGCAAGGGCGACAACAAAAAGCGAAACGGCAGAAACAATTTCAAGAGCGAACCAGTGGGGTGTCGCTGAATAAAGCCAAGATTAACGTAAAAACTCACAAGTTGGATCGAAACCCTAATGATACCATGTCAAGAATTATTGGCTTGATGCCTTTCTCATTGCTATTTCTTGTATATATAGAGGTTACAAAGTTATACAGGTAATTACACTAAATAATTATATTTAATGAGAACAAATCAATATTTGATTTGTTTTCCTTATTCTAGAAACAAACTAATAATTATAATTAAGAGGACAAGTCAACTCCTTATTCACAATACATAGTGATCAACTTAGGCTGCGTTTGTTTTGAATTCACTTTTATCATTTTAGTAGTGTTTGTTATAGAATTTTTAGGAAATTATTTTGTTAAAAAAATCAATTTTATGTCACGACCCAAACTCACATCGTTACCGGCGCATGAACTAACGCTAGTCCGGCAAGCCTAATGATCAAACTTAACAAATATACTTAGTTCAAATATAGAGTTTACTGAAATTATAGCTCGGCGGTGAGGATCTCTGGTCCTACGTATTCCTAAACGATTAGGGAATCAGAGCCACGTTCTCTAAGTGTTGGGTAAAAACATAGTATATAAAAACTACAACAAAGTATATAAAAACTATTTCGTTTCATTATGTGCATTAAACCACATTATCTTTAAGGGAACTAAATCCACATTATCTTTAAGGGAACTAATGCTCAATAAGGGGATATGACTAATCTGAGTAATACTACTCTCTACTTGATTAATTTCATTGTTCACTATGAGCAATATTCATCTTCAATTACAATCAATCAATCTTTCATTCCTATTAAGGATTCTAATTAAGGAAAGAAGTTAATTTCTCTTAGCCATTTTAATTATCCCCTCAAAGTGTCTCAAACTTCAATACCAAGGGACTAGTAACACAACCTCCATCTGCATAATTACACAAAATCTAAACAGCCATTTCATGCCTAAACATCCAAAATCCTACACAAAATTAACAACATTTGATTCATGTATTCTAGCATTATCATGTTAAGACATAGTAGCTCCATTTTTAAACATATAAAATGATTCTATTTGGCTCATGAACTGCAATAGCATAGTTCAAGTTCTAATTCCTTTAAATTATACCAGCAACTTTTCAACTGACTTTCAGAGAATGTATCTATTCTAACATTTTAATTGTATAACTAGCAACCTCATATAAGCCCCAATATTCATTCTAATCTTTTCTAACTCAACAAATTACAATTACAAGTTCCAGAGTTCTAATCCTTAAATAGAGATGAATAAAATTCTAGGTTTTAAAATCTTGTGATTAGAGTATTTATATTACTATGGTTCTAACCGAAAATGAGTATTCAAATCCCTAAATTCTTTACATGAATTTCAACACTCCCATTATTCAACATAAAGTTATTCTAGAGTTCTAACTCTACCAAAACCAAACCTAGTAAGAACTCACCTTTTAACATTTAATCCAACAAAAGCATCACTTCAAGCTATGAGAAAGGAAAACGAGATGAAATGGCTGTAGTAATAAATTCCGGTGCAGCAGAGGCGATTTCCGGCACGGTGGTCGCTAGAGGAAGGTACTCAAATGATTAAATAAGTTTAGGGGTTTTTCTTGAGGAGGAAGAGAAGAATTTAATGATGCTAATTTTATTGGTAAGGGATGCCAAAACTTTGCTTAGAGCTGGCCTGAAGTTGGTTTGATACCCCTATTTTGAAAAACATAAATTTTTTATCCTCTTATTTTAAAAGCCAACTTTTTGATCCTTTTGAAAAATTTGAACTTTTAATCCCCTATTTTAAAAGCCATTTTTCTGATCCCTATTTTGAAAAAATCGAAGTTTTGATCCCCTATTTTAGATTTTTCTGGATTTTAGTCCACGAACTCAATTTAGTCAAATTTTTGCTAATGTGTCAAACTTATTATTGACGTATCAGTGTCCATGATGACAAAATGTTTTCATGTCTTTAATTTTTTTACATAAAATATTTTAAAAGTATTAAACAATAAAATAATTAATTAATAATAATTTAAAAAAACAGTAAAATTAACCTCTATACATATATATAATAACAAATCAGTAAATTACCCAAAAAAAGTTAACGATTGAGAACAAAGTCAATGAACGATTGAGAGGGAGCGAACAAAGACAAAGGATGTTAAAAGTTCAGATTTTTCAAAATAGGGAATCAAAAAGTTGCCTTTTAAAATAGGGGGATCAACAGTTCAGATTTTTCAAAATAGGGGGATCAAAAGTGCATTAAAGCCCTTTTATTTTCATAAATTTCTTTAAAAATGGACCAATGTACTCCCTCCGTCTCAAATTGAATGAGTCAGTTGACTGTTATACACTATTCACACATATTGTTTTGACCATGTTTTTCTACTAATAAGTAAAAATAAATATTAGCATATAAGATGTTGGATTCGTCTCGATAAGTATTTTCAAAATATTAATTTTTTATAATTTTTACTATTATATAATTAAAAATATTAATTGTCAAAGTTATGCATTGACATTCGTGCCAGAGTCAACTGACTCATTCAATTTGGGACGGAGGAAGTACTTTGTTTCCTATAATATAAGCACCCTTAAACTTCTACTTTATTACTCTTGTGCCATTAATGTCTATTACAAAAAAAATTCCAACACAATTACTATTTGTTCACTAGCTTAATCTATTTTCTAATGATAATAGTACTAATTAAGATTAATAAAACAAACTATCATAACTTATTAATTAATTATTGGGGATAATACACACATACACATATGAGCTACTAACCAGGAAACAATTAATTCATTATTCTGCGATTTGCACCGACTCTGTTGTTTTTTCTTTTCAATATCATGTTTTTTTGAACAAGCTTTTCAGTATCATGTTAAACATATGTTCAACAAGTACTGCAAGCCATGTAGGTTTCCCAAAGAAGAATACATTATGTCCTAATAGCAACCCATATATTGCCCTATTGCTACTGCTTTCCAACCAAATCTTGATTCATCTTCATCTTCGATGTTGAATGTGGTGGCCAATCTTCATCTTTTTTGCATTATTTTTTTTATGATTTTCATTCTTACAAAATAAAATAAGGCTAATGCTACGCCTTTACAAGTGGCCTACCATGGACATGTGATCTACCGAATATGAATTTTACGAAATTCACTGTTGGATTGAAAGTTTATATCGTATAGATCATTCATAAATTTTTTACAATTTTTTTAAAATCATTTGATATGTTATTGAGACCCATCAAGATTTACGTTATTTAATAAATCGTTAATCTTGATGTGTCTCAATAACATATCAAATGATTTTCAATTTTTCTATGGGTGATCCATATAATATAAACTTTCAATTCAACGGTGAATTTTGTAAAATTTGTATTCGTTATAATGTTATTCATGACTGGTCCACCATGGACCACTTGGTGAAGTGGTCCATATTAGAATTTACCAATAAAATAATTGTTGTTGGTCCTACAATTTACTTTTAAAAGCTAATTAGAATTCATTTTTCTTTATTTTAGATGTAAATTTGCTTCAAACATTGAAACATAGTAGAAGGTGAGTGTTTTAAATTGATACAGTTGGTAATAATTTATAAATAGTTTCATTTTCAGGGGAAAAAAAAATTAATTATTTGTTCAAAGTTTATAAGATTGACACTAATTGTTTGTTCAAAGTTTAAAAGATTGAAAAGTTTATACTGAAGGTGCTACATCAATTTCGTTTCAACTATATTTTTTGCGAGTGGATTCGTGAAGTATTACATTCAGCCAAGCTCACAATTCTTGTCAATGGGAAGGCTGTTGGTTATTTTAATTGTGCTCGTGGAGTTCGACCAGGAGATCCACTTTCGCCTCTCTTATTTTGCATCACGGAAGAAGTTTTGAGCAGAAGTCTTTCTAAGGCTACTATGGATGGGAGACTATATCCTATGACTCTTTGTTGAGGGGTCGCTATTCCTTCTCACACGCAAAATGAGAGCTGTATCGGGCGAGATGCCAAGGCCCAATTCGCCTAAGCCCAATAGCTGATCCAGTGGGTTGGTCGTCCAATAACAGGCCAAGCCCACACGAATAAGGCCAAGACCTTACTTACCCCACAACCACACGCACCAAAGAGACGAGATTTGGCGGGAACTATGATAAAATACATGTTCCCTCTTTAACGGAACCACTACAGAAGAACGTGGGAAAAATCATCCCACCTTTGACAGTTATTCTAAGGCCTATATATAGCACTTTCCTCTTTCACCAAAGGGTACGTTCCAAATATTAACCTAAGATAAACGATACCAGAGCAAATATACACCCCCTATATTCTTAGCTGGAACAAGAGCATACAAGGAAAAAGAAATATACAATGCAGAAAACATGCGCAAAACCAAAATCAAAAAATGTACAGTAAACCAGATAATGGAATTATGCATAAACCATATTTCGTTTCAACCACAAACGCAGCAGTAATGTGTAAATCAGATTGCAGACAGAAAAACAGAAATTAATTTAACTGCTAACAGAATGCAGTAACAGATCAAAACAAAAGGTTAGGACACAATAGCAAATGGTCGATCCCTACAATTGACGGCCGCCCCCTATATAAGAAAATGGTCAATCATATGCTTGATAACATCGGCACCTTTGATATGTTTGGATTTATATTGCACCTGTAAAATAACATGTGTAGAACATATGAAGAATAATGTGTTTATAATGTCAAATATAAAAAAAATATTAGGACACAATAGCAACGGCGGAATAAGACAAACCTGAATAAGACTATGAGCCTGATACTGAATTAGGCAACCAGAGTTAAAACTGACATTCACCTTTTGCCACGCAACAGACGACAAACCTCTTACCATCTCATCTGTGAATATTTTCATTTCGGTTAAAAATATTACAACTTGAAGAACATAAAGAAATAAAACAAACATGACTCTATTTAATTTTTCATACCATGTATATTGGAAGAGCCAATTTGGTCACAAGTGTGACAATCCTCTTCATATACCACATGTGGATATTCTTCATTTAGTTTTGTCATCATCTACGAGTCAAATAGTTCACATCAATAATTCACATCAGTAAATAATAATGAATAATCCAATAAATCATATAGCATTAAAAAAATGTCAGTTAACATACCTTTATATATGCCCTATCACCTCTAATGGATGATGTTCTCCATCCAACAATATCTAAAATGATTATATAGGAAAACCAAATAAAAATATATATACAGTATGTAATAAGAAATTGAATGCACATATAAATAGAAGTATAAAGGATACAATCATTAACAATATTGGAATATACAACGCGGCGTTCGAAAGCGCGCAATGCAGACCTGTACAAAGCAAGATATATAGAGTCATTTCTTCAAAGATATAAAGACCCCTTTAAGGGAAACAAACGATTTGTATGAAAATAACTGGACAACAGATAAATAACAGACATACATGAAATAACCCTCATCACTGTCTTTAACCATGCGTAAAAGCAATGGATCTTTTCGTTGAGTGCCATCGGTAAGGAAAAGATGCCGACCTGTTTTTCCAACTATACATGGAGCAACTATACTTGCAATTTTCTCAAGCATAGTTCTCCCGAAAAGAATTGGAACCTGAAATTTAAAACCAGATGATGTGGTACCATAAATTCACAATATTACATATTCAACCAACACACGAGAGTCTCAAAATAAGTCACTTAGAATACAGCACACAAAAATTAAGGTGGAAGCCAAGGTAAGGGGCAAATCCTTCTACCTACAACCATCATCATTATATTCATGAGTAAAATTATCTCCTCTCAATTTCAGTAAACAAAAAAGCTTTATACAAAAATAATAATTTTATATATTTCTAAGATACACCGAATCAAATAAATCTACAAAAACAATGAATTGTCATTAAACACACAAAAATTGATACCTGTAAATGGCCACTAGATCCTAGATGAGGTGTAGCAAGTGTTATGAAATTCATTGCCAATAAGCCGCCTATAGTTCCTATCGAGTCCGCCTCATTTTCTGTCTCATTTTCAGGTGCTTTATACAGCTGCCCAATAGCATACCGTGCTACCAATCCTCCAACTGAGTATGCGATAAAGGAGATTTTACGCATACTTGGCTGTCTTTGAATCACCTCAACGACCTAAAAGTTTAATTTCCCGTTAATTCTCAATAGCAATAAATATCATGTATGTTCCATAGTAACATGTAGTCTGTAATTCTAATCTTAACATATTGCTTTTTCATTCAACTTCTGAAATATAAGTAAGCAACATTATTTACATATTAAAACAGATAATTTCCCATATCTGCCGATTAATTTCTGACCTCTCCTATTATACATACATATATTGTTCTCTAATATATAAGAAGTCTAACAGTAGCATAGTGCACAAATCTTTATAAATCCTCTAACCATTGGACAAGCACAAACCCTTGATCTTAATAAACAGTAAAGGTGCTCACTATATTTCCAAAGTTTTGATTATAATGTGGTGGAGTTAGCACATTTTTAATGCCAAGTACACATGCTAAAATAACAAGTCCTTTTCACAGAGATTTTCATACAAGTCTTGTTGAATAAAACATGAATTATATAATCACTACACTAGCTAGCAATCATTGGATCTCACAAGATTGAAAATTGCGGGGGGGGGGGGGGGGGGGGGGACAACTAAATACCAACTTTTGTTAAAAAAAAAATAAATACCAACTGATCAAAGCCTAAACAGAAAACAAACATGAATAAAAGTGAAGGGGGAGAAGAAAAATTTTAGCAACATCATCTTCTATTCTACCAATGTAGTTATACAAAAAGCATGGTCGAGTTACCAAAATCTGTGATAAGTGTGATCTAACATATATAAGATGCTGGAGTAGCTCTAACAAAACAGAGTGATTATCAAACAAAATAAAGAAATTCAGGGGCACCACCATAACAACACCTATCCATCATAAGTCATAACACATCATACCAAATTTTGGAGACAAACTGTTGGGACAAACCAGTGAATAGGCTCACTTTGCGGCCTTGCGCCTATCACAACATTCACACATATACTTGGGAATTGAATGAAAACTGAGAGATGAGAGAAAATAGTGTTTCTTATTTGATTAATGAAAAGTGAAAAGTTACAAATACAAAAGTAACCAACCAACTAGTAGCTAACTAACAAGTTAGTTAATGTAACTAACTTTGACTACAAGTTTACAGCTAACTATTTAGGATAAAGTTTGATAATTACAAAACAACACAAACCACAATGCAAAAGGAGTTAATTTGGAGTTTCAATCCAAAACACACAATTATTTGAATCTTCTGGAGAAATCACTCGACGCCTCTCATCGAAATCCACTTATGGAGAAGTAGCCAAAAATATGCTATAAATTTTGACGGAGCTAGACTTTGCCAAATTTTAACAAACACGCCACATTCCAAGGGACATCCTCACCTAACTTTTACCTTAAGATATAAAAAGCAAAGGCTGTAGCACAAGAAGATGTTGTAATCTACCAAAAACATATCAAGAAATATTATTATCTTCTATATAGTATGTGAAACCCCAACCAATTTCATCCACACCGAGTCATTTTTCCTCTTCACTAACATTGGCTATAAATAGTGGTGTGATTTCTAAGTTTATAGATACTAAATGTCATAAACATTGACAACAATTCTTGATATATAATTCTTAAGGTAAATCTCGCGTATACATTTAGTCCTGCTTAAGGTAATAAGACTAAAACTTTTACAAAACCCATTAGTATAATGACATGAGGTTGATCAAATTAACAAACCTCATTTGCCAATCGCTCGCCCATGACATCCACACCGTCGTATGTCCGCTTACCTTCATTTTGTTTGCTACCTGGGTAAAATAAGATGGAAAAAAGACATACATACATAAATACATAGTATATCATTTTGCAAAAAAAAAAAAAAAAAAAACCAAATGCTTGAAAGAAAAATGTCCTTACAGTGAATAAAAACCTTCTCCGGGAACTGTTTGACAAGTTGTTCGGAGACATACATCCACTCTTTTTCACTAGTTAAACAAACAATATAAAACAAGAATCAGGGAGGGTTTAATTAATATGAAGATGTGCTCATTCTTTTTCACTAGGTAATTAACAAGGAACATATACCTTCCCTTCATTCCATGCACCATGACAACAAGATGGTCAACAACGTCTGAGGTGGATCTGGAAGGCTCGGCATTGACAGAGAGACGTTGTTGTTCATCATGTATGGGTGTGATCTCATCAGCCATGGTTGTAATCTGTGGTGTGCTGGAAAGAAAGAAAGAAAGAAAGAAAGAAAGAAAGAAAGAAAGAAAGAAAGAAAGAAAGAAAGGAAAGAGGTAGCCTGAGTGCAAAGAAGCAATTAATTATGAATTAATGTTGGATCATCGACATGTTTGCTATATTAAGACACACACACCTATACAGGATGTTTACTTCAAATTTCCTCCTTTGGCATACAACAATAATCCAAAACTTCTTGTGCTATATATTTATTTACTTTAGTCAAAAAGTGCATATTAATATTATTTATTTTAAGAGTATACTGATGAGTACTAAATTATTTATTTTGAAAGACTAATTACATAGGGTGGGAGAGAAGAGTTTACGGTTGTGTGATTATGTAATTGCTAACATTGAACACTTGGCATGTACTAGTATATATCTAAATTAGTAAGAAATTAGCTAACAAACACTTCAGTGATACATACTTCTTCTATCCTTAATTATAATTATTATAAGTAAAGTTAACTTAAGTTTTTCTAGTTTAAATTTAGAAAAAATTCAAAAAACATATTCCAAAGTGTTCTTCAATTTCAAGCTTATCTTCAATTTTCGTCTATCATCCAATGACAATCTATTACTTCATCTTGTTGTTTGATTCATCATCACTGAAATGATGGCACAATTGATTCTGCAATTTTTGCATTGGAAATGACACTTTTTATATTTTACAAACATTGACTACACAAGTTTCAATGTAATTTTACTATAATTAGTATCCTTAACATGTGTAATAAATATTGCCACCTGAGCACTATTTGGTCAAAATAAGTCAAAATTGAAATGAGATTACCAAGTGTAAATGAGGATAAAAGTGAGGGGTTATAATTGCACAATTGAAATTAATATGGTCAAAATCGTATAATTGAAAATTGGGTGTTGTTAACATGTGCATATAGGGCACATGTTAAGGTATCTTAATATAGAAATTTATCATTTAATGATACAAAAATTTAATGCTTAAAAAGTTAAAATTTAATTCTTCAACATTTAATATTTTATATTTTTGTTTCCTTAACATGTGTTTTTGGTGCACATGTAACATTCTCCTTGAAAATTTTATATGATTGAAACTGAAACTGTATTTAAGTCTTGCATTTAATAAATAATTTAGAAGTTTAAGTTTGTTTTAAAAGATACATTAGTTTGTCTTTTATTAGAATTGTTAGATAATTAAATAAATAATATAGAAATTTAAGTTAGTTTTAGAATTTACATTTTGTTCGTACGTATAAGCACTTGAGCATCGATTGGGGGAGTACAACTGAAATGGCCATTGATGACGAATCGTCACACTCTCTAATCCAGGCCTATTTTAGCAACATTAGATGCGTTTTAGTAGGTTTTTAGCAATAAATATAAGAGAAATCTAACCATAAGCTTGATTACTTGTTTTGCAAGAAAACAGGAAAAATTGCAGGAAATAGATGTTTTTCACTACGCTGGGGGCGTAGCCCATCACGCGCCGCGTGATGGAGCTCACAGGGAGCCAAGATTTTCACTCTGATCACGCGCGGCGTGATACCTGACCACGCGCGGCGTGAAGCTTTGTTGAAGAAGCAGATTGCTCTCTGACTTGATCACGCGCCGCGTGATACCGTTATCACGCGCGGCGTAGTTGATGAATCTGCAACCACGCGCGGCGTGGTAGATCTGGCGCGCGGCGTGGTTGCATTCTGTATATATAGTTTCTGCATAATTCTGTTTTGGGGGTTGGAATTTTCTGCGACAGTTCACTGATATTCTGATTTTCTGAGCATCTCATCTATTGGATCCTGGATTTCATTGGATAGCTTCGAGCACATCAGCGGCATGGATTCTCAAGCCATGAAGTTGAAGCGTGGAGGCGAACGAAGCAACATGAGGAGCTAGATTTCTCGTGGAGGTAGGATCTAGGATAGCTTAGAATGTAGAATAATCTAATGTAATCCTGCTATATTGTATGATTTCACTCTTGTAATAGTGTTCGTTTAATGCAAATCTACACTTAATGCCTTACGATTCTTCATTAGCGTTGTAATGGATCTAGATTTAAGTCACGTGCGAGAGTATTGATTTAATTTCTGAACTGAATTGCATTAAGCACTTGAGTGTTTTCGGTCGAGAGATTGAAACATAGAGTGTAGCGAACGATCAACGCGTTTTCAAATACTTCGTTGTAGGTAGTTTTCATCCGAGAGATCGGAGGAGTATCGACAACGAATAGGGTGGATTTTGACAAGAGATTGCGATTCACCATCATGTTGATCCAGTTGCGAATACTTGAGTGAATTCATATTGTATGGTAGATTGCATGTGATTAAGCTATAGACTAGGTGATTCCGATGATTCTACCTCGCTTTTCCACTTATTGAATTAGCACGATTTTCTTACTGTCAAATTACTCAACCAAACCCCCAATTTATGTGTATTCTTTGCATCATGTTTATGAACACTATTAGACTCGTTTAATCACACAATCCCTGTGGATCGATATTTTTTATTACTACGTGGTAATTCGTTCACTTGCGAAAATAATCCATCAAGTTTTTGGCGCCGTTGCCGGGGATTGTGATCGATTCGACAAGGCAATAGTGTTTATATTTTCTGTGCTTTCTTTGATTTTTCTGTTTTTACATTTTTCTGTCGAGAGCGTTCTACTTGTTTGTTTTCTTGTGCATGCGGAGAATAGGTCCAATTGAGCTGGAATTCGATTCTGAGATTGAGAAAACAGCACGAGCAAATCGTAAAGCGGAAGGAAGACATGTTTGAATCATACAATCAAGAGGCACTCTTAACTAGTTGCAAGTTCAATAATGTCTTTCTACAAATCATTATCAAACAACTAGAAGCTCAATGTATGGTGCAAGTAACCTCTCAAAATAATCCTCATTTCAACACCTTCAATCTTGGAGTGAAGAATCACATGAATTGTTCTTATGGAACTAATCCGAATCAAGCATTTCCTCAAGATCAACATTTTGAAGATCACCTTGAATCTTTTGAAGACACTCTTATCTTAGCCATGAAGATGACTCAAGGCAATTTTGAGGTGATGAAGGCAAACCAAGAAGTGTCAAGCGAACGTCATGAAGCCTCCATCAAAAATCTCGAAAACCAAATGGGTCAATTAGCAAGGCAAGTCTCTTCTCTACAAACTCAAACTCAAAGTGGTTTTTGTGGAAACACCACGGATTCTCGTAATGAAAGTTGTAATTCCATTAATTTGAGGAGTAGAGAAGTTTCATCACCGGAACTAGTGGAGAATCCTAAGAAGGATGAGAGTAAAAATGGTGTAGTTGAAAAGATGAGGGAGGATGTAGTTGAAAATAGAAAAGAAATTAAGAAAGAAGAAAAAAATAAGGAAGAAAAAGCTTATGAGGGTGAAGTTGAAAAGAGAGTGGAGAATGAGTCTAGTGCCAAGAAAGGCAAGAAACCTCTTGTGAAGGACCCCAAGTTTCAAGTTCCTTCACCATATGCTAGAATGCCTTATCCTAGGATGAAGAAGGTCAAGAACCAAGACCTTGAATTTTGTGGAGTGGTGATGACAATTTTAGCAAGTGTACTAAATTTGTCGTTAAGTAATAAAATTTATAAGATTCGTATCCACAGGGATTGTTCTTATTTCAACGAAACAATTCAATGAATTTAAGATTAATAAATAAATTGCAAAGGGGGGTTTTCAGATTGATTTGTAGTAACAATGACAATAATTAAAATTGCAAGAAAGTTGAAACGTAAACTTTTATGAGAGAAAGACGATTAGGAATTATTTTGAATCCTCTCTTTGTCCCTATCTGGTACTCTAGGTTCTATCCCTCAACAATGAAATTCTTATAATTACGACAATATAACAAAATAGACCGAGTCCAATTCCTTGGCTCATCGATCCCATTCATCTAATAAAGTACCCTAATTCCTTAGGCGAAACTAATATTATCAAAAGCTTTAACGAACGTTATATTAACAATCATGCCAATTAATTCTATATTCCTATAGCAATTACGATTGGCAAACAATTAATCTAGTTCCAGTATAAATCCTAGGGTCAATAGTGATTTATAACTTAAAATCAATTCGAAAGTGATCAATTAACGAAAAGCAATAAACACAAGATTAACTGAATAATTATAAGTTTTCATTGAATAAACTAGAACACGTAGTTACATGGCTCAGATAGTTTCAAAGAGAATCATCTATAATTCCTAATCTAATGAGATTAGTTACTCATAATAATAATTGACATAACAAAAGAGTTAAGAAAATTATACATGAATAACCGATGAAGACCGCGACGGCGAAACCCTAGAATAGTCTTCTTCTCTTTTGCTGCCGGCACGTATTTCCCTCTCTCAGGAAGTGATAATCCTATTTCTCATAAGAAATAATATTTATATGCTCTCCATAAAGCAGATTAATTGTGCCACTATATATATGCAAGTAAATCGCGTCCTTGTTGGCAACAAATGTGAGTCCCTCCAAGCTGGCTGTGTGGCTGATGTCATTAAAAGTGGGGATGACGTCATGTGAAAGCACAAAGCAAAATTGCGCCGCGACTGAATCAGGCTGGGGCGCGAGAAAAACAGAACTGCAAGCTTTGAATTAGCTCAAACTCTTGAAATATTTTCCATGTCTTTTTCTTTCTCCTTATTCTTCAAACTCTTTTATATATCAATTTCTTCATAAATTCTTCTCTTTGACCATGACTTATTACTAAAAACTAATTAAAATAATATAAAATAATACTTAAAAATACTCAAATGATTGACTGTCATCACAACCCCAAACTTGAACTGTTACTTGTCCTCAAGTGACATGTCTGTCAAAACAAAATTGTCAGGGAATTAACAAATTAATTTGAATGATAAAAATCTCATAAACCTTTTTCTCTTCATCCGGCAATAGAACTACCGGTGTTAACTTCAGTGATCCTGCTTAATCAAACACTTTGGCTTCCAAGACTTGAATCAAATTTGGTTCAATGACCGTTCCACAGAATGTCCAAAGTTCAACTTTATCTCTCACTCGCCAATTCACTCAATTTGACAGGGTATTCACTCCATCAACATGCAAATGCTATTTTACCATAAGCTTGAAAAAAATTCTAAACATCAATCAAAGTAAATACATCACACACATTTTTGAGGTCTTAAGGGTTATAACTTGGCTTGGGTAAATGGTGGGATAATTTTAGGAAAAGTAGGCTAAATTGGAGTTAGGTATCCACTACTATTCCTTGTTGAAGCATTACCATTACCCGGGCTCAATTCATTGTTAATAAGGTACTTAGAGAACTTATCTTTCAATTTTTTTTTTTTTTTTAAGATGCCACTATTTTTCATGATTAATGGCTCTTTATTTTTTGAAGAAAACTCAATTATTTTGGTGAGTCTCTTGTTATTATTATCATCATCATTTTTTTTTTTTTTTGTTCTCTAATACCCCTACCCCAAACTTAAGATGTTGCTAATTCCAAAAGCAACCCCAAACTTAAAATGATGCCATGACAAGAAAATTTAAAGCTTATACCTAACTCCAAGGAGGGCAAACAGATAAAAATTTTCAAGTCTAAAAGGCTTTATAATTTGGTATGTCACCGAAAGAAAAGGGATTTTTTTTTTAGGCTCAAAATGGTTTAGCAACGGATAAATAATAAACAGGGTAGCTTGAAAAGGCTCAGAGTACCAAACAAATGTGCCTCTATGTGTGTAAATGCAAAACCAATCAACAGTAGAGAATAGTTGCAAGTTCTAGAAAATATACAAAGCATGGATACACTCATAAGATGTGAAAGAAATAGTATACCGTGGAATTTATTTGGCTCAATATGCTCACTAGTTGAGGTATCTGAAAGTTGAACTAGTACATCGTGCAAAACTCCATCTTTCCTATTCGTCTGTTTGTCTCTTGAACCATCGCGCTTTCATGAGCAGTCACACGTTAGTTATTCTTTTATGTGCAAGCCTAAGAGATTTTCATCATGCAAATTCAGGTATTAACACACTGACAATTCTGAAAAGACATAAAAACATTAATCTTGATAATAAACAAGACAACAGAAAGATGAAACACACACTAGTAGAAAAAAGCTATTTTACATCTGGCGAAAACCACTTTTTACATCTGAACAATTTCAGATGTAGGCGCACGAGACTTAGTAAGTATACACGTTTTACATCTGGCATAGTCAGATGTAAAAAAACACTTTTTACCTCTGACCTAGGCGAAATTCAAATATTATTTTTTTAAAATTAAATTGGACTTTTTACATCTGACCAAGTCTACCTGATGTGAAATCTTAACTTTATTTATTTTTTTTTTTGAAAAACCTGCGTTTTTTTTTTATATATATTTTAAATTTTTTTTTTTATTAAAAAAATCTAACCCACAATGCCAACAATATAACATAACTTGCATCAAGAACATAATACTAAAATTCAACATCCATAGCCAAATTCAAATTCAACATATATATAGTAATAATGTCATTAAAGTACAAGCACATTGTAATCCAAAATACAAAACATCATAATAATTAATACTAATCCATCCAAAATACAAATTAAAACATCATCATAACTAGTCCATTGTAACTTCACACAAACCTAGCTAGCTCCTAATGCCGTGGGATCATTGAACACCTACAATATGTAAATAACATAATTCATATGTAAACTACAACATGTCAATTAATGTATGGTAAATGAATCAGCATAGCCATTTTTAGTGAACCAGCATATAGCACAAAAATTGTGAACCAGCATAGCACAAAAATTGTGAACCAGCTGCTGGAGCCAAAAATACACCAGTAGATGATGAGGGAGACTAGTTTGATTTTATTGTTTATCTAATCTTAGCTGTTACTTGAGCATATTATTCCATCTACTTATTGGAAATTGTTTTTTGTATTTGTTCCACAATGAATTATTTACTGGTGTGAAATAGTAAACTATTATTTTCTTTTGTTATGCTATTAATTTGTTCCTTAGCCATAGCATTATTCTGATGTAAAACAGCAGTCTAACTCTAAAGTAGTATTATTCATACCAAAATATCATTTAAGCTCTTCTGCATTAAGTCCTTCTGCATGTTATGCTCTAATAAGCTCTTCTGCATTAAGCCCATTTCTATCTTAACTACCAAAATACACCTAAAAAAAATCATCATAGAAAATTTGTAGAAACCTCCAATGGTGTTTACGGGAGTCAAGAAAGATGGATACAAAATCTTTCGTCTAATCTTCCCGCATAGAAACCTCTTCAACACATATACCCCTTTATGGTTGTGCTCTTTGGAATCATTTATCTTTGTGCATTACATAAGAGAAAGAGAAGTGGAGAACCTGTAGCAACACATTACTAGATACTCAGACACATCAGTAAACATTAGTGAGCAAACCCTGCAATCACACATAAACTTGATGCAAATAAGAACTTATGTCTCCAAGCTATAGACTAATCCACTTATGATCTAAAATCCACAAAAGTAATTAAAATTTCAATGATTAAGGCAAGAACACACCAAGAACGGCTTGGGTATGCATCAGGTGACCCTAACCTCAACACAGTAGATGCAGCCACGAAAACCAAAAATGAAGGGAACCAAATCAACGAGTCAGGAAAGCAGAGAACCAAATCACACAGCCAAAGACAAGAAAAAACGCAGAAAAACAAGAAAAATAGCAGAGTGGACTACATAAGCTATTGGAGGCATAAATCGACACCATCCCCACACTGAGCCTACTACCACAAACCATCCCTGAGATATCACATATTCACATATGAAATACATTAAAATGAAATATGATTGAGCATAAATACAAATATATCTCATACATTCTTGAGCGCATTCAACAGGAAACTCAAGGCCTATGCTTACCATGTAAACATCTCAAATCAATCTATGTGAAAAACCTCCTCAAGTGCAATCCTCAAACACATAAAATCAGAAACTTATCATTATAATACAGGAATCAATTAACATAATGAAACTATGCGAGAGATGAAAATAAAAATAAAATAACAAGCAACAGAGTAGCATGTATGAGTTCTATAAACTTACTTGTCAAGAAAGACATCCTTTACCCGCCCATATTCAGAACACTCTGGTCCCCTTAACCACAACTGCAGGTTTCATTCTCTCTGCTTTTGGATCAAATGTCACAACCTCAATCTAAGGTATTGTTTTCACCTATTTAACATCATATATTAGTCATAAGTAGAATCAAGGAATATATGCTTTTTGAGAGGAGCATCTAACCTCAGTAATTATTTATATGTGTCTCAATTTCAAAATAAATAAAAATTTCGTTATTAACCATCAAATCTGAACCATAGTAGATTCAATGATTATTTATCAAATATCATCTCTTGAAATATGTTTGAAAATCTTGAAGCATAAGAACATGATTTTGTGCACAACAAAGAACATAAATAAAAACAATCAAACTAAAATAGGTTTAGAAATTAAATGAGGAACAATATCATAGAAGAAGAACGAGTACCTGAAGAAGAACGAGTACCTGAAGAAGAACGAGTACCTGAAGAAGAACGAGTCCACCGCTGAAGAAAAACGCCTCTCTGTTGCTGAAAAAAGAACCCATACATCGAGAAGGAATGTCTCCGCAGTTGAGAGATTGGCCGTTGCTTGAGTTTCAGGCTCAATTACAAGAGGAACGATTTCAGGGATTAGGGTTCAATTGCAAGAGCACAACAATGGTGGAGTGAAGAGGTACAAAGAAACAAAAGAAGCTAATATGGATTAAAATTGTAGTAGTGAGCAACAAAAGAAGCTTCAAAAGAAGTTTCCATGAACAAATAGATTATACAGATATAGAACACATAATTGGTGATGAAAATCCACAGTGAACCAAAAGCCAAAGACACGTTTCCATGAACAAAATAGATTATACAAATAAAACACATAATTGGTGAAGAAAATCCTCAGAGAACCAAAAGCAAAGACATGTTTCCATGAACAAAATCATTCAAAGAATCAAACATGTTGATGAAACTAATGTGTGGAGGTTTTTCTTATGCATAAAAAAGGGTGTTCTGATTTTACACACATATAGAACATATCTAAAAAAGGTTTGTCTGAGGTAATGTACCTATACTCAAAAGTCAAAACCTAAAAATCAACAAAAAATCACTTCTATAAGATCCTTATCCAGTTATCCTTCAAATCCCCACTTGTTACTAACCAGTACCAAAAGATCCTCACTAGCACAAGCAGCTCACTTTCCCTTGTTGAACACGACAACGAAATGGTGACGGGTAAGTGTCTTCCAAATCCTGTTATGATACCTACAAAAACTAGCCAAAAATACACCAGTAGATGATGTGCAGCTTTGGATGCCTTTCCCTAACCAAGATATGGGAAACCAATCACTTAAATGAATCACTTAAACTTTACCACTAAACTTTAAATGAAATAAATCACTATATACCAACATTATGAATTCACTGAAACTTTAAATGAATCATATTTCAAATTAATCACTTAAACTTTACCACTATATACCAGACAAAAAACTTCAAATTAAAATCAGATAAATCACTGAAACTTATTTCAAATGAAATCATATTTCAAATGAATCATATTTCAAATTAAAATCACTGAAACTTCAAATGAAATAAACATTATACCAGATAAATTATAAACAACAACAGATTTCCACCATATATACCAGACAAAAAATCATTGAAACTTTAAATGAAATTTAAAAAATGTGAAAATAACAGTAACAAAAAATAATACAAGCAGAAAAGGAAATCACGAAACACAAAGAGCTAAAACCAAGTAGAACACAAAGAAATCAGGGAAAGGAATCACGAAAAGGAAAAAATTTAAAAACGATTAAAAAAGAAAGAAGAGTACCTGAATCGATGTGAGAGGGAAAGACAAGGTTCCGTTCGTGAGAGTAGAGGCCGGAGAAAGCTTCGATTTGGAGTTCGATTTGGGGTTAGGGTTCGATTTGACGAGTGAGAGAGAGGACGACGGCGCTTAGGACGACTGCGAGCGAGTGAGAGAGAGAAGACGAATGAGATAAGGCAGTGGTTCAATCTTGTCGCCGGTAGAGGTGGAGGTCGACGGCGGCTTAGGGTTGCATCGCGAGAGAGATGGGTTCTTAGCGTTTTGGTTCTTTTGGTATTGATCTGATTGTGTTTTTTTAGTCTTAACGTTTTTTTTGTTCTTGTTTTAGTCTTGTGAGAGAGATAATTAACTCCAGCTGATTGGTTCCAAAAAATATTATTATTTTTTTTTATTCAACTTGACTTGTTACATCTGTGGCTAAATATGGCCAGATATATATATATTTTAGATAATTGTCACCATAATTACAAGATTGCCACCGCGTTTAGTTATGCTTCTGGTATATTGAAGGCAGATGTAAAAAGTCTTGTCTATATATTTTTTACTGTTGAGGCAAAATCCATTTTAGTATTTTAATGACAACAAACCTTATGGAATAAATGTTAAGTTTTATGAATGGTGATCTACTGATGTTTGCACTTGAGTTTTTGTTGAAAGATAGATATTATCAAGTGGACGAGCTAGAGGCTACTCACGTCAACAAGTGCATTTATATACTCAAACAATGAAAGAATTGGAGTATCATCAGATAATTACAACAGTAGTATCACAAGCTTCAAGAAGATTTTTAAAGACTGTTGTTTTGAATCATAAAAAGATTCATCGAAGGATCAAGCAAGAAAGTGAGTTTCATGGATAATTGTCTTCCTCATCACTCAAGGATCACAACAAGTATTGAATAATCAATGAAGAATTTGAGGATCATAGCTGAAGAATCAGGATGGAAAAACCTACATCACAAGCTACTCAAGAATATATTGATTTTATGTGACAAGGGTTACAATGAGTTTTTGAGTTATATGCTTTGAGGATTTACTACTACAATTAATATTAATGGGAATGATGCATTCATTAAGGATCTTCAAAACATACTCAAAGTATCATTTTACTAAAGCTTCTCAAGATGACAACGTTTGAGAATGATGGTCCATGAGTTTTTCAAAGGAGCTTATGCACAAGGAATAAAAGTTTTAATCATTCTCAATGATGAGTACTCTCATGCCTCCACTAAAGAATCTTAAAGATCATCAATGAGCAAGCAACCATGTGAGCAAAACATCAAAGAGGAATTGTGGGAAGTTTTGCAGCAGCAAGATTTCAAGTTAATTGATCAAGATCACGTGTCTCACTCCTTGAAGAAAATCTTGAATGCTGGTTCAAGAATGCTCTGAGAACATTCTACAGTTTATGCTTCATTCTCTCCAAGAACAAGCTTCATAGCAAAAGTACTTATTTCTTTAAGTCAACTTTGTTCAAGACAAACAAGCACTTTTATCTTGGTTTTAACTCACAAGATCACAACAGTTTATGATCAATTAAGGCAAGGAATATTTGGGAGAAAAGTGACTTTCCCCTTTGGCCATAGTTAAGGATCAAGCATGTGCAACATGATAAATTCTCAAGGCAACATCTCATCAGGTGTATCAAGAGTGTTTAGACAATGTTTACATAGACCAATGAGAATGGGACAACACATCTTCAACTATTAGTTGTCATGTACTTTCAAAAGGATATTATATTAACATTCTCCCATGTGTTTTATTTTGTTCAAGAAGAATGTACATGGAAAGTACATCATGAACAGTTCCAAGAAGGACAATACAGCTGCTTCCTCTACATATTACAGCTGGTTTCTGTCATGCATCAAATCTGCTTCAAAAGAACAAAGTCATATATTACCCAGTCTGGAGAACACTCTGAGAACGATGCTGAGAATGACTGTCCTTTACATTTGAAGATGCAAACTCATCTACAGCTGGCCAAAACGTGTTTAAATGATTTGTAACGGCTATACTTGGTGGAAAAGCAATGGAGAACTATCTACAACTCACTGCAAGCTGTCATTATGGCTCTTTTGTTTGAAAATATGAAGAACAGCAGAGAGAACGTTCTGAGAAAGAACAGTCTAAGCTTATCCACTCAACAATTCAGCATGAGCTGTCCATTTTAAAGCTACTAGCCGTTGGAAAACTTCCTTTGGGACCAAGGAACTGAAGACTCAAGGTTCAACTATAAAAGGAAGGCTTTGGCAACATTGAAGAACAAGAGTTGAAGCTACAAATCATCAATCACTTGTTTTTGTCTACAAGTCATGAAACTCTTCTTTTATCACTCACACTCAAGATCTACATTCTCATCATACTTCTGAGTTTAGAGTGTTTTTTATTTGCTTCTCAAACTAACCTTTGAGTTTCTAAAGGCAAATAACTCAAGAGACCATTTTTCAACATAACCCATTTTTAAGTGGTTACATCTTTGTCTCTTTATTTAAATCTCTCTCACTCCAAACATTGTAATCTCAATACTAGGATCAGTATATCATTTGAGTGAACTGAGAGTTTTTTTTTCCATTATAACAAGCTTCTCAATTGTTTGAGTTTTTGTAAAAGCTTGAAGATCCAAACCATCATCATTTGTAAAAGATTGGCTCAAGTCAATACGTAACTATTGATTGAGTGACACCTTATAAAGTCTGGAGGACTTAGGTAGATCAAGCGAGTGAAGCTTGGAAGATTATGATCTTGGACTAGATCAAGGAAGAAGTGTAATTTGAGATCGGTAGTATCTCATAGTGGATAATCTCACAGGAGCGTGAGGACTGGAGTAGCCCATACTATTAGGGGGTGAACCAGGATAATTGTTTGTGTGTTGTTTCTCTTCATTATTCTCTTTTATTTACTGTAAACACACATCACACAAAGCACTTCATTATATTTAATTTGAATTCTCACGCAGTAGAGAACGTTCTCGGAACAATCTATTTTATAGTAAAGAACGTTCTCAGACCAAGCTGTTCTATAATTCACTAACATTTATCCAAGTATACACTTGAGATCAATTTTGTAGAATGCAGGATTAATTTTTAAAAAGGGTCACAATTCAACCCCCCCCTTTCTTGTGACTATTTCTTCCACTTCAATTGGCATCAGAGCTCTGCCTCTAAGGTTTGAGCACTTAACAGTGTAAGAGGAAAAGATTCAGGAAGGAAGTGATGACGAAACCTGCAAATCAAAGTTCGAGCCATAAATGCAAAAAGAAGGTTCATTCCAAAACTAAATGTCCTAAGAACAAGAAAGTGCAAAGAAAGCTTGCTTCAAAGATGAAATCTACGATGGCAACTAAAGATGACTTTGATGGCTCAAAAATAGAAGAAAAAGGCAACTCATGTTCAATGGTAGATAAAGAGGTAACAACTTTTGAATTTTGTCCTGCATGTAAAGTAATGGAAGTTGGATTTGATAATCTTCTAAAAAGCTCAAACATTATATCTCAAAAGTATACAATTATGGAAAATCGACTATTTGAGATTGAGAAAGAAAATGAGAAATTGCAAATCTTAAATGATAAATATTTTAAAATGATTCAAGAATTGCAATACTCTCATTTGGAAATGTTTGAACAAACAAAGATTCTCAACGAGGAAGAAATCAATAATCATCTTCCAGAATGCTCTATGAATCATGAAGAGAATGATGTTTTGAAAGGAAATGTTTTAGAATTGAAAAACGACATTACAAGTTCTGCAAAATCTAGAGAAACTTTTCAAAACATAAAGGAATCACAAGTAGTAATTTTTGAAAAAACTTATTTAGGTTGTGGAAACTTTCAAAAACAAAAGTCTTATGAGAATTTTTTTGTTCCTCATAAAGATAAAAAATTACAGAGATACAAATGCTCATATTGTTATAAATATGGACATATTGAATCCTTTTGTTTTAAGAAAAAATTCAAAAGAAAAGAACATTCTCATCAGAAACAAGAACATTCTCAGAAGGTTCTCAAAATGCATTCTTATTCCAAAACTTCCTATAAGAGATCAACTTATCATCATAAGAAGAAATCTTATAAGAGGAATGACACTAACCTTCAAGGACCCAGATCACTATGGGTACCAAAATCATTACTAACTTGTGTTGCAGGAACATCTTTAAGCAGTCAAGAAAAAGCCTTAAGACTTGGAAAATTGATACTCAAGGAATATGACTTGAGAAAGACAATATTTCCTCATATTTAAAAAAAGGATGAATGTGATCTGCAACCTTTGGAATCATTGACAAAAATCAAACCAAAGGTATTTGTATCATTACTAAAATGATTTTGCATAAATTAAGGATGATTGATATGTTAAAGGTGTAACACATAACTTCTCTAATTTGGTAACATTGGAACTGAAGTTATTTCATATTCATCCTCATGATCATGATTTTTCATTTAAAATCTTTATGTTAATACATAGATGAATTTTAGACCATATCATACTTTAAATGTTTTTGGCATAAAAGAGTTTTGTCAAATATGACAACTATTGCAAATTTATTCAAATTTGGTCTGATAAGATATTTTTCAAAATTGGTTGTGAAAATGATATAATTTGTAAACTTATATTTATTGTATCAAGAAGTTGTCTTCTTTTTCAAAAATACAATTTCAACCAAAAAACTCTTGAACCACTTCATATTGGTTTATTTGTTCTTGTCAAAACTACAAGTCTTATGACTTCTTTATTCTTAATGATTTATTCAATGATCCACTTGGACATTATTTTTAAGAGCATAAGAGTGGTGCCTTTTAACCCTTTTTAAGTTCTTTGAAAAAGGGTTCATTTGTTAGAAGCTCAAAAATCATTTTCTATAAGTAGTGATCATGTGGAGATTATGAAAAACTTTCTTTCACAACTTTCTTTAAAGAAAATGGTATTTCAGTTGATTTTTCTTGATTTAGAATTTCAACAAAAATAGAGTTGTTTTAATGGCTAAAATATTTTTAAACGTTGAAAAATACTCTTGAAAGAAACCATAGATATTACATGTTATGTTTTTGAATCATGTTTGTATCTTGAGTAAAACTTCATGCCATTTTGAAAGTATAAAAATTCAATCATATCATGATTTTATATTTTTGATGTTATTACTATTTTTGGCATAGTAAAGAAAACAATTTTTGGGATACTCTCTTTATGCATTTTACTTTTAATGAGTTTGATATGAAGAGAAGATATAATAGTGGTGTTGATGTTAATGAACAACAACGACAAGAAATCATGGATCAATAGATTGAAATTATTCGAACATCATCTTTACAAATACATCCAAAGAGTTGGGAGTTGACTTTCCATCATCCTCAAGATGGAACCTTTAAAAGCTCCATTGATATAACAATAACATTCTCCATTGGAATGAACAATGGTATTGGTACACCGTTTTGAAATTGCGAAGAAATAATTTAGTCATAGAAATGTTCAATTTGCAATTGGTGTTAAGATGAATGAATCTCCTTCATCAACTCTCGAGAAGGAATTCAAGTTGTTTCACAATATATGTCAACATTGTGTATTTCCTAGAAAAGAAAGCAAAGAAAAGGTTTTGGAGAATGACATGTTTGTCATGTATCACCTTACTAAGTGATTGAAGCTGAATCTCTCACACATCATCTTGCAACATACGATCAATGCAGCAGAGTCTGTAACAAGGAAAGTTACTCTCCCTTATGGGATGATCTTCACCAAGATTATTGATATCTACAAGATTGACTTCAAGAAGAAGAAAACAGTCAACTTTTGCACTACCTTTGACTTCAAATATTCATCAAATGAAAAATGAGTTTATTAATCTTGAGGACTCTACTACTGAGGTTGGGAACAAAAAAGGAGATAGGAATTTGGAAAAGAAAATAACTTGGACGAGTTACTTAAATTCTCCGTTTCATCCAGCAGATCAATCTAAGAATGTTCTCTCTGCAAAGGCAACAAGTGTCAAAGGCAAATAAATTCTACTTGAAGATAACCAATCTCAGTCCTGCTTTTATTATCTTGACACCTCATTGAATTTTAGTTAAAGCATTGACATTGGTCTTGGATTAACCTCTTCTCAAATTGCTGCAATGATATTTGAAGGTTTTACTCTCACAACCAAACCGGTTAATCAATCACTCTTTTCACCATTGATGAATTCTACCCAAGGATCTCTAGAATCCTTTTTCAGTTCTGAATTCTCAAGTAATTTGTTAAAATCACCATTGATGGAATGACAACTAAATTTTCTTTCGAAGAAAATGAAAGATGAATAAGCATGTGGATCTCATTCTTGAAGGATCATAAAGTTCTAAGAACGATCTCAAAGAAAATCAAATGATGAAATCCAAATGTTTCTGATTACAACATTGAGTTATGAGTAATTTGTTCTAAACAGGATTTCCTCTTCATCCCTATTACCTAAAGTTACTCTACCAGGATGATTTTTCTTAGAGAATATCTAAGAGGGTGAATTTACTCAACATTGGAGAATGCATCAAAGGATAAATCTTTTCTCCTCAATGTAGATGATTTTTCTTAGAGAATATCTAAGAGGGTGAATTTACTCAACATTGGAGAATGCATCAAAGGATAAATCTTTTCTCCTCCATCATCAATCAAGTGTCCTCTATTTATAATGATGAACATATGGTGGAATTATGAAACAATTCAAGATGCTCTCATCATTAAAATCTCATGAGAAGGAAGTCATTAAAAGAGGTACACAAAATTTTAAATTTAATCACATTTGCATTATAATAAGTTTGAATATCTTTATGCCATGTTATTATGTGATTGATTGGATGATATTGAAATCTAGAATGCTTTCTGAAATTCAAGTATATCACTCTAAAGCTTAAATTGTACATCAATTTTTTTTGTCATGACTTGCATATATTTGTGTTTTCAAATAGCTTTAATGCAATAAGGTTTGCACTCTTTGTTCATATACTTTTCATGATTTTTGCACACACATTATCTCTTTCAGAATATCATGTTAAGTGTGAAATGCATGAACTTCATTTTTTTTTTCAATATCATCTTTTTACACCCTTGTAAGCATTTATTTTTCAAATATGCTACTCATATTGCTATTAAAATATTGTTAAGGGTTGTTTAATTTGATCAAGTCATATTGTTTCTATTTTCACAATGATCAAGTTTTAATTTAACATGCCAAAAATCGATTGAATTAACATTTGTCTTAATTCAATTTTTTATGGTCTTATGGCATATGTTTTAAAAGTATATTGATTACAGTGCTAATCAATTTTTTTTTTTTTTTTTTTTTTTTTTTTTTGCAAGCTATGTTATGTGCTTAATGAAAAATTATCCTTGATGATCAATGAATAATTTTTGGAGTTAGTCTCTTAATTATTCTTCATGATAGACCAAAACATTTAGAACAAAAATGACAAAAACTCATGATTTTGATAATCAATTATATGTCATATTTTGGTCTTCCATAAGCTTGACTTATAGCATTTTTTTTTGAAAAACATTTTTTCTATAAGTCTTTTATATGTGCACTTTTCTCAATATAAAACTTTGGATGAATCCAATTTTGTTGCACATCTTGATTAGCCTATAGTTTGCTTAATTGATGATTAAGTAGAACTTTTTGAACATGGCTTCTCAAAAAAATTGAGATTTTGTTATGACTTATGTAAAAGATCCTCCTTCAAAGGTTTTAAATTAATATCCATTTTTTGTTGGATTTATTATTTGAAGGATTTTAACAAGAGAACATATGATTGGTCTTCATGAGAATAATTTGTGTGTCCACTCTCCATAAAATTAGAATTTGGTCTAAGAATAATAGTTCTTGCACATTGTATTCTTGAACTCATATTTGACTTTTTATTAACATAAAAGTGTTGTTTCTACACTTGCGTGTTAAGTTGTCAAAATAGAATTGTGATCAAATATTTTTTTTTACAATGAAGTATTCTTTGAATATTTTGCTTTGAAACATAATCATCTTCTTTATGAGAATATTCAAAAAAGAGAGAATTTGTTTTTGACAAGATGTCAATTAACTCTGATTTCGCAGCTTCCTCATATGCGCAATTTTCTCTCTAGTTTTAAAAATCATTGGAAGATTTTCAAAAGATATTTTAGTCTTGTCTATCATTTCCTTATTTTAAGAATGATCATGTTTTAAAAGAATGTCCATCTCATAAGACTTAGGGGGAGTTCTCTAAATTTGAGAATGTTTGACTTGCATTGTCATTGAGGTCAAAATCACATTTTCTAAAAATTGAGTGTTTAGCATCAATTTTTAAAATCAAATGATTACAAATGTTTTAGTGTGATTTAATCATTATTCATGTTATGATTGCTATATTGAATGGAATGATTATTGATCGTCATACATAATGTTTGATATATGAATGAACTTCTTAATTGCATGATTTGTATATGCAATACATTTCTTCTCTTGATTCCTATCATTGCACTTCATATTTCATATTTTTCCCAATACTTTTTGATAGATGACAAAAGGGGGAGAGATATATATGATGGTAGAGAATTGTTAGATGAAACTAATTAATGAAGAATGTTATTAATTAACCTCTTGCATGTATTTAGGGGGAGTTTAATTAGAATGATATAAATTAAACTCTTGCATGTGTTTAGGGGGAGCTTAATTGTATATCTATGAACATTCTTGCATTTATTATTATTTCCATCCATAAAACATAAAATTTATTCAAAAGGTTTGTCATCATCAAAAAGGGGGAGATTGTTGAGGCAAAATCCATTTTAGTATTTTAATGACAACAAACCTTATGGAATAAATGTTAAGTTTTATGAATGGTGATCTACTGATGTTTGCACTTGAGTTTTTGTTGAAAGATAGATATTATCAAGTGGACGAGCTAGAGGCTACTCACGTCAACAAGTGCATTTATATACTCAAACAATGAAAGAATTGGAGTATCATCAGATAATTACAACAGTAGTATCACAAGCTTCAAGAAGATTTTTAAAGACTGTTGTTTTGAATCATAAAAAGATTCATCGAAGGATCAAGCAAGAAAGTGAGTTTCATGGATAATTGTCTTCCTCATCACTCAAGGATCACAACAAGTATTGAATAATCAATGAAGAATTTGAGGATCATAGCTGAAGAATCAGGATGGAAAAACCTACATCACAAGCTACTCAAGAATATATTGATTTTATGTGACAAGGGTTACAATGAGTTTTTGAGTTATATGCTTTGAGGATTTACTACTACAATTAATATTAATGGGAATGATGCATTCATTAAGGATCTTCAAAACATACTCAAAGTATCATTTTACTAAAGCTTCTCAAGATGACAACGTTTGAGAATGATGGTCCATGAGTTTTTCAAAGGAGCTTATGCACAAGGAATAAAAGTTTTAATCATTCTCAATGATGAGTACTCTCATGCCTCCACTAAAGAATCTTAAAGATCATCAATGAGCAAGCAACCATGTGAGCAAAACATCAAAGAGGAATTGTGGGAAGTTTTGCAGCAGCAAGATTTCAAGTTAATTGATCAAGATCACGTGTCTCACTCCTTGAAGAAAATCTTGAATGCTGGTTCAAGAATGCTCTGAGAACATTCTACAGTTTATGCTTCATTCTCTCCAAGAACAAGCTTCATAGCAAAAGTACTTATTTCTTTAAGTCAACTTTGTTCAAGACAAACAAGCACTTTTATCTTGGTTTTAACTCACAAGATCACAACAGTTTATGATCAATTAAGGCAAGGAATATTTGGGAGAAAAGTGACTTTCCCCTTTGGCCATAGTTAAGGATCAAGCATGTGCAACATGATAAATTCTCAAGGCAACATCTCATCAGGTGTATCAAGAGTGTTTAGACAATGTTTACATAGACCAATGAGAATGGGACAACACATCTTCAACTATTAGTTGTCATGTACTTTCAAAAGGATATTATATTAACATTCTCCCATGTGTTTTATTTTGTTCAAGAAGAATGTACATGGAAAGTACATCATGAACAGTTCCAAGAAGGACAATACAGCTGCTTCCTCTACATATTACAGCTGGTTTCTGTCATGCATCAAATCTGCTTCAAAAGAACAAAGTCATATATTACCCAGTCTGGAGAACACTCTGAGAACGATGCTGAGAATGACTGTCCTTTACATTTGAAGATGCAAACTCATCTACAGCTGGCCAAAACGTGTTTAAATGATTTGTAACGGCTATACTTGGTGGAAAAGCAATGGAGAACTATCTACAACTCACTGCAAGCTGTCATTATGGCTCTTTTGTTTGAAAATATGAAGAACAGCAGAGAGAACGTTCTGAGAAAGAACAGTCTAAGCTTATCCACTCAACAATTCAGCATGAGCTGTCCATTTTAAAGCTACTAGCCGTTGGAAAACTTCCTTTGGGACCAAGGAACTGAAGACTCAAGGTTCAACTATAAAAGGAAGGCTTTGGCAACATTGAAGAACAAGAGTTGAAGCTACAAATCATCAATCACTTGTTTTTGTCTACAAGTCATGAAACTCTTCTTTTATCACTCACACTCAAGATCTACATTCTCATCATACTTCTGAGTTTAGAGTGTTTTTTATTTGCTTCTCAAACTAACCTTTGAGTTTCTAAAGGCAAATAACTCAAGAGACCATTTTTCAACATAACCCATTTTTAAGTGGTTACATCTTTGTCTCTTTATTTAAATCTCTCTCACTCCAAACATTGTAATCTCAATACTAGGATCAGTATATCATTTGAGTGAACTGAGAGTTTTTTTTTCCATTATAACAAGCTTCTCAATTGTTTGAGTTTTTGTAAAAGCTTGAAGATCCAAACCATCATCATTTGTAAAAGATTGGCTCAAGTCAATACGTAACTATTGATTGAGTGACACCTTATAAAGTCTGGAGGACTTAGGTAGATCAAGCGAGTGAAGCTTGGAAGATTATGATCTTGGACTAGATCAAGGAAGAAGTGTAATTTGAGATCGGTAGTATCTCATAGTGGATAATCTCACAGGAGCGTGAGGACTGGAGTAGCCCATACTATTAGGGGGTGAACCAGGATAATTGTTTGTGTGTTGTTTCTCTTCATTATTCTCTTTTATTTACTGTAAACACACATCACACAAAGCACTTCATTATATTTAATTTGAATTCTCACGCAGTAGAGAACGTTCTCGGAACAATCTATTTTATAGTAAAGAACGTTCTCAGACCAAGCTGTTCTATAATTCACTAACATTTATCCAAGTATACACTTGAGATCAATTTTGTAGAATGCAGGATTAATTTTTAAAAAGGGTCACAATTCAACCCCCCCCTTTCTTGTGACTATTTCTTCCACTTCATTTACATCTGTGGATATTGAGACCAGATGAAAAGACTACTCCATATAACGTTTTACATCTGACATATGTTCGTCAGATGTAAAATGCTTAAGTAATATGTCATATTTGTACTAGTGACAAGAGATCGTCAGCAGATGACATCATTGATAGTCTCTCTTTTTTGTTCTTTTTTCTTTTTCCCTTTTTTTCGTTTTTTTTTTACTAAAAATAAATACTGAAATAAAACATACCGGATGGGTTGCCTCCCATCAAGCGCATGTTTAACGTCCCGAGCTTGACGATCTACCCACCAATGTTAGGGTGGATACTTGATAGTTATTTCAACCTTGGTTTCTCCCTTCTTGGGGCATGTATCATTCTTTTTAGAAACAAAGACCAAATTTTCAAGTGTCAGCTTCCTAAACCTCTCCCACTTGTTCCTCCATTTTTTTCTTTTCTTTTTCAGAGGTGTTTTTGGAATTTCCATAGGAGCTTTCACCTGTTTCATGCTTCCTCCCTTCTTTATGTTTTCTTCAACAAGAACATTAACTTGCTCGATTGATCTAATTGGTGGCTCATCTTGAGCAATTTCCTCCTCTAACTCTTCAACTACACCAACCCGGTAACATTGAGGGTTTTCATTATGATGACGCATAGACTCAAATACATTAAAAGTCACCTGTTCATTTTGAAACCTCAACATTAGCTCACCTAACTCCACATCTATCAACGCTCTACCGGTAGCCAAGAATGGTCTTCCCAACAATAAGGGGACTTCTGAGTCTTCATTCATATCAAGTATAACAAAATCGGCTGGAAAAAATAAATCATTAACTTTTACCAACACGTCTTCAAGAACTCCGTAGGGATATGTGATGGAGCGATCGGCCAATGTCAGAGTCATTTTTGTTGGCTTAGGTTCTCCACAATCAAGCTTCCTGACCATGGATAGCGGCATCAAATTAATACTAGCTCCTAAATCACAAAGAGCTCTTTCAACTTTTACCTTACCAATTGAACACGGAATAGTGAAACTCCCAGGGTCTTTCAACTTCGGGGGAAGCTTCCTTTGCAAAATTGCACTACACTCCTCAGACAAGGCAACATTCTCGTCATCCCTAAGTTTCCTCTTACCTGACAAGAGATCTTTCATAAACTTGGCATATATCGGCATTTGCTCCAAAGCTTCACTAAAGGGAACATTAATTTGCAAATTTTTGAACACCTCTACGAACCTTTTGAATTGCCCTTCTTCCTTTTCTTTCTTTTTCTTAAGGTGAGGATATGGAAGCTTCACATAATAAGGAATTACCTGCTCTTTCCCATGTTCCTTGAGAAGTTGGGCTTTGGTTTTTCTGAGCATCGAATCTGCATCAATTAATTTTTCTATCTTTTTGACTTCTCCCTCAGTGTTTCCCTTATTCTCATTCTCACTTTCTTCTTCCTCTAGTCTCTCATTTTTTTCGACTCCACCCTCTTTTTCTACTTCAGACTCTTTTATTTTCTCACTCTTTTTACTTACTACCGATGGTACAACTCTACTTCTCAACCCAATGGCATTACAACTCTCATTCCTTGGATTATCCAACGTGTTTCCAGCAAAACCCCCATTAGATTGAGCAGTCACCTGTTTTGATATTTGCCCAATTTGTATTTCAAGATTTCGGATGGAAGCTTCATGATTTCTGTTGGATGTTTCTTGACTGACTCTCATGGCTTCGAAGTTACTCTGAGTCATCTGCATGAACTTATTAATTGTTTCTTCCATGGGAGATGATTTTCTAGATGGTGGATTTTGAGAGTTCCCTTGAGAAGAATTACCTTGATTACCCCACTGCAGATCAGGGTGATCTTTCCAACCTGGGTTATATGTGTTGGAATAAGGGTTATTTTTCTGATATCCTCCGGCATAATTAACTCCTCCAGCTTCAGGTGAACACATTCCATTAGCGTGTGGCCCGTGGCAAAAATCACATTTGACTTCTTGAACCTGACTAGCATTCACCTCTGCTAAAGACTTTGCAGCTAACTTTTTGTTTAATATCTCGATCTGGGCTAGTAGAGCTGTGTTTGTGTCAACTGTGATCACACCTCTCTTCCTGTCACTTTTGGAACGATACTCATTCATGCACATGTTCTCCACCAATTGTCTGACTTCATCCTCATTTTTATTTCTAATTGTACCTCCAGCTGAGGCATCTATAAGCATTCTGGATTGCATTCTCAGACCTCTGATAAATATCTGCATTTGTTCCATGTTGTCCAAAGAGTGATTCGGACATTTCCTCAATAACAATTTGAAATGCTCGTAGGCTTCATATAGAGACTCTGACTCGCCCTGTTCAAAATCAGTAATATCAGCTCTTCTTGCCAGAAACATATCATTAGTAAAATAACGCTCCAAAAATTTATCTTCGAGCTCTTTCCAAGTGTTTATGGTACCACTCGGAATACACTGCAACCAGTCTTTTGCTCTTCCCATCAAAGTAAACCCAAACAACCTGAGTTTAATTTGACTATCAGTGTAACCTTCAGGACGACACATAGTACATGTCTCATAAAAGCGTTCCAGATGCTCCCATGGATCTCTGGTTGCACTTCCATCAAATTGTTTATCCCTTAGCCCGGTGAGAACTATATTCTTGATGTCAAATGTCACAGGATTCGCCGGTTGGAACCCCATAGAAATTTGTCCTGCATCTGTTCTGCGACAATAGTCTCCCATGGTACGCCTAGGCGGCGGTGGTGGGTCATCGGCCATCGTGCCTTCTTCTTCAAATTGAGAACCTGTGTCTGATGGAATTCCTTTTGATACTTCAGCCAGCTCTTGCTCAGCTAACTGTGCTAACCGTACTGCTTTCCTGTTCGCCTTTGCAGTCTTCTCGATTAAAGAATCAAAAAGAAGCTCTGTTGCAACTTTTTTACCTCGCATAAACAACAAGAAAATACCTCAATAGCACTGTTCAATATGAATAAATAAAGTATGATTTTTTAAATTTTTTTATTTTTTTTTTAAAAAAAACTAAAAATAAGTAAATCCTAAATAAAACGAAATTGCCTTGTTGAAATTAATCAACAATCCCCGGCAACGGCGCCAAAAACTTGATGACAATTTTAGCAAGTGTACTAAATTTGTCGTTAAGTAATAAAATTTATAAGATTCGTATCCACAGGGATTGTTCTTATTTCAACGAAACAATTCAATGAATTTAAGATTAATAAATAAATTGCAAAGGGGGGTTTTCAGATTGATTTGTAGTAACAATGACAATAATTAAAATTGCAAGAAAGTTGAAACGTAAACTTTTATGAGAGAAAGACGATTAGGAATTATTTTGAATCCTCTCTTTGTCCCTATCTGGTACTCTAGGTTCTAGCCCTCAACAATGAAATTCTTATAATTACGACAATATAACAAAATAGACCGAGTCCAATTCTTTGGCTCATCGATCCCATTCATCTAATAAAGTACCCTAATTCCTTAGGCGAAACTAATATTATCAAAAGCTTTAACGAACGTTATATTAACAATCATGCCAATTAATTCTATATTCCTATAGCAATTACGATTGGCAAACAATTAATCTAGTTCCAGTATAAATCCTAGGGTCAATAGTGATTTATAACTTAAAATCAATTCGAAAGTGATCAATTAACGAAAAGCAATAAACACAAGATTAACTGAATAATTATAAGTTTTCATTGAATAAACTAGAACACGTAGTTACATGGCTCAGATAGTTTCAAAGAGAATCATCTATAATTCCTAATCTAATGAGATTAGTTACTCATAATAATAATTGACATAACAAAAGAGTTAAGAAAATTATACATGAATAACCGATGAAGACCGCGACGGCGAAACCCTAGAATAGTCTTCTTCTCTTTTGCTGCCGGCACGTATTTCCCTCTCTCAGGAAGTGATAATCCTATTTCTCATAAGAAATAATATTTATATGCTCTCTATAAAGCAGATTAATTGTGCCACTATATATATGCAAGTAAATCGCGTCCTTGTTGGCAACAAATGTGAGTCCCTCCAAGCTGGCTGTGTGGCTGATGTCATTAAAAGTGGGGATGACGTCATGTGAAAGCACAAAGCAAAATTGCGCCGCGACTGAATCAGGCTGGGGCGCGAGAAAAACAGAACTGCAAGCTTTGAATTAGCTCAAACTCTTGAAATATTTTCCATGTCTTTTTCTTTCTCCTTATTCTTCAAACTCTTTTATATATCAATTTCTTCATAAATTCTTCTCTTTGACCATGACTTATTACTAAAAACTAATTAAAATAATATAAAATAATACTTAAAAATACTCAAATGATTGACTGTCATCAAGTGGTATCCGAATGTTTCAAAGTGGAAGTGCTAGAGGAAGTGGTAAAAGATGATAAAGAAGAAGAGTGGGATCATGAGATTGAAATTTTTCTTCAAAACTTGGATAACCCCCTAGAAGAGGAGAAAGAGCCAAAGGCAATAAAAAAGCCACCGGAATTGAAAGAACTTCCTCCTAAATGGAAGTATGTGTTTTTGGGTGGCGACTCTAGGAAACCCGTGATCATAAGTGATTTGCTCACTCCACGAGAAGAGAATGACGTGTTAAAAGAAGCGGAGAAAGTGAATGACGACCTAGGATGGGACTTGGATGGTGTGGTTCCTATCTATTGTTTGTACAAGGTGGGCAAAGAAGAAGAGCCCAATCCGGTTGTTAATCCTCAAAAGTCTTCCACTTCAACATTGAAAGCTTCGGTGAAGAAAGGTTCTAAGAAATCTCCATCACGGTCTAGTAAGAAGGAAAGAACCAATTTGAAGGCCAAATGGGAAGGTCTCAAGAGTGATTCGGGAAGTGTGAAATCATTACTATTTGATATTAATATTGCTCCTTTGAATGAAGAGAACAAGAGGAGCCGGGTTGAATCAAAGTTGAAGTATCCTCCCTAACTTGTGATGATGAAGCGTCAAGCTAATGACGAGAAAGAAGCGCTTCATGGGAGGCAACCCATGAGTTTACGGTCCTTTCTTCCCTTTCACTCTTATGCTACTTTATGAATAATTGTTTGATGTTCTCTTTGAATTTGCTGGATAAAGATACTTTTAACTCTGAATTTGAATCTTTTTATGTTCAATTGTGGAATTTCGTTTACCTTTGGAGTTCGTTTCGATATCTTGGCATGTTCTTTCTATTACTTGAGTATCAATTGTTTGATTCTATCCGTGTGTGATTTGTTAAACTTTCAGTGCAATTGCTTGTTGCACTCATGTGATCAAGAGGCAAAGGAAGGGAATGCACACTTTTTGACCGGCTCTTTGATTCGACCCAACCGTGAGGTATTGAGCCAAACACTTCTCATTCTTTCTATGTGTGATATCCACTCGTGTATTGTCTCTCGATTTTGCTTGTCGTCTCTTTATTTGATTGGTAATTTTGTCGCACACACGAGGCATGATGTTTTGGTACCTTTGAGCCTTTCTATCCACCCTTACATATATATCATTTGCTTAACCAATTTGAGCTGAAAGAAAATATGTTATTTTTGCAAAACCTTAAGAAATTTTTGAAAAAAAAAAGGAATGACTTTCTTGGAGGTTAGGCACCTAATTAGTGGTTGATGCACATTGCTCACCACTAAGCTTGGGGTTGCTCTTTGGAATTAGCAACAAATAAAGTTTGGGGTGAGGGTACTAGAGAACTTATACAAAGTTTGGATTGAAAAATTTCACAAATTGTGCAAGGCTTTAGTCAAGAGAAAAATGATAAAAAGACATGAAAAATGAAAAAAAAAAAAAAACAAGAAAAGAAATATTGAAAAGAAGTACAAAAAGAAGTGATAGCCTTGAATTCAAAAGAATTGCAAAACGTTAATTTGATGAATTGAAAAAAGTTCTCTAGTCCACTATAGTTCAAAAGAATAAGGGTTTGGTTTATGAATTTTTGACCTTAGGGGGATCTAACTCCAAGTTTTTCTACTACTTATCCCAAAATGTCACCATCCACCCTAGCGAAGCCACGTTATAACCCTAAAAGACCTCTAAAGTGTGTGTGTAACGACCCATTTTTTTCGTATTCGTATATTTTATTAAATGTATTTTATTTATTAATTGGCTTTTATTATTTTAGTGAGCGACGAATAATTATTTAGCCGAGCGTAAGTTATTAGACGCGAGAACACTCGTTTTGGGCTTATGGGCGTGAGAGGCAATGGGCCTAAGCCATTTGGGCTTGGTTCATGACAATAGAAGTAGTATAAGTAGCAAGTCAAACATATGAATAGTATCATAAATTCATTTCTTTGAGTTTGAGTGAGTAGAAGCAAGATAGAGCAAGAGCTAGGGTTTTGGCTAAGAGAAAGCTTGAGCAAGAGAAGGCTTGGATCATCATCTTTGTTTAAGGTAAGAGATTAGAATTCATGATTCTTGAGTGGTAAGGAGAGGGGAGATTGTCTATGTCTCCGTTCCCGAACTCTCCCACTCAATTTCTTTTAGACTTTTGATAAGCTTTTGTATGTGAGTGTGATGTTCTTCATCATCACTTTGTATGTGTTAATCACTAGCTTGATTTCATGATAAATATGTATGTGTTTGGATCATGTTGGAAAAATTATGAAGATTGCTTAGGATCTAAGAAATTGGCATGATTTTGATTATTTGAGGTATTTGGATGTTTGGAAGGGATGATTAATGTTCCTTGATACCATATATGTTTGAAATGGCTGTTTATATGAATTTATAACATGTTTGGATGAATTTTTGAGCTGAATCAATGTTAAACCGCCTTAGATAGCTCAAGAACAGATATTTTCATTCTGGTGTAGTTCGCTTAGCGAACAGGAGTTCGCTACAGCGAATAAGCTCGCTACAAGTTCGCTACCTGTTCGCCATGTACCTGTAATCCTCTGATGTAGTTCGCTACAGCGAACTGAGATTCGCTTAGCGAATAAGTTCGCTACCTGTTCGCTATGGATTCGCTTAGCGAACAGTACTGAACCTGCAACTTTTGTTAATGGTTGTAAGTGTATTTAGGCACTTGTATCATGGTTTAAGGGTATCCTTACATGATTGTTGATACATGTTGATACTGTTAATGCTTATTGTTAATCGTTATATGATTGATAAACGCGTATGCAATAAATTGTAGCTTAAAGTGAGCAATGTTATGTTTTGGCATCAATTTGCAATGTTAAGTGAATGTGTTAGGATTTGTGTTCCCGCATTCATAAAAGAGTAGCTTCGAGCTAGAGAATATCATATGGTTGATATGTGTATACATACATGCATTCATGATTGTATGTGAACATTGGAAACTTGGGTTCCAATAACGAAAATGGATTATGTGTCCATAATGAAGCCGAGGATCGGATTAGATGAATCCATGAGTCCAGAGCTGCTATCCAACAGGATATAAAACTGTTTTGGCTTATCCAAGGGAGATAAGATGGTTCGGTAAGTTCCGACATATCCAGCATGATATAAAACTGTTCTTGGTCCACCGTTGGTGAGACATCTTGGTACCACATGCATTTAGTTATGTCTAGGGATGGCATGACAGTGAATTAATTGGCATTAGATACCTTAGGGTAAATGCGCATATATTTGGTAAATGGTATGTGACATTAGTTGGTTGAAATGTGTTGAACCTTATTAATTGATAATCGTTTAGTGCGATGTTTTGGCGTGAGTTAGAATATGTATGATGTAGTTCGAAAGTGTAAGACCTTTCTTATGCTCGTATGATATGCGATTATGTTTTCTAACTCTCTGTTTTGTGTTATTTGCTGGACCTTTGGGGGTTCAGATATTCAGGCTGAGGATTGTGCCGACGTTTAGACTGCTGTTCTAGCGTGGTGTTGAAGTACCTTTTGGTGAGGAGGCTTAGCATAGATTACTCCTCTTAGTACTAGCTTTTGACTAGAGTTTGTAAATAGTAAATGCTCTGGTAATGTAACATCGAGTCGGGGATTACGCTTGGATTTCATCGTATATCGGTGTTACCTTTTGATATGCTAGTTATTGTATAAGTGACATCCTTAGGGATGAATATGGCTTATGTATATATATATGTATATATATGCATGCTTTGTTAGTTTGAATCCGCTGTTGCTTTTCATGTTAAATTTTCATGACGCTCTGTGTGTATGCTTGTGTTTTAATTACCGCGTGGCACTCTGCCTTTACACTTGTTAAAAAGTTTTTAAAATTACGTTTTTAAGGGTAGTATGGGTTAGGGTGTTACAATAGTGGTATCAGAGCAGGTCGGTTCGTGTGAACCAACTAGGACTTTTCTTTTCCCCGTATGAGCATGTGTAGGGAACACTGTTAGTACTTTCTAACGTCTAGTTGTGATTCGTTCAGGAATCATGGCTGCTGCGAGGACGAATGCTCAGATTGCGGAGGCTTTGGCCGCACTCACCAACATTGTGGTTAGAGATCATCAACCTGGAAGAGAGGTAGAGATGAGGTTGGAAAGGTTCATGAAGCAGAAACCGCCAACATTTACCGGAGGTTACAACCCGGATGGAGCTCACAAGTGGCTGGAGGAACTTGAAATAATTTTTGAAGCAATGGATTGTTCCGAGGAAGGGAAGACAACCCTTGGGACATATGTGTTGCGTGAGGAAGCGAACGTGTGGTGGAAGAACGCCAAGTTGAGGCTAGGACCCGGTGGTATGGCTATACCATGGGCAATGTTTAAAAGAGAATTTTTGGTTAAGTATTTTCCTGTGGATGTGAAGAACAAGAAAGTGGTGGAATTCATGGAACTGAAACAGGGAAATATGACGGTAGCCGACTATGCCGTCAAGTTTGAGACTTTGTGTGCGTTTAGCCCGCATTACAACACTTTGGAAGCGGAGAACGACAAGTGTGTGAAGTTTGAAAGTGGTCTACGTCCAGACATTAAGCATATGATTGGATTTTCACAGATAAGGGATTTTGCGACCCTTGTGAACAAGAGTAGGATCTGTGATGAAGATGGTAGGGCTAAGGTGAACTACTACAAAGCTGTGAATGACCGAAAAGGGAAAGGACAAGAGCGCGGAAAACCTTATGACAACCGCGGTAAGGGGAATACAAGTGGTGGTAAGAAGCCGGTGAATGGGAATTGTTACAACTGTGGAGAAAGGGGTCATATGTCTTATGATTGCCCTAAGAAAGGAGATAGGTGTAAGAATTGTGGAAAGCTGGGCCACAAGACCGAAGTGTGTAGGACAAGGGTGGTGTGTTTCAATTGTGGTGAAGAAGGCCACAAGAGTCCGACTTGTAAGAAGCCCAAGAAGGTGATGGGCAAGGTGTTTGCTTTGAGTGGAGAGGATGCTAGCCTTGAGGACAATCTCATTAGAGGTACGTGTTTCATCTATGACACTCCTTTAATTGCGATTATAGATACGGGAGCGACGCATTCTTTTATTTCTTTGGATTGTGCGAAGCGTCTTAGTATTCCTTTAACGGATATGATGGGTAGGATGGAAATAGAAACTCCTGCTAATGGTTCAGTGATTACCCGACAAGTATGTCGTAATTGCCCCGTAACCATTTTTGATAAGCACTTTGGTATGGATTTAGTGTGTATTCCACTTAGTAGTATGGATGTAATTTTTGGTATGAATTGGTTAATCTTCAACCGGATTCATATCAACTGTCGTGAGAAGGCCGTTGTTTTTCCAAAGCCGGAGGAGAACTTGCATTTGATGAGCGGGAATGAAGTATCGGAAGCATTGAAAGAACATGCCGAGATGTTCATGATGTTTGCATCATTGAAACTCGAAGGAGGAGTTAAGATAGAAGAGTTACCGATCGTTTGTGAATTCCCAGATGTGTTTCCGGATGACATATCTGACGTGCCTCCAAAGCGAGAGATAGAGTTTTCTATCGACCTAGTACCTGGAACTAGTCCGATATCGATGGCGCCGTATCGAATGTCAGCGTCTGAGTTGAATGAATTGAAGAAGCAACTTGAAGAGCTGCTTGAGAAGAGGTTTGTTCGACCGAGTGTTTCGCCATGGGGAGCGCCGGTATTGCTTGTGAAGAAGAAAGATGGAAGCATGAGATTATGTATAGACTATCGTCAGTTGAACAAAGTGACGATCAAGAATAAATATCCACTTCCGAGGATAGATGATTTGATGGATCAACTAGTTGGAGCTTGCGTGTTTAGTAAGATCGATTTGAGATCTGGATACCATCAGATTAGAGTGAAGACGGAAGACATACCTAAGACTGCATTCAGGACGAGGTATGGGCACTACGAGTATTCAGTTATGCCGTTTGGTGTGACCAATGCACCTGGAGTTTTCATGGAGTATATGAACCGAATTTTCCATTCATTTTTGGATAGATTCGTGGTGGTGTTCATCGACGACATTTTGATTTACTCAAAATCCGAGGAAGAGCACGAAGAGCACTTGAGGATTGTTTTGCAAGTCTTGAAGGAGAAGAAGTTGTATGCCAAGTTGTCGAAGTGTGAATTTTGGATGAAAGAGGTGAGTTTCTTAGGGCATATAATTTCAAGTGGAGGAATCGCGGTAGATCCAGCGAAGGTTGATGCTGTGTCACAGTGGGGAACGCCGGAATCTGTTTCAGAGATTAGAAGTTTCCTTGGTTTAGCCGGTTATTATAGAAGATTCATCGAAGGTTTTTCGAAGTTGGCTTTGCCGTTAACCAAGTTGACGAGGAAAGATCAAGCGTTTGTTTGGGATGGTATTTGTGAGAAGAGTTTCCAAGAGCTCAAGAGAAGATTGACTACTGCACCCGTGTTGATTTTACCTGATGCCAAAGAGTCGTTCGTCGTGTATTGCGATGCTTCGAAGTTAGGACTTGGTGGAGTGCTTATGCAAGGGGGTAATGTGGTAGCATATGCTTCAAGGCAACTGAAGGTTCACGAGAGGAACTATCCGACGCATGATTTGGAGTTAGCCGCAGTGGTGTTTGCTTTGAAAGTGTGGAGACACTACTTGTATGGATCGAGGTTTGAAGTGTTTAGTGATCACAAGAGTCTGAAGTACTTATTCGACCAGAAAGAGTTGAATATGAGGCAACGTAGATGGCTCGAATTCTTAAAGGACTACGATTTTGAATTGAGTTATCACCCCGGAAAAGCCAATGTAGTGGCCGATGCATTAAGTAGGAAAACTTTGCATATGTCATCATTGATGGTGAGAGAGTTAGAGTTGATTGAAGAATTCCGAGACTTGAGTCTTGTGTGCGAGGTTACTTCTACAAGTGTGAAGCTTGGAATGTTAAGATTGACGAATCCTTTTCTTGAAGATATTAAAGAACGTCAGAAATCGGATAAGAGGTTGATGGAGAAGATGGTACTCATCAATGAAGGCAAGGAGACCAATATCAAGATTGACGAGAGTGGAGTCATGAGATTTCACGGAAGAGTTTGTGTACCGGATGTACCCGAATTGAAAAGAATGATCATGGAAGAAGGTCACAGAAGTGGTTTGAGTATTCATCCTGGAGTAACCAAGATGTATCAGGATTTGAGGAAGTTGTTTTGGTGGCCGGGAATGAAGAGGCAAATTTCTAAATTTGTTTATTCATGCTTAACTTGTCAGAAATCGAAGATTGAACATCAGAAGCCGTTTGGTTTGTTACAACCAATGTTTATACCCGAATGGAAATGGGATAGCATTGCAATGGATTTTGTGGGAGGTTTACCAAAGACCAAGAAAAGTAACGAGGTGATTTGGGTAGTGGTAGATCGTCTGACGAAGTGTGCTCACTTCATTGCTATCAGGAAAGGTACTTTGGTGCCTAAGTTGGCCGAGATTTATGTGGAGCAGATTGTGAAGCTACATGGTATTCCAACAAGTATTATTTCGGATAGAGATCCGAGATTTACTTCTAGATTTTGGGAAAGCTTGCAAGAAGCTTTAGGAACGAAGTTGAGGTTGAGTTCAGCGTATCACCCTCAGACAGATGGTCAGTCGGAGAGGACGATACAATCCTTAGAGGATTTGTTGAGGGCTTGTGTTTTGGAGCAAAACGTGAATTGGGATTCTTGTTTGCCGTTGGTAGAGTTTACATACAACAACAGTTACCATTCTAGTATCGGAATGGCACCGTTTGAGGCTTTGTATGGAGTGAAGGTGTGAAAACACAAGAAGGGGGGGGGTTGAATTGTGTTTTAGCTAAGTTTAAAACTTTTTCAAGTTCTTAACTCAACTACGTTAGCAGCGGAAAAGTAACACAATAAATAACAAGTTAAGGAGATAGAGAGAGAGATCACACAAGCAGTTTATACTGGTTCCTCTCACAAAACGAGAGTAGTCCAGTCCCCTTGCACTTCCAAGGGAGTTCACTATAATCACACAAGATTACACCTGCTCAAGCACACAAGCAAGAGACTTCACAACTATGCTCAAGCACACAAGCTTAAGACTTCACACTTAAACACACAAGTTTAAGTTACACACTTAAGCACACAAGCTTAAGTTTCCTCAAGTAATGGTAAAGTATATAAAAATATACAAATGCTCTTAGATGAACCTAAAGAGAGCAAATACAAATATTACAGAGTATTTAGCTAAAGTGCAAAAACACTTGAGAAAGGTTCAGAGCTTGTATATCACAGAGTTCAGAGTTTGTTCAGCGCAAGTTCAAATCTTGATAATTGTATAATATATGTATATGTAGTTGCAGCTGATCCTTCTAGTATATATACCACTAGAAAAGAGTCGTTGCAAAAGGAGCCGTTGGAGTTGATAACCTTTTGTCTTCAAGCAGTCTGTCTTGATGCAGTTTGGTTGTATCCAAAACTAAGAAAGAGTTTCAGATACTTTGACTACTGCAGAGTGGACTTTCCTTATTCAGCTAACAAAACTGAAGACCCACGTTCTCAAGATAGGACAGACAAAACAGAGGTAGCTGAACTGATCAGGCTTGAAAGGTCCTTTTCTCCATTGGTAGAAGAGTTGACTAGCAAAGGGAATCTTCACAGCTTTCAAAGAGATCTTCAGAGTTTGATGAAGCTTATAGACAGACAGGAAGTACTGAAGTCTTCATCCTCTGAACGTAGTAACCTCTGAAGTCCAACATCTTCTGAGCGCTTGTGAACTTCTGAGTTCACATCCTCTGAACTTCACTCAGAGCTTATATGATGCTTATATCTGCGCACTTAAAATAAATTTTTAGTCCTTCCAATTGTTTATTAATACTTTGTTATCATCAAAACCTTTACAGATTTAGGGGCAAACATTTTTAAATCAATTTTGTTCCAACAATCTCCCCCTTTTTGATGATGACAAACATAAGTATTAATTGACAATTGTTGTTAAATTAACTTATCATGTTTCTCTTAGGTTTATGAGGTTTGCAAGCTCCCCCTAAGATTGATACTCCATAAAGTCTGAACTTTATGTTTTATCCATGATATTTTAATTTAGTATAAGATTAAGATGTTTTGAAATAAAACAAATTTCATATCTTTCTTCAGAGTGAGAGGTTTGCAAGCTCTCCCCCTAAGTCTCATAAGGCTAAGTTAAAATTGCACTCTTAACTTATCCTTACTTATAAAATTTATTTCAGTTTCAACTAACTTAGTCTCCTCCTTGAAATACGTAAAACAACTTAAAAGTAACAACTTTTAATATAACAGATAAAAGCGAGATAAAAGGCGTGGTTTCAGTTTTGGAACTTATCAATTAATGCGTAACTACTCCCCCTTTTGTCATTATCAAAAAGTAAAACAAAGTTATAAAACCAAGACAGTCAAAGAAGAAAGGAGAGTGGTTGTTACAAAGGTGAATTAATTTCAACAGCGAAAACCAACGCGCTCAAGGGTTTATAAAACGGAACAAGGTAACATGCCTGCTTCACATAAAAACAAGAAGAAACAAGTGAAGCAAGAGAAAGTTGGAATAATGAAAAGATTCAGTTTACGCATCGCAGAGTTTAAGAGAAAGAAGAATGAAGAGAAACGCGAAGACGAAGAGAAAGATAAAAAAGACAACAAGAAACCACAAGATGCTGAGATAATAATCATCTCATCAGACTCTGAAGCTGAAGAGAATGAAGATGATGCTGACTATGTGGAGTTCTTGGCTAGCTATGTTCCAGAAGAGGAACAAGAAGAAGAAGAACAAGAGCAAAACCCAGATCCCATTGAAATATCATCAGAGGATGCTGAGGAGAAATCAGAGATTTCTTCTGAGTTTTATCCATCTGATTAGGATTAGGTTGTCTTTTTCTTTTTCTTTTTACCAATGTACTCTACATTATCAGATCATTAATAAAAATTTTCGTTTTTTTTTTTTTTTTTAAAAGCATCTTGTGTTCTTGTGTTCTTATTTATCAAGAAAAAAAATATCAAGTGGACATAAAATAATTTATCAATCAAAACATAAACAAAATCTTGAAATAGATAAACCAGAAAAAGTGTTCAGAAGGTAAACAAGGAAATAAACATGACAAAATAAGCAAGCAAAACATAAAAAATATGAAGAAAATGTGCATAGAATCCTAGGGTTTCTTAAGAAGGGCTAATAGTTGGTCAAATTTGTCATTTAAAGATCCCACATTGGAAACTAAACCATCCACCTTGGTTTCCAATGTCTCGTGAGCAGCTCTTTGACGTTCTAGACCTTCTTGCTGTTCCCTCAGGGCTTCTTGAAATATCTGCAACTGTTCTGCCATAACAGGAGCTTGATCTTCAATCACAGGTTCTGGTTCTTCAATCAAAGGTGCCTTGCCTTTATCAGAGGGTTCACCTTCCTCTGGATAGTCTATCATCAGCACATCCTCTTGATTCTGAGAAGCAAGCACATCTTCTTGGTGCACCTCATTTGCCAACTGGGCAACTCTTGCAGCAGCTTCTTCTAACCTTTCAGACTCAGATCTCTGAGCTTCAAGACTCTGAAATAGCTGGGAGTCTATCCAGATGACTCCAGACTCTGAACTCTTGAAAGCATGCAGACGGTGTTCAACAGCAGCAATTTCTTCCAGCTTAGCAAGTTCAAATCCATCATGATGAAACATGGTTAACCTTTTCAATTCAGCCCTAGCCAGACTCTTCTTTAAGAGGTCTATCACATCCAAATCTCTTCTTCCAACTACAGCCTTAACCTTTGCAGCAGCAACATCCAAAGCATTGCAAATCCTTGCCTTAATGCTTGATACTTCGAGATCCACATCAGAAGGACAAACTAAGAACCTGTCCTTTATTGTAGATAATCTAAGCAAGTCTTCATGAAATTGAGTGGATAGATTTCTAAAAATGTTGGATGAAGATGGTGAAGGATTGGGAATAGTAGAGAGATTAGGTATTTCAGGAGTAGGGTTGTCAATAGTCACAACTTCTACCTCTGAAGGCTTGGGAGCACAAGTGTGAATACGCTCAGGAGAAGCATGTTCAGCACTTGAGTTAGGAAGGGGTTCAGGGGTTGGTTCAGATGATGAGATGTCAGAAGTGGATTCAGGGTGAACATGTTCAGGAGATGGTTCAGGAGATTTATGTTCAGGAGTTGGTTTAGGAGCAATTTGTTCAGGGGTTGGTTCAGGAGGTGGAGAGGATTGTTTTGTGGAAGAGGTTGGTTTAGTGACAGGAATATCTGGTTGAGGTTCAGATTTTGGAATGTCAGGTTGAGGTTCAGATTGAGGTGAAGAAGATTTTGGAGGTGAGCTAGATTTGTGTTGAGTTTCATGAGAAAAAGGGTGATTATTTAGAGGGTCAGGGCTCAAATGTTTTTCCAGTTCAGATAGGGGGTTATCAGAGGTTGAAATATCAGAGGTTGGTAAGATAGTTTTGAGAGGTTTGGTGTAACCTAATCCAATCTCATTTTCATTAAAAACATACTTAGAAGACTTACCTTTATCTTTGGAAATAGGAGCAGGTCTTTTCCTCAAACGAGCAGCAAGAGTCTCTTCATCAGATTCAGTTTCATCTTCAGAGTCAGATTCCTCAGATGAACTGTCAACTTCAACAACCATAGGCTTTTTGGAAGCTCCTTCAGCAGCCTTGATTGCAGTTTCTTCATGCTTCCTCTTAGTTCTTTGCTCAGCCATAGATTGCTCAACCTTAACCTTCTTCTGAGCCAAAAGATCTGGTTTTTCTTGTTCAGCTTTCCTCTTTGGCTTCCTCTTAGGGTTATACATGTTTACAGGAGCTGGAGGAACCATACTTCTATCAACAACCAAACCTTCTTTTCTGAGCACTTCTAAGTAGTCCTGAATCACATGCTCAGCATCAGCTTCAGATATAATTGGGTAGCCTTCTACATACATACGATCTTCAGGTCTAACTCTAAATTCTTGTTTAGGTTGAACCAGCTTGGTGTTGATTAAGTGCATCTTTGTTAAGAAGCTTGCATTCAGAACTTCTGGTAAGAGCTTCTGAGCCATAAGTTCTGGATAGAACTTCTTCAGATTCTGAACAATGTGACCTTGGTACAGAAGATCTGAAAGCAATCTAGGATAAACAATAGTTGTTTTTCTCTGAGACTTGCTTTGGAAGATGGCTTCACAGATCCTCTCAAAAAAGTATTTACCCAGATTTACTTTCCTTTCAGTCAGAAGAAAGTAAATCAGATGACGATGAGGCCACGAGATAGTATCAGTACCACCAACCCTTGGACTGATAGTTGACAAGATAATCTTGAATAAGACCCTGCACTCATCTGTCAGACCTTTAACCTTTCCCTTCAACTTCATATCAATGCACATCCTGTGCAGAAGTTCTTCTCTGAATCTTGTATCTTTTTCAAAATCATCCAGCACCAAACCAGAGTTGTCCAGACCCAACAACGCATTGAAGTGTATTGGAGAAAAAGTAAGATTGATACCACAGATGTTAGACCTAATCTGTGTACCAGTGAACTCCAAAAGACCCATCTCCTTCCTAGTTTTTCCTTTCAGACTAGGATTTCTTTCGATTGCGGCAAGTTCCTCTTGCTTAGCTTCATACTTAGAGAAAACTCGCGCTTTCATCCAGAATTTCTTCAAAAGATCTGGATAGATAGGACCATTCAACATGTCGAAGTACTTGTTCCATCCTTGAGCAGAGAAGTACGGTTTCACATCATACCCATTTTCTTTCAAACTGTCAAAGTCGACCATCTTCTCAGGTAGTAACGTTAGTTGCGATTCTGGGAATTCCATTTCATTTCCAACAATCTGAAGATGTCTAAACATGAACGGTGGAATCTTTGATGAAGACGAAGACGAAGCACCAGCCATTGTTGGAGATTAGGGTAAGGTTTGGAAGACTAACGAGAGAGAAAGAAATTGTGTTGGAGGTTTAGAGAGAATATGAAAGTGTAGGTTGTGAAAGTGAATAGTGTGCAAGTGTATTGTGTAAGTTTATTTAAATGAGTACAGTTAACACGAAAATAGCAAATTTGGGAAGTTACGCTAATTGACAAAAAGTTGATTACCAAAAATCATCATTAACCACCCACTACCTGACACACGTAGACCACGTGCAGAAAATTTACTCGGTAACTGCTATTTTAATGGACAACTGTTCAGCAGTGAATACTGAACGTTTCCCACTAAAATAATTCAGAGCCTCTGAGTTATTTAAAATTCTCTATCAGAGTCAAGTACGTCAGAGCTTGTGTTTCAGATGTTCTGAATCATAAGTTCTGATATACATAACCTCTTACACTTTAATTGCCAAAAACAATTTTTCATTCAGAGATTGAAAACATGTTCAGATGTTTCTTTATAAAATCAAATCTTTCAACAGATAAGGCTTTAGTAAATATGTCAGCCCATTGATTTTCAGTATCAACAAACTTAATATCTATAATGCCTCTCTGAACATAATCTCTGATAAAATGGTGTTTAATTTCAATATGTTTGGCTCTAGAGTGTAGGATAGGATTTTTAGATAGATGAATGGCTGCAGTATTATCACAATATAAAGGAATATTGTTACTGTTTACCTGGTAATCTTCTAACTGGTATTTTAGCCAGAGTAGTTGTGTGCAACACTTAGCTGCTGAAATGTATTCTGCTTCTGCTGTAGACAAAGCTATAGTAGTTTGTCTCTTACTAGCCCAGGAGATAAGGTTTTCACCAACAAATTGACAATTGCCACTTGTGGATTTTCTTTCAATTTTATCTCCAGCATAGTCAGCATCACAGAATCCATTTAGCACATAATCATTGGATTTCTTATAGAGAAGTCCAAGATTAGTTGTTCCTTTCAGATACCTAAAGATTCTCTTTACAGCTGTAAGATGAGATTCTCTAGGATCTGACTGGAATCTTGCACATAAGCAAACACTGAATAAAATATCTGGTCTAGAGGCTGTCAGATAGAGTAAAGAACCAATCATACCTCTGTAGATCTTTTGATCTACCTTTCCTTCATCATCTGACTTGCCCATGTTGGTAGTTGGATGCATAGGAGTATTCATTATCTTGCAGTCATCTAAATTGAATTTCTTCAGAAGTTCTTTAGTGTATTTTGATTGATGAACATAAGTTCCTTCCTTCTTCTGATTGATTTGAATTCCAAGAAAGAACTTCAACTCTCCCATCATGCTCATTTCAAATTCATCCTGCATTATCTTAGAAAAACTCTTGCACAAAGCAGCATTAGTTGAACCAAAAATAATATCATCAACATAAATTTGAATGATTAAGATGTCTTCTTTGGTTGTTTTTCTAAAGAGTGTGCAGTCAACCTTTCCTTTCTCAAAACCTTTTTCAAGAAGGAAATTACTGAGTCTGTCATACCAAGCTCTTGGAGCTTGTTTCAGACCATACAGTGATTTCTTCAGTTTAAAAACATGTTCAGGGTTTGAGACATCTTCAAAACCAGGAGGTTGCTTAACATACACTTCTTCAGAAATAAAACCATTTAAGAAGGCACTTTTAACATCCATTTGATATAAGGTTATTCCATGATTAACAGCATAAGATAGAAGTAACCTGATTGCTTCAAGTCTAGCAACTGGTGCAAAGGTTTCAGTATAGTCAATCCCCTCTTGTTGACTATAACCTTGTGCAACCAATCTAGCCTTGTTCCTTACCACTTCACCTTGTTCATTCAGCTTGTTTCTGAATACCCATTTTGTTCCAATAATGTTCTTGTGTGAAGGTTTAGGCACTAGAGTCCATACATCATTCCTTTGGAATTGATTCAGCTCTTCTTGCATTGCTACAATCCAAGCATCATCCTTCAGAGCTTCATCAATCTTTGAAGGTTCCATCATTGAGATAAGACCAACTAATGATTCCTCATTTCTCAGTTGAGATCTTGTCTTTCTTGGACTATCCTTGTTGCCTAATATCAGTTCCTCTGGATGTGATGACTTGTATTTGAAAGTATTTCTTGGGGGCTCATCATCTTCAGACTCATCAACTTCAGGTTCAGCAGATGCTTCAGTTCTTGGTTGTTCAGAGTCTGTAGGAACTATTGTGTTCAGAGGTACTTCAGAGAATGGATGTTCTGAGTAGTTTGGAATATCTGAATATTGATCCTCTGATACCTGAAATCTAGATAAACCTTCCACAAGCTCTGACACTTGGTCAGGCTCTTTGTCATCAAATTTGACATGCATAGTTTCTTCCACAGTATGTGTTTCAGAAATATACAGTCTGTATGCTTTTGAGCGTTCAGAGTATCCTATAAAGATACCCTTATAACCTCTAGCATCAAATTTCTTTAGATGGACTTTGTTATTTAAGATGTAACACGTGCATCCAAACTGATGAAAATAAGAAATATCAGGTTTTCTTCCTTTGAACAATTCATAAGCAGTTTTGTTCAACTTAGATCTGATATAGATTCTATTTTGAACATAACATGCTGTGTTTACAGCTTCTGCCCATAAAAACTTTGCTACATTTGTTTCATGCATCATGGTTCTGGCCATTTCTTGCAGAGTTCTATTCTTCCTTTCTACAACCCCATTTTGTTGAGGAGTTCTAGGAGAAGAGAATTCATGCAGAATGCCAAATTTTTCACAAAAGTTTTCAAAAGGTTCATTTTCAAATTCTCCACCATGATCACTTCTAACTTTTAAAATAGTGTAGCCTTTTTCATTTTGAATTTGTTTGCAGAAGATGCTAAACTCATCATAAGCTTCATCTTTTGTTCTAAGGAATTTTACCCAAGTCCATCTACTGTAGTCATCAACAATCACTAATCCATATTTCTTTCCATTGATTGAAGCAGTGTTAACTGGTCCAAAAAGATCAATGTGAAGAAGTTCCAATGGTCTTGAGGTAGAGACAATGTTCTTAGGTTTAAAAGATGACTTTGTAATCTTTCCTTTTTGACATGAACCACAAAGTGTGTTTGAGTGATATTTAATTTTAGGTAAACCTCTGACAAGGTCAAGCTTACTAAGCTTAGAGATTAACCTCCAGTTAGCATGGCCTAACCTCTTATGCCAGATCCATTTTTCTTCACTCAAGGTCAAAAGACACATCACTTTTTGTTCATTCAAATCAGAAAGATTAATTTTATAAACATTGTTCTTTCTCAGACCTTTGAAAATCATGGTGTTATCAGATTGTTTAGACACAGTACATGATTCCTTATTAAAGACAACTACATAACCATTGTCGCAAAATTGACTTATGCTCAATAGATTATGCTTAAGTCCATCAACTAACCAAACATCATTAATAGATAGGGAGGAATTACCTACTGTACCTGTACCTATTATCTTTCCTTTCTGATTTCCTCCAAAACCAACAGAACCTCCTTCTTTCATAGTCAGCTTAGAAAATAGTTGTTTATCACCAGTCATGTGCCTTGAACACCCACTATCCAGATACCATGAATGATTCATGATACTTCTTTGAGTGACAGGCTGTATGAGAAACAACTTTAATCACTACGGTGGAACTCTTTATCACAGTTAATGATAAGGTCATCCCAATATTCTTCCTCTTCATTTATCAAGTTCTGATTGTTATCTTGAGAACTTGTCAGCCATTGGTCAAGGACATAAGCCCTTCTTCCTTTGCATAGGACTTGTTTCCATACTTTAGGTAGGACATATCCTTTCCTAGTTGGTAAATCTGAATGATACATAATTTCAGCTTTTGGTACCCATCTTCTGGGTCCACGCTTGTTAGTCCAAACATGCTTATTATGTTGTCTAGTGTTAGAGAAAGACCTTGGTTTGGAATAATAACCTTTTTGAAATCTTTTCTTTGTTTGAAATCTATTATTGTTCCAAGATTTGGATTGTTTATGATTCAAGGGTTTGTATCTATTATCAATCCCATTTTCTGATTGATTATGTCTACTGACTCTAGAATCATAAATAGTCTGAGTCTTGTACTTCATCTGAGATTTAGAATTTTTCTTTTTAAAAACTTCTGATGTTTTAGGTTGACTTGCTTCAGGTACTGAAGTTCCTTTGAATCCAGAATTTGAAGTCTCAGATGTTGAAGCTTTCAGAACTTTTGAACTAATGTTCTCAGGTTCTGAACAACTTCTATCTTCTGAACTTTTCTTTCCAGATCCTGAGGGACTAGGTTCCTCTGAGCTATCAGCTTCTAAATCACTCAGATCATCATTGTCATTTTCACAAATGCCAGGATTCTTTCCCTCTTCACTTGGTGGAACAACATAATAAACCCAAGATTTTCCAACCTTTTTGGCAAAGGTCTTCAGCTTTGAATATGTTCTACCATATTCATAGCCAAGTCCTTCTCCTCTATGTCTCAAGACATTATAAATTCTATTAGCAGCTTTGCTCTTCCCAAGGTTGAGATGCACAAACTGTTGAAGAGCTATTTCCTGCTCATCAATAGGTTTGTGACAAACAGCACAACCCTTTTTAAAGTCATCTACTCTATTCAGAGTTTCTTGATATAGACCTTGAAAATGTTCTGCTTGCTCAGTCAGAGTGTTAAGCTTTTCTTGTAAAACTTTTTGTTTACTCAACACTCTGAGATGTTTCTCAATGACCTTGTTAAGTGCAGTTATAAGTTGAGATTTAGAGCAGTCAGAAAATACCTCATCAGTTACTTCTGAATCTGATTCTGATTCATCATCTGAGTCTACATCTGAGTCAGCTGAAGCCATCAGGGCTAGATTTGCCTCTTCTTCTTCCTCAACTTCTTCCTCAGATGATAGCTCTTCAAAAGTAGCCATCAGACTCTTTTTCAATTTGCTCTTGAATTGTTGCTTCTTTGAGCTGTATCTTTTGCTTTTGTCTTTAGCAGACATTTCTGGACAATCAGCAATAAAGTGTCCTGGCTTCTTACAGTTGAAGCAGTTCTTCTGATCATCCTTTTTGCTGACAAAATTTCTGGAGCTGTTACCTCCTCTGAAATTTCTTTTGTTAAATCTGTTCCATTGCTGAAACTTGGTGAATAAAGCAAACTCATCCTCATTCATCTCATCCTCTTGACCATCAGCAGAAGATTCTTCTTCAATATCAAGAAGCTGAGTCTTAAGAGCCTTAGAAGTAGTCTTAGTTGACTGTAAAGCCACTGACTTAGACTTCTTCTTAGTTTCTGAGTCAGCATCCAGAACCATCTCATGGCTTCTGAGATTGCTTATCAGAGCTTCAAGACTCAGAGTCTTGAGATTTTGAGCTTCCTCTATTGCAGTGACCTTAGGTCTCCAAGCAATAGGAAGACTTCTCAGAATCTTCTGAACATGGTCATAGGTTGAATAACTTCTCTTAAGAGCTTTCAGCCCAGATACAAGAATTTGAAACCTTGTAAACATAGTCTCAATGTTTTCATCTTGTTGCATAGTGAAAAGTTCATATTGTCTTATCAAAAGACTAGCTTTAGCCTCTTGAACCTTTTCATTACCATCATAGGTAGCACACATAGAATCAAAGATAGATTTAGCAGTAGATTTGTTCTCTATTCTGACATAATCCTCATGTCTAATAGCGCCAACAACAATGTCCTTTACTCTATGATGTTTTGTGTAGATTTTTAGGTTAGCTGGTGTGAGTAACTTTCTATTCTCCATGGACAACCTACCATGTTCATTCAAGTTTTCAAAAGTTACTCCCAACTCAACCAAATCCCACAACTCATGATCAATAGCAGTAATATTGCTATACAGTCTCTCTTTCCACCACTCAAATAATGAAGCATCACCATTGAATATAGGGGCTTTTCTGTTGCCACTATGTTCATGTGATTCATTACTTAAGTAGTCATAACCAAAAGCATTTCTAGGACCACCACCAGCACCACTGGCCTCACCTTCACCAGTAGTTCTAGTACTACTATCATCTCCTCCAGACATAGTGTTCTCACAAGATCTTTACTGTCTCACTGTTAAGTGAAAGTAACAGACCAGGTGCTCTGATGCCAATTGAAGGTGTGAAAACACAAGAAGGGGGGGGGGGTTGAATTGTGTTTTAGCTAAGTTTAAAACTTTTTCAAGTTCTTAACTCAACTACGTTAGCAGCGGAAAAGTAACACAATAAATAACAAGTTAAGGAGATAGAGAGAGAGATCACACAAGCAGTTTATACTGGTTCCTCTCACAAAACGAGAGTAGTCCAGTCCCCTTGCACTTCCAAGGGAGTTCACTATAATCACACAAGATTACACCTGCTCAAGCACACAAGCAAGAGACTTCACAACTATGCTCAAGCACACAAGCTTAAGACTTCACACTTAAACACACAAGTTTAAGTTACACACTTAAGCACACAAGCTTAAGTTTCCTCAAGTAATGGTAAAGTATATAAAAATATACAAATGCTCTTAGATGAACCTAAAGAGAGCAAATACAAATATTACAGAGTATTTAGCTAAAGTGCAAAAACACTTGAGAAAGGTTCAGAGCTTGTATATCACAGAGTTCAGAGTTTGTTCAGCGCAAGTTCAAATCTTGATAATTGTATAATATATGTATATGTAGTTGCAGCTGATCCTTCTAGTATATATACCACTAGAAAAGAGTCGTTGCAAAAGGAGCCGTTGGAGTTGATAACCTTTTGTCTTCAAGCAGTCTGTCTTGATGCAGTTTGGTTGTATCCAAAACTAAGAAAGAGTTTCAGATACTTTGACTACTGCAGAGTGGACTTTCCTTATTCAGCTAACAAAACTGAAGACCCACGTTCTCAAGATAGGACAGACAAAACAGAGGTAGCTGAACTGATCAGGCTTGAAAGGTCCTTTTCTCCATTGGTAGAAGAGTTGACTAGCAAAGGGAATCTTCACAGCTTTCAAATAGATCTTCAGAGTTTGATGAAGCTTATAGACAGACAGGAAGTACTGAAGTCTTCATCCTCTGAACGTAGTAACCTCTGAAGTCCAACATCTTCTGAGCGCTTGTGAACTTCTGAGTTCACATCCTCTGAACTTCACTCAGAGCTTATATGATGCTTATATCTGCGCACTTAAAATAAATTTTTAGTCCTTCCAATTGTTTATTAATACTTTGTTATCATCAAAACCTTTACAGATTTAGGGGCAAACATTTTTAAATCAATTTTGTTCCAACATGGAGAAGGTGTAGGACACCTCTGTGTTGGTATGAAACTGGAGAAGGTGCAATTCTTGGACCAGAGATTGTACAAGAAACAACAGAGAAGATTCGGATGATTCGTGAGAAGATGATGTTGGAACAAAATTGAGTTAAAAATGTTTGCCCCTAAATCTATAAAGGTTTTGATGATAACAAAGTATTAATTAACAATTGGAAGGACTAAAAATTTATTTTGAGTGCGCAGATATAAGCATCATATAAGCTCTGAGTGAAGTTCAGAGGATGTGAATTCAGAAGTTCACAAGCGCTCAGAAGATGTTGGACTTCAGAAGTTACAACACTCAGAGGATGAAGACTTCAGTACTTCTTGTCTGTCTACAAGCTTCATCAAACTCTGAAGATCTCTTTGAAAGCTGTGAAGATTCCCTTTGCTAGTCAACTCTTCTACCAATGAAGAAAAGGACTTTTCAAGTCTGATCAGTTCAGCTACCTCTGATTTGTCTGTCCTCTTTTGAGAACGTGGGTCTTCAGTTTTGTTAGCTGAATAAGGAAAGTCTTCTCTGCAGTAGTCAAAGTACCTGAAACTCTTTCTTAGTTTTGGATACAACCAAACTGCATCAAGACAGACTGCTTGAAGACAAAAGGTTATCAACTCCAACGGATCTTTTTGCAACGACTCTTTTCTAGTGGTATATATACTAGAAGATTCAGCTACAACAGATATACAATTATCAAGATTTGAACGTGCGCTAAACAAACTCTGAACTCTGTAATATACAAGCTCTGAACCTCTTATCAAGTGTTTTTGCACTTCAGCCAAATACTCTGTACTATTTGTATTTGCTCTCTTTAGGTTCATCTAAGAGCTGTTGTATATTTTCATATACTTTATTATTGCTTGAGAAACTTAAGCTTGTGTGCTTAAGTGTGAAGTCTCTTGCTTGTGTGCTTGAGCATTGTTGAGAAGTCTCTTGCTTGTGTGCTTGAGCAGGTGTAATCTTGTGTGATTATAGTGAACTCCCTTGGAAGTGCAAGGGGACTGGACTACTCTCGTTTTGTGAGAGGAACCAGTATAAAGTGCTTGGGTGATTTCTCTCTCTCTCTCTCTTGTTATTATTTGTGTTATTTTATCCGCTGCGAACGTAGTTGAGTTAAGAACTTGAAAAAGTTTTAACTTAGCTAAAACACAATTCAACCCCCCCCTTCTTGTGTTTTCACACCTTCAATTGGCATCAGAGCGCCTGGTCTGTTACTTTCACTTAACAGTGAGACAGTAAAGATCTTGTGAGAACACTATGTCTGGAGGAGACGATAGTAGCACTAGAACAACCGGTGAAGAGGCCAGTGGAGCTGGTGGTGGTCCTAGAAATGCTTTTGGTTTTGACTACTTGAGTAATGAATCACATGAACATAGTGGCAACAGAAAAGCCCCTATATTCAATGGTGATGCATCATTATTTGAGTGGTGGAAAGAGAGACTGTATAGCAATATTACTGCTATTGATCATGAGTTGTGGGATTTGGTTGAGCTGGGAGTAACTTTTGAAAACTTAAATGAACATGGAAGATTGTCCATTGAGCATAGAAAGTTACTCACACCAGCTAACTTAAAAATCTACACTAAGCATCACAGAGTAAAGGATATTGTTGTTGGTGCTATTAGACATGAGGATTATGTCAGAATAGAGAACAAGTCTACTGCTAAATCTATCTTTGACTCTATGTGTGCTACCTATGATGGTAATGAAAAGGTTCAAGAGGCTAAAGCTAGTCTTTTGATAAGACAATATGAACTTTTCATTATGCAACAAGATGAAAACATTGAGACTATGTTTACAAGGTTTCAAATCCTTGTATCTGGGCTTAAAGCTCTTAAGAGAAGTTATTCAACCTATGACCATGTTCAGAAGATTCTGAGAAGTCTTCCTATTGCTTGGAGACCTAAGGTCACTGCAATAGAGGAAGCTCAAAATCTCAAAACTCTGAGTCTTGAAGCTCTGATAAGCAATCTCAGAAGCCATGAGATGGTTCTGGATGCTGACTCAGAAACTAAGAAGAAGTCTAAGTCAGTGGCTTTACAGTCAACTAAGACTACTTCTAAGGCTCTTAAGACTCAGCTTCTTGATATTGAAGAAGAATCTTCTGCTGATGGTCAAGAGGATGAGATGAATGAGGATGAGTTTGCTTTATTTACCAAGTTTCAGCAATGGAACAGATTTAACAAAAGAAATTTCAGAGGTAACAGCTCCAGAAATTTTGTCAGCAAAAAGGATGATCAGAAGAACTGCTTCAACTGTAAGAAGCCAGGACACTTTATTGCTGATTGTCCAGAAATGTCTGCTAAAGACAAAAGCAAAAGATACAGCTCAAAGAAGCAACAATTCAAGAGCAAATTGAAAAAGAGTCTGATGGCTACTTTTGAAGAGCTATCATCTGAGGAAGAAGTTGAGGAAGAAGAAGAGGCAAATTTAGCCCTGATGGCTTCAGCTGACTCAGATGCAGACTCAGACGATGAATCAGAATCAGAATCAGATTCTGAAGTAACTGATGAGGTATTTTCTGACTGCTCTAAATCTCAACTTATAACTGCACTTAACAAGGTCATTGAGAAACATCTCAGAGTGTTAAGTAAACAAAAAGTTTTACAAGAAAAGCTTAACACTCTGACTGAACAAGCAGAACATTTTCAAGGTCTGTATCAAGAAACTCTGAATAGAGTAAATGACTTTGAAAAGGGTTGTGCTGTTTGTCACAAACCTATTGATGAGCAGGAAATAGCTCTTCAACAGTTTGTGCATCTCAACCTTGGGAAGAGCAAAGCTGCTAATAGAATTTATAATGTTTTAAGACATAGAGGAGAAGGACTTGGCTATGAATATGGTAGAACATATTCAAAGCTGAAGACCTTTGCCAAAAAGGTTGGAAAATCTTGGGTTTATTATGTTGTTCCACCAAGTGAAGAGGGAAAGAATCCTGGTATTTGTGAAAATGACAATGATGATCTGAGTGATTTAGAAGCTGACAGCTCAGAGGAACCTAGTTCCTCAGGATCTGGAAAGAAAGGTTCAGAAGATAGAAGTTGTTCAGAACCTGAGAACATTAGTTCAGAAGTTCTGAAAGCTTCAACATCTGAGACTTCAAATTCTGGATTCAAAGGAACTTCAGTACCTAAAGCTAGTCAACCTAAAACATCAGAAGTTTTTAAAAGGAAAAATTCTAACTTCAAATCTCAGATGAAGTACAAGACTCAGATTATTTATGATTCTAGAGTCAGTAGATATAATCAATCAAAACATGGGATTGATAATAGATACAAACCCTGGAATCATAAACAATCCAAATCTTGGAACAATAACAAATTTCAAACAAAGAAAAGATTTCAAAAAGGTTATTATTTCAAACCAAGATCTTTCTCTAACACTATACAACATAATAAGCATTTGTGGACTAACAAGCGTGGACCCAGAAGATGGGTACCAAAAGCTGAAATTATGTACCATTCAGATTTACCAACTAGGAAAGGATATGTCTTACCTAAAGTATGGAAACAAGTCCTATGCAAAGGAAGAAGGGCTTATGTCCTAGACCAATGGCTGACAAGTTCTCAAGTTAACAATCAGAACTTGGGAAATGAAGAGGAAGAATACTGGGATGACTTTATCATTAACATTGATGAAGAGTTCCATCGCAATGATTAAAGTTGTTTCTCATACAGCCTGCCACTCAAAGAAATATCATGAAACATTCATGGTATCTGGATAGTGGATGTTCAAGGCATATGACTGGTGACAAACAACTATTTTCTAAGCTGATTATGAAAGAAGGAGGATCTGTTGGCTTTGGAGGTAATCAAAAAGGAAAGATAATAGGTACAGGTACAGTAGGTAATTCTTCCCTATCTATTAATGATGTTTGGTTAGTTGATGGACTCAAACATAACCTATTGAGCATAAGTCAATTTTGCGACAATGGTTATGTAGTTGTCTTTAATAAGGAATCATGTACTGTGTCTAAACAATCTGATAACACCATGATATTCAAAGGTCTGAGAAAGAACAATGTTTATAAAATTAATCTTTCTGATTTGAATGAACAAAAAGTGATGTGTCTTTTGACCTTGAGTGAAGAAAAATGGATCTGGCATAAGAGGTTAGGCCATGCTAACTGGAGGTTAATCTCTAAGCTTAGTAAGCTTGACCTTGTCAGAGGTTTACCTAAAATTAAATATCACTCAAACACTCTTTGTGGTTCATGTCAAAAAGGGAAGATTACTAAATCATCTTTTAAACCTAAGAACATTGTCTCTACCTCAAGACCATTGGAACTTCTTCACATTGATCTTTTTGGGCCAGTTCAAACTGCCTCTATCAATGGAAAGAAGTATGGATTAGTAATTGTTGATGATTACAGTAGATGGACTTGGGTAAAATTCCTTAGAACAAAGGATGAAGCTTATGATGAGTTTAGCATCTTCTGCAAACAAATTCAAAATGAAAAAGGCTACACTATTTTAAAAGTCAGAAGTGATCATGGTGGAGAATTTGAAAATGAACCTTTTGAAAACTTTTGTGAAAAATATGGCATTCTGCATGAATTCTCTTCTCCTAGAACGCCTCAACAAAATGGGGTTGTAGAAAGGAAGAATAGAACTCTTCAAGAAATGGCCAGAACCATGATGCATGAAACAAATGTAGCAAAGTTTTTATGGGCAGAAGCTGTAAACACAGCATGTTATGTTCAAAATAGAATCTATATCAGATCTAAGTTGAACAAAACTGCTTATGAATTGTTCAAAGGAAGGAAGCCTGATATTTCTTATTTTCATCAGTTTGGATGTACATGTTATATCTTGAACAACAAAGTCCATCTAAAGAAATTTGATGCTAGAGGTTATAAGGGTATCTTTATAGGATACTCTGAACGCTCAAAAGCATACAGACTGTATATTTCTGAAACACATACTGTGGAAGAAAGTATGCATGTCAAATTTGATGACAAAGAGCCTGACCAAGTGTCAGAGCTTGTGGAAGGTTTGTCTAGATTTCAGGTATCAGAGGATCAATATTCAGATATTCCAAACTACTCAGAACATCCATTCTCTGAAGAACCTCTGAACATAATAGTTCCTACAGACTCTGAACAACCAAGAACTGAAGCATCTGCTGAACCTGATGTTGATGAGTCTGAAGATGATGAGCCCCCAAGAAATACCTTCAAATACAAATCATCACATCCAGAGGAACTGATATTAGGCAACAAGGATAGTCCAAGGAAGACAAGATCTCAACTGAGAAATGAGGAATCATTAGTTGGTCTTATCTCAATGATGGAACCTTCAAAGATTGATGAAGCTCTGAAAGATGATGCTTGGATTGTAGCAATGCAAGAAGAGCTGAATCAATTCCAAAGGAATGATGTGTGGACTCTAGTGCCTAAGCCTTCACACAAGAACATTATTGGAACAAAATGGGTTTTCAGAAACAAGCTGAATGAACAAGGTGAAGTGGTAAGAAACAAGGCTAGATTGGTTGCACAAGGTTATAGTCAACAAGAGGGGATTGACTATACTGAAACCTTTGCACCAGTTGCTAGACTTGAAGCAATCAGGTTACTTCTATCTTATGCTGTTAATCATGGAATAACCTTGTATCAGATGGATGTTAAAAGTGCCTTCTTAAATGGTTTCATTTCTGAAGAAGTGTATGTTAAGCAACCTCCTGGTTTTGAAGATGTCTCAAACCCAGAACATGTTTTTAAACTAAAGAAATCACTGTATGGTCTGAAACAAGCTCCAAGAGCTTGGTATGATAGACTCAGTAATTTTCTTCTTGAAAAGGGTTTTGAGAAAGGAAAGGTTGACTGCACACTCTTTAGAAAAACAACCAAAGAAGACATTTTAATTATTCAAATTTATGTTGATGATATTATTTTTGGTTCAACTAATGCTGCTTTGTGCAAGAATTTTTCTAAGATAATGCAGGATGAATTTGAAATGAGCATGATGGGAGAGTTGAAGTTCTTTCTTGGAATTCAAATCAATCAGAAGAAGGAAGGAACTTATGTTCATCAATCAAAATACACTAAAGAACTTCTGAAGAAATTCAATCTAGATGACTGCAAGATTATGAATACTCCTATGCATCCAACTACCAACATGGGCAAGTCAGATGATGAAGGAAAGGTAGATCAAAAGGTCTACAGAGGTATGATTGGTTCCTTACTCTATCTGACAGCCTCTAGACCAGATATTTTATTCAGTATTTGCTTATGTGCAAGATTCCAGTCAGATCCTAGAGAATCTCATCTTACAGCTGTAAAGAGAATCTTCAGGTATCTGAAAGGAACAACTAATCTTGGACTTCTCTATAAGAAATCCAATGATTATGTGCTAAATGGATTCTGTGATGCTGACTATGCTGGAGATAAAATTGAAAGAAAATCCACAAGTGGCAATTGTCAATTTGTTGGTGAAAACCTTATCTCCTGGGCTAGTAAGAGACAAACTACTATAGCTTTGTCTACAGCAGAAGCAGAATACATTTCAGCAGCTAAGTGTTGCACACAACTACTCTGGTTAAAATATCAGTTAGAAGATTATCAGGTAAGCAGTAACAATATTCCTTTATATTGTGATAATACTGCAGCCATTCATTTATCTAAAAATCCTATTCTACACTCTAGAGCCAAACATATTGAAATTAAACACCATTTTATCAGAGATTATGTTCAGAAAGGCATTATAGATATTAAGTTTGTTGATACTGAAAATCAATGGGCTGACATATTTACTAAAGCCTTATCTGTTGAAATATTTGATTTTATAAAGAAACATCTGAACATGTTTTCAATCTCTGAATGAAAAATTTTTTTTGGCAATTAAAGTGTAAGAGGTTATGTATATCAGAACTTATGATTCAGAACATCTGATACACAAGCTCTGAAGTACTTAACTCTGATAGAGAATTTTAAATAACTCAGAGGCTCTGAACTATTTAAGTGGGAAACGTTTAGTATTCACTGCTGAACAGTTGTCCATTAAAATAGCAGTTACCGAGTAAATTTCTGCACGTGGTCTACGTGTGTCAGGTAGTGGGTGGTTAATGATGATTTTTGGTATTCAACTTTCTGTCAATTAGCGTAACTTCCCAAATTTGCTATTTTCGTGTTAACTGTGTGCATTTAAATAAAACTTACACAATACACTTGCACACTTCTCACTTTCACAACCTACACTTTCATATTCTCTCTAAACCTCCAACAAACTTTCTTTCTCTCTCGTTAGTTTTCCAAACCCTACCCTAATCTCCAACAATGGCCGGACCTTCGTCATCTTCTTCAACAAAGATTCCACCGTTCATGTTCAAGAATCTTCAGATTGTTGGGAACGAGATGGAGTTTCCAGAATCTGAACTCACGTTTCTGTCTGAGAAGATTGTGGATTTTGATAGTCTCTCTGCAAACGGCTTTGAAGTTAAGCAGTACTTTACATCACAAAAATGGGATAAGTACTTCGACATGCTTAACGGTCCTATCTACCCAGACTTGCTTAAGAAATTTTGGATGAAAGCAAGAGTGTTTGATAAACATGAAGCAAAGAAGGAAGAGATTGCTGCTATTGAGAGGAATCCTAGTCTGAAGGGTAAAACTAGGAAGGAAATGGGCTTGCTGGAATTTACAGGTGTTCAGATTAGGTCTAACATCTGTGGGATGAATATGGCTTTCTCACCAATTCATTTCAATGCTCTCCTTGGTCTACCTAACTCAGGGATAGAGTTAGATGCTTTTGAAAAGGATACCAGATTTAGAGATGATCTTCTGCATCTCATCTGCACTGACTTTAAGCTAAAAGGGAAAGTCAAAGGATTGACTGACGAGTGCAGAGTTATGTTCAAAATAATCCTTGCTTCTATCAGTCCAAGAGTTGGAGGGACTGACACAATCTCCTGGACGCATCGTCATCTGTTATATTTCCTTCTGACAAGGAAGAGAGTTAATCTTGGAGATTACTTTTTTGAACGGATTTGTGAAGCAATTTTTGCAAGTAAGTCTCAGAGGAAAACTACTATAGTTTATCCCAGGTTGTTGTCAGATCTGCTATATCAAGGTCATGTGATTCAGAACCTGCAGAAGTTCCACCCAGAACTAGTTCAGAAGAAGTTTTATCCAGAGATTCTAAACGCTAGTTTTCTATCCAAGATGCGTTTGATTGCATCTAAGCCTGTTGCTCCTCCTAAAGAATTGTCTGTTAGGCTTGAAAATCGTCTGTACGTTGAAGGCTACCCTGTTATTTCTGAAGCTGATGCTGAGCATGTAATTCAGGACTACTTAGAAGTGCTCAGACAAGAAGGCTTTGTTGTTGATAGGAGTATGGTTCCTCCTGCTCCTGTAAATCTGTATAATCCTAAGAGGAAACCAAAAAGAAAGGCTGAAGCTCAAGATGATCTACCTAAGCCAGATCTTCTGGCTCAGAAGAAAGTTAAAGTTGAACAATCTATGGCTGAGCAAAGGACTAAGAGGAAGCATGAAGAAACTGCAAACAAGGCTGCTGAAGGAGCTTCCAAAGAGCCTATTATTGTTGAGGAAGACAGTTCATCTGAAGGATCTACATCAGAAGATGAGACTGAATCTGATGAAGAGACTCTAGCTGCTCGTTTGAGGAAAAGACCTGCTCCTATTTCCAAAGATAAAGGTAAGTCTACTCAGTGCGTCTTTAATGAAAATGAGATTGGATTAGGTTACACCAAACCTCTCAAAACTGTTTTACCAACCTCTGATAACCCCCTATCTGAACTAGAAAAACATCTGAGCCCTGACCCTCTCAATAATCACCCTCCTTCTCATGAAACTCAACACAAATCTAGCTCACCTCCTAAACCTAAATCACCTCAACCTCAACCTCAACCTGAAATTCCACTATCTGAACCTCAACCAGATATTCCAAATGACGAACCAACCTCTCCTATCAAACAACCTTCTCCACTTAGATCCCCTAACACAACTCCTGAACAAATTGCTCCTGCACCAACACCTGACCATAAATCTCCTGAACCATCTCCTGAGCATATTTACCCTGAATCCACTTCTGACATCTCATCATCTGAACCAACCCCTGAACCCCATCCTAATCCAAGTGCTGAACAAGCTTCTCCTGAGCGTATTCACACTTGTGCTCCCAAGCCTTCAGAGGCAGAAGTTGTCATTATTGACAAACATGCTAATGACTCAACCAATCTCTCTACCATTCCCAATCCTTCACCCTCATCATCCAACCCTTTTAGTAATCTATCCACTCAGTTTCATGAAGATTTGCTTAGATTATCTCAAATAAAGGACAGGTTCTTAGTTTGTCCTTCTGATGTGGACTTGGAAGTTTCAAGCATTAAGGCAAGGCTCTGCAATGCTTTGGATGGTGCTGCTGAAGAAATTAAGGCTGTTGTTGGTAAGAGGGATTTGGATGTGATAGACTTCATGAGGGAAAGTCTGGCTAGGGCTGAATTGAAAAGGTTAACCATGTTTAATCATGCTGGATTTGAACTTGCTAAGCTGGAAGAAATTGCTGCTGTTGAACACCGTCTGAATGCTTTCAAAGTCATCTGGATAGACTCCAAGCTGTTTCAGAGTCTTGAAGCTCAGAGGTCTGAGTCTGAAAGGTTAGAAGAAGCTGCTGCAAGAGTTGCCCAGTTGGCTAATGAGTTGCAACCAGAGGACATCTCAGAGGATGATGTGCTTGCTTCTCAGAATCAAGAGGATGTGCTGATGATTGATTACCCAGAGGAAGGTGAACCCTCTGATAAAGGCAAGGCACCTTTGGTTGAAGAACAAGTGCCTATAGTTGAAGATCAAGCTCCTGTGGTGGTTAGTCAGTTGCAGATCTTTCAAGAAGCCCTGCGGGAACAGCAAGAAGGATTGGAAAGGCAAAGGACAGCTCACCTCAACTTGGAATCCAAAGTGGATGGTCTGGTCTCCAACGTGGGATCTTTGAATGACAAATTCGACCAACTCTTAGCCTTTCTTAAGAAACCCTAGGATTCTATGCACTTGTTTTGCGCTTTCTTTTTATTTTCTTGTTTATCTTCTGAACACTTTTCTTTGGTTTATCTATTTCAAGTTGTTTTGTTTATGTTTTGCTTGATTACTTATTTCATGTTCACTTGCTATTTATATTTTCTTGATAAATAAGAACATAAGAACACAAGATGCTTTTTAAAACAAAATTTTTATTCATGATCTAACCATGTTGAGTACATTGGTGAAAAGAAAAAGAAAAAGACAACCTAATCCTAATCAGATGGATAAAACTCAGAAGAAATCTCTGATTTCTCCTCAGCATCCTCTGATGAAATTTCTATGGGATCTGGGTTTTGCTCTTGTTCTTCTTCTTCTTGTTCCTCTTCTGGAACATAGCTAGCCAAGAACTCAACATAGTCAGCATCATCTTCATTCTCTTCAGCTTCAGAATCTGATGAGATGATTATAATCTCAGCATCTTGTGGTATCTTGTTGTCTTCTTTATCTTTCTCATCGTCTTCGCGTTTCTCTTCGTTCTTCTTTCTCTTAAACTCAGCGATGCGTAAACTAAATCTTTTCATTATTCCTACCTTCTCTTGCTTCACTTGTTTATTCTTGTTTTTACGTGAAGCAGGCATGATAACTTGTTCCGTTTTATAAACTTTTGAGCGCGTTGGTTTTCGTTTTTGAAATTAATTCACCTTTGTAACAACCACTCTTCTTCTTTGACTGTCTTGATTATATAATTTTTTTTTACTTTTTGATAATGACAAAAGGGGGAGTAGTTACGCATTAATTGATAAGTGATAAGTTCAAAACTGAAACCACGCTTTTATGCTTTTATCTCGCTTTTATCCGTTAAATTAAAAGTTGTTACTTTTAAGTTGTTTTACGTATTTCAATGCGGAGACTAAGTTAGTTGGAACTAAAATAAATTTCATAAGTAAGGATAAGTTAAGAGTGCAATTTTAACTTAGCCTTATGAGACTTAGGGGGAGAGCTTGCAAACCTCTCACTCTGAAGAAAGATATGAAACTTGTTTTATTTCAAACCATCTTAATCTTATACTAAATTAAAATATCATGGATAAAACATAAAGTTCAGACTTTATGGAATATCAATCTTAGGGGGAGCTTGCAAACCTCATAAACCTAAGAGAAACATGATAAGTTAATTTAACAACAATTGTCAATTAATACTGTTGTTTGTCATCATCAAAAAGGGGGAGATTGTTGGAACAAAATTGAGTTAAAAATGTTTGCCCCTAAATCTATAAAGGTTTTGATGATAACAAAGTATTAATTAACAATTGGAAGGACTAAAAATTTATTTTGAGTGCGCAGATATAAGCATCATATAAGCTCTGAGTGAAGTTCAGAGGATGTGAATTCAGAAGTTCACAAGCGCTCAGAAGATGTTGGACTTCAGAAGTTACAACACTCAGAGGATGAAGACTTCAGTACTTCTTGTCTGTCTACAAGCTTCATCAAACTCTGAAGATCTCTTTGAAAGCTGTGAAGATTCCCTTTGCTAGTCAACTCTTCTACCAATGAAGAAAAGGACTTTTCAAGTCTGATCAGTTCAGCTACCTCTGATTTGTCTGTCCTCTTTTGAGAACGTGGGTCTTCAGTTTTGTTAGCTGAATAAGGAAAGTCTTCTCTGCAGTAGTCAAAGTACCTGAAACTCTTTCTTAGTTTTGGATACAACCAAACTGCATCAAGACAGACTGCTTGAAGACAAAAGGTTATCAACTCCAACGGATCTTTTTGCAACGACTCTTTTCTAGTGGTATATATACTAGAAGATTCAGCTACAACAGATATACAATTATCAAGATTTGAACGTGCGCTAAACAAACTCTGAACTCTGTAATATACAAGCTCTGAACCTCTTATCAAGTGTTTTTGCACTTCAGCCAAATACTCTGTACTATTTGTATTTGCTCTCTTTAGGTTCATCTAAGAGCTGTTGTATATTTTCATATACTTTATTATTGCTTGAGAAACTTAAGCTTGTGTGCTTAAGTGTGAAGTCTCTTGCTTGTGTGCTTGAGCATTGTTGAGAAGTCTCTTGCTTGTGTGCTTGAGCAGGTGTAATCTTGTGTGATTATAGTGAACTCCCTTGGAAGTGCAAGGGGACTGGACTACTCTCGTTTTGTGAGAGGAACCAGTATAAAGTGCTTGGGTGATTTCTCTCTCTCTCTCTCTTGTTATTATTTGTGTTATTTTATCCGCTGCGAACGTAGTTGAGTTAAGAACTTGAAAAAGTTTTAACTTAGCTAAAACACAATTCAACCCCCCTCTTCTTGTGTTTTCACACCTTCAGATGAAAGCGTCTCAGAGTCGACAGAAGAGTTATCATGATAAGAGGAGGAAGGACATTGAATTCCAAGAGGGGGATCATGTATTCCTACGAGTTACATCGACTACTGGAGTAGGACGTGCGTTGAAGTCAAGGAAGTTGACGTCAAGGTTTATTGGGCCGTTTGAGATTTTGAAGCGAGTTGGGAAAGTTGCGTATAGGATTGCATTACCGCCATCATTGGCGAATTTGCACGATGTTTTCCATGTATCACAGTTGCGCAAGTATGTGTCTGATCCGACACACGTGATTGAATCGGACGATGTTCAAGTGAGGGATGACTTGACCATCGAGACTGTGCCTTTGAGAATCGAAGGAAGAGAAGTGAAGAGGTTGAGAAACAAAGAGATTGCATCTGTGAAAGTCGTGTGGGGAGGACCGGCTGGTGAGAATGCGACGTGGGAGTTGGAAAGCAAGATGAGAGATTCTTATCCCGATCTGTTTCTAGGTAATTTCGAGGGCGAAATTCTTTTAAGGGGGGTAGGATTGTAACGACCCATTTTTTTCGTATTCGTATATTTTATTAAATGTATTTTATTTATTAATTGGCTTTTATTATTTTAGTGAGCGACGAATAATTATTTAGCCGAGCGTAAGTTATTAGACGCGAGAACACTCGTTTTGGGCTTATGGGCGTGAGAGGCAATGGGCCTAAGCCATTTGGGCTTGGTTCATGACAATAGAAGTAGTATAAGTAGCAAGTCAAACATATGAATAGTATCATAAATTCATTTCTTTGAGTTTGAGTGAGTAGAAGCAAGATAGAGCAAGAGCTAGGGTTTTGGCTAAGAGAAAGCTTGAGCAAGAGAAGGCTTGGATCATCATCTTTGTTTAAGGTAAGAGATTAGAATTCATGATTCTTGAGTGGTAAGGAGAGGGGAGATTGTCTATGTCTCCGTTCCCGAACTCTCCCACTCAATTTCTTTTAGACTTTTGATAAGCTTTTGTATGTGAGTGTGATGTTCTTCATCATCACTTTGTATGTGTTAATCACTAGCTTGATTTCATGATAAATATGTATGTGTTTGGATCATGTTGGAAAAATTATGAAGATTGCTTAGGATCTAAGAAATTGGCATGATTTTGATTATTTGAGGTATTTGGATGTTTGGAAGGGATGATTAATGTTCCTTGATACCATATATGTTTGAAATGGCTGTTTATATGAATTTATAACATGTTTGGATGAATTTTTGAGCTGAATCAATGTTAAACCGCCTTAGATAGCTCAAGAACAGATATTTTCCTTCTGGTGTAGTTCGCTTAGCGAACAGGAGTTCGCTACAGCGAATAAGCTCGCTACAAGTTCGCTACATGTTCGCCATGTACCTGTAATCCTCTGATGTAGTTCGCTACAACGAACTGAGATTCGCTTAGCGAATAAGTTCGCTACCTGTTCGCTATGGATTCGCTTAGCGAACAGTACTGAACCTGCAACTTTTGTTAATGGTTGTAAGTGTATTTAGGCACTTGTATCATGGTTTAAGGGTATCCTTACATGATTGTTGATACATGTTGATACTGTTAATGCTTATTGTTAATCGTTATATGATTGATAAACGCGTATGCAATAAATTGTAGCTTAAAGTGAGCAATGTTATGTTTTGGCATCAATTTGCAATGTTAAGTGAATGTGTTAGGATTTGTGTTCCCGCATTCATAAAAGAGTAGCTTCGAGCTAGAGAATATCATATGGTTGATATGTGTATACATACATGCATTCATGATTGTATGTGAACATTGGAAACTTGGGTTCCAATAACGAAAATGGATTATGTGTCCATAATGAAGCCGAGGATCGGATTAGATGAATCCATGAGTCCAGAGCTGCTATCCAACAGGATATAAAACTGTTTTGGCTTATCCAAGGGAGATAAGATGGTTCGGTAAGTTCCGACATATCCAGCATGATATAAAACTGTTCTTGGTCCACCGTTGGTGAGACATCTTGGTACCACATGCATTTAGTTATGTCTAGGGATGGCATGACAGTGAATTAATTGGCATTAGATACCTTAGGGTAAATGCGCATATATTTGGTAAATGGTATGTGACATTAGTTGGTTGAAATGTGTTGAACCTTATTAATTGATAATCGTTTAGTGCGATGTTTTGGCGTGAGTTAGAATATGTATGATGTAGTTCGAAAGTGTAAGACCTTTCTTATGCTCGTATGATATGCGATTATGTTTTCTAACTCTCTGCTTTGTGTTATTTGCTGGACCTTTGGGGGTTCAGATATTCAGGCTGAGGATTGTGCCGACGTTTAGACTGCTGTTCTAGCGTGGTGTTGAAGTACCTTTTGGTGAGGAGGCTTAGCATAGATTACTCCTCTTAGTACTAGCTTTTGACTAGAGTTTGTAAATAGTAAATGCTCTGGTAATGTAACATCGAGTCGGGGATTACGCTTGGATTTCATCGTATATCGGTGTTACCTTTTGATATGCTAGTTATTGTATAAGTGACATCCTTAGGGATGAATATGGCTTATGTATATATATATATGTATATATATGCATGCTTTGTTAGTTTGAATCCGCTGTTGCTTTTCATGTTAAATTTTCATGACGCTCTGTGTGTATGCTTGTGTTTTAATTACCGCGTGGCACTCTGCCTTTACACTTGTTAAAAAGTTTTTAAAATTACGTTTTTAAGGGTAGTATGGGTTAGGGTGTTACAGTGTGCGCAAAGTGAACCGAATGAATTTCTAGACTACTTGCAAAATTATTGTTGACTTGCTTGATGTGTTGATTTGAGTGATTTACCATGATTGAAGAGTATATGTGAGGATTGTGATGAAATCATAGAGCATCGGTTGAAAAGTGTGAGTTACTTGAAAATGCCTTGCGGGAACTATTGTGCAATTGAGTGTTGCTTGCGAGTGGACCATTGATCATCAGGTAAGTCTCACGCATGTATGATTCGAGTAATCTAAGGAAAATGCCAAAGTCTTGACACAAAAGCTTGAGGTAAAAGTTGTTTCCTTGAGGACAAGGAAAGGTTTAAGTTTGGGGTTGTGATGACGAATCGTCACACTCTCTAATCCAGGCCTATTTTAGCAACATTAGATGCGTTTTAGTAGGTTTTTAGCAATAAATATAAGAGAAATCTAACCATAAGCTTGATTACTTGTTTTGCAAGAAAACAGGAAAAATTGCAGGAAATGGATGTTTTTCACTACGCTGGGAGCGTAGCCCATCACGCGCCGCGTGATGGAGCTCACAGGGAGCCAAGATTTTCACTCTGATCACGCGCGGCGTGATACCTGACCACGCGCGGCGTGAAGCTTTGTTGAAGAAGCAGATTGCTCTCTGACTTGATCACGCGCCGCGTGATACCGTTATCACGCGCGGCGTAGTTGATGAATCTGCAACCACGCGCGGCGTGGTAGATCTGGCGCGCGGCGTGGTTGCATTCTGTATATATAGTTTCTGCATAATTCTGTTTTGGGGGTTGGAATTTTCTGCGACAGTTCACTGATATTCTGATTTTCTGAGCATCTCATCTATTGGATCCTGGATTTCATTGGATAGCTTCGAGCACATCAGCGGCATGGATTCTCAAGCCATGAAGTTGAAGCGTGGAGGCGAACGAAGCAACATGAGGAGCTAGATTTCTCGTGGAGGTAGGATCTAGGATAGCTTAGAATGTAGAATAATCTAATGTAATCCTGCTATATTGTATGATTTCACTCTTGTAATAGTGTTCGTTTAATGCAAATCTACACTTAATGCCTTACGATTCTTCATTAGCGTTGTAATGGATCTAGATTTAAGTCACGTGCGAGAGTATTGATTTAATTTCTGAACTGAATTGCATTAAGCACTTGAGTGTTTCCGGTCGAGAGATTGAAACATAGAGTGTAGCGAACGATCAACGCGTTTTCAAATACTTCGTTGTAGGTAGCTTTCATCCGAGAGATCGGAGGAGTATCGACAACGAATAGGGTGGATTTTGACAAGAGATTGCGATTCACCATCATGTTGATCCAGTTGCGAATACTTGAGTGAATTCATATTGTATGGTAGATTGCATGTGATTAAGCTATAGACTAGGTGATTCCGATGATTCTACCTCGCTTTTCCACTTATTGAATTAGCACGATTTTCTTACCGTCAAATTACTCAACCAAACCCCCAATTTATGTGTATTCTTTGCATCATGTTTATGAACACTATTAGACTCGTTTAATCACACAATCCCTGTGGATCGATATTTTTTATTACTACGTGGTAATTCGTTCACTTGCGAAAATAATCCATCAGCCATCTAATTTATCTGGCCTTAATTCCATTAATATGTATTTCTTGATAATGTTATTTAGAGTGTTTATAATGCTATGTAATGAATAAAGTTCTTTATGCATGATTTCAAATATTACATAGTAAATTCTTTTTTACTTTTTGCATTAATTATAAATTCTCTTTGTTTAATGTGTGTTTTGTTGGTGTGTATATAAATATCGAAAATCAAGATTTAGTAAAAAAAAATTAGAGTATAAGCAATATACCAAAAATAAAAAACTAATAAAGGTAAGAGACAAATAAATAAAAAATGACATGAAAAACCAAGTTCAACAATCAACAATGGGGAACCTCCCAATCAGCGACGATGTCACTCAAGGTTGACCCCTCCACTCCGTTCTATCGGCACCAGCACAAAATAGGTTCTACTTCTCACTCATAAAGAGAGCATGTGTGACCAGGATTCTTACCACTGAATCATTTCCAAGAGTAGAGTTTAATCTTATCTACCAGTTGCTCAGCAGAACTGGATTGTCCAGAGAAGATAAGATCACTACGAAATAACTATATGGACCACACAACACCATGCCAAACTAAAGTCAAAACCATACATAACTCTCCTACAAGTCCTCATGCCCAAAAGAAGCATCGTAATGACCAAACAAATCTCTCGGCATCACAACCCCCCAACCTAACCACCTAGCGATAGAACACCACACAAAGGACAAGACTGTGTACGTAACAAACAAGTGGACCAAACACTCCCCGTACACCCCACAGAAAACACATATGGTACCTCTAGATCTGGTAATACCCCACGCCTAAAGAGATTAACCCGAGTTTGGATCCTATCTTGGAGGAGTTGTCACGAGAAAACGAGCTATAACCTTCAGGGGAGCCAAAAACATCCAAACTTTGGCCAAAACTCTTTTTTTAAGAGATTAATAGTTTAATTGATATATATGAGCGGTATGAATATTATTAATTTCAAAAAAAAATTTAAAGGAAATTTACAATGTTATTTAATAAAAATCTTCAATTTAAAATACAACTCATTTAAGTATATATTTTTTAAGAAATACAATTATTATTTGAATGCATATGCTAATAACATGAAAAAAAAATTATAATAAAAAAATAACACATGAAAATAAAAATATAAAATAGTAGAGGGTTTTATTGACAGAAATAGTAGCATATACTGTACTAGGTTTTTAGGTCTATCGCAGTTGCTCATGTCATGGTCATCCCTCTCTAATTAATTACAGTGAAATTTTGAAGAAGAAAAGAACCGTTGTAACCCACCCACCCATTTCCAACCCCAAGTGAAGGAAACTCATGCTTTATTTTTATTTTTATTTTTAACTTATGCTTATCCTATCCTAGGACAACAAAGACTATAAAGAAAAGAAATCTCCAAGTTCTCCCATGTCCCCATCTTCTAATAAATCTTTTTGTTTTTATACGTAAAATACTTTTTTATATTATTTCTAATTCTCAATATATTTCTTTAAAAATAATAATTCTCCTTTTTAGCTTTGTTTAGTATAAATCTACAACGTGTTACTTCAAGTAATAATGCTAAACAAAGTGATCTACTATATTAATTAGGTGCATAATAATAAGGTGCAAGTGGGAAGATCAGAGGTGATTCAAAATAATAACTAAAGCATGCATAGAGCAATTTAAATAAATGAAAAAAAAGTTTATTTCTATGTTTTGTTTTAATTTTGGCAAAAATAATTCATATTAAAATTAATTCTTGTAATTTTTTAATTTGTTTTTAATGTCCCTTGAAATAAGATTCAAAATGAATACTACAGATTAAGGATCTGTTTTGAAAGCCTTCTTGTCAAAAATTGTTTCCAATTTTATTCTTTTAAAAACTAAAAAATATAACTGGTTATAGTTGTTTTTGGTGTTTACCACCATTTTTAATCTGGTTTGGGCGTCAGTTCTGGCACAGGTTATAGTTGTTTTGTTTTTTAAAAACTGTTTTTAAAAATTAATTTATACAACACTCAAACTAAATATTGTATGTATTTGCATGATTAAAAATATATTAATGCCTTTTTAGTTTTTAATTAATCAACTTAATCATTTAATTAATTCTTAAAAATAAATTAGTAATCAACTTATAATCATTTATTTTATTTGTTATTTTTTTTCAATGTTGAACCAATTGTGAATAGACTAGAGAATGATTGGCCAAATTTCAAATATATATGGTGAAAGTGATTTTTCACTATGGGATATGGAATGGAATAGACATGGAAAATGTTCTTTGGACATTTTCCATAATCAAATAAGCTATTTTCAAACAACATTAAGGTTAAATTCACATGTTGATATTATGAAGATACTTACCAAGAATAATATTATGCCTAATGACTGATGATCTTGGAGCACCTCAACTGGAGTGCAGTGAATCTAACCCTCCAGAGTTAAGGGAGATTAGAATATGTTATGCTCGTTAATTAATTGTCCATATAAGCACTTAAACGTACAACTTAAATGGCCATCTAATTCATCTGATCTTTTGGTCAAAAAAAATTCATCTGATCTTAATTCCATTAATTTGTACTTCTTGATCATGTTATTTATAGTGTTTATAATGTTATGTAATGAATAAAGTTCTTTATGTATGATTTCAAATATTTCATTGTAATTTATATTTTATTTTGAATTTAATTTATATGTATCATCAGTGTAAAGTTATTTTACACATGCATCCAATAATATACTGACACATCATGTATGATATTTAAAAACACATGATGTGTCAAATTCATTAAATAATGTGGCAACATATCATTTGATATATGTGTAAATTATGTATTTCTCTTTTATTTTTTGCATTAGTTATAAATTATGTTTGTGTGTTGGATTCTACTTAGCAGGTGTTTAATATACCTAGCTCTCCTCTTTTTATTTTTTGTGCATATGATTTAGTATTTTAATAAATTATATATGATGATTAAAAAAATTGAGACAATTCGAATTCCTAATCACCAAAAATCAGACACACACGGACCGTGTCCGACTTAAGGTCAAAACTGAAACAGTCGAAACTATAAATAATTAGATAAAAGAAACAAGGATTTTGTTTAAGTGATGAGTAGAGGTATACGAATAATATTACATGTAACCAAATTCTTTTCTTTTCATTTTTTTTTGTCTAAAAAAATTATTTTCTTTTTTGTGGTTCTTTGTTACCATGTTCATTAATTAGACATACACACTAGCTACAAAGCTAATCGTCACATGTGACTGTAGTCAATTAATTGAATTAAAAGACAAAGTTAGAAGGAAAATAAATTGGTCAGAAAAAGTAATATTTTTAATATTGAGGAGTAATTGTTTTCCTCTTTTGCATTCAAAAGAAAAGACTAAATTAAAACAAATTAGTCTCTAAAAAAATAAATGAAGATAGATTAATCCCTACTTAAACCACTAAAAAATTTGTACTCTTCCTATCACTTGGCTATCCATAATAGTTTTGTTGGTGTATGTCACTTTCATTGATCTGAATTTTTTACTTCTTTTTTTTTTTACTAGTACACTTTTTCAATTATTGTTGGCATAAGAATTGATTTGTATTGATGGATCTGTGTTGTGTTTGTTGGGGAGATACTGAGATTCCTTTTATTCTAGTGTACTTTGATAAAGAAGAATTTATTTCATTGAGAAAGTGTTCCGTAGTAACAAGATTACGGTCACAAACTCACAATCACAAATTTTAGGCACATTCATTAAAAAAAAAAACCAAAATATTGAGTCATATTATTTTTTTATTTTGGACCTGCTTGCAAACACTTTGCAATGAATTTAATTGAAGTAGGGAACATTGTCGCGGAGTAGATTTGTGGCGAGCATAAGAATAATTTTGTCAATGTTATACCCACGTCTTAGCTGAGCGTAACTAAAAGTAGCCGTGGGTATATAGCAATTTTAACCACTAATACATATTTTTGTTTTTCTTTCTATAATTTTGAAGTTTTGAGATTACTTCTTACATCTTATACATTTTCACTTCAGTATAACCATATAATCTAACTCCAAAGGTGATACAGACAATCACATAACAAAAGTCGATTAAAAAATAGAAACAACCCTAGATAGGTATAAAACAAAATAGTAACAAACACTACCATAGTTAGGGTGTAATTGGACCAGTTTGAATCGATTTTTGGTGAATCTAGTGTCTGAACCAATCAATTCTCAATTGGTTTGGTTTGGTTCGATTTTTGGTGTTTTTCAAAAATAAAATTGAACCAAACTAATTGGTTAGTAATTATTTGTGATCTTAATGTAAATATGTGATTTGGTTCCTTATATTTGAAGTATTTTTTTTATGTTTATGATTTGTTCCCGTTCTTAATGTTTTCTCGACATGAAACTCTGAAATCAATCTTTTGATTTAGGGACCGCTAGACATACACTTCTTATTTGAGAGACATGTAATAAACTCATTTATGGAATCCAATTCTAAGACATGGGGTTAGTTTTAATCACAAATACTATTATTGAGCCATAATCCGTAATGTTGTTATAATTGATTAACTGAGCGAGATATCTAAAGTTACAATTATAACTATTATACTTATTGATATACTCAAGGTGAAATTAGAATAGAAAATTCATATTCAGCTCGTTTATCATGTGAAGATTATTGGCTTTCCATATACTGTTGAAAGTTCTATAAATAAAGAAATTTACCGGTTACATCAAATTAATAATGAATTAAATTTGGTCAAATTTTCTAAGAGAAAAAAAAGTAAAGGTTGTCAAACAAAAATCAAATAAATAAATATGTAATAAAAAGAATCAAATAAATAAATGTTTCGATCAATTATATTTGTAACATTCCATAAAAAAATTGGTTGGCCACATCAAATAATCAGTAACAAAAAAATGTTTCAAACTTGTAAAAAAAAAAAAAAAAACTGGTGGTCTACAGTAGGATATTGCTCATTGTAAAACTAAAATAAAAAATTCATAATAACTGATAAAGTTGAAAAAAGAAGTTGAAAAAATATATCAAGAAAGCTATAGGAATTAGGTGCTAATGTACATCTATTTGTGAGATCAGTAAGATTATTGGCTTTCATATACTGTTGAAAGTTTGTAAAACAAAAAATATACTATTTTTTTTATCAAAAAAAAAATACCGGTTAAATATACTTTTTTGATCAAAAAACATATACTATTGAAAGTTTGTATAAATATGTAAATTTACCGGTTATATCAAATTAATAATGAATTAAATTTGGTCAAATTTTCAAAGAAAAAAGAAGTAAAGTTGGTCAAACAAATATTTTTGTTTTATTTTTGTAAAAAAAATCAAATGAATAAATGTTTTGATCAGTTATAACATTCCATAAACAAATTGGTTGGTCAAATCAAAATAATCGGTTAACAAAATAATATAGCTGTCAAAGAAAATAATATTAGTGAAAGTAAATGAGCAACAATAATTTTCGTAGTTGAAGTTAATTAGTGTAGTTATACATATATATATGATGATGACCAATGACCATGACATGAAGAGGTTTCTGTTACATTAATTATTTCTGCTGCTTCTATGCATGTGGTGAGGGTGACACAATTCCTATTAACTATGTACGTAGTATGGTTTTGATTTTTATCTAGACATATGACGTTAACACCATGAATGTAAAAGAAACCAAGGATATAAGTGTTTTGAATGCAACTTACTAGTTAATTTCTGTACCAGTTGCCAACTAGAGTGCATATCATAATACAACTACATCCTTCTTCACTTCACTACTATACTTCAGCTAGAGTGCAAAGTAATTAAATTTTATTGACTAAAAGATAGCAGATTTCAATCTCTTCACACACACACACACTTCCAATCTCTTCCTACGTGTAAGTTTTTTTTTATTTATCTTCTTCTTCTTCTAAACTAATGAAAATCATTTTCCTTTTTTCAATTTTTTTTTTTATCACTTCAATATAAAATCATCAAAAACTTCTCTCTCTTTTCATTATTCAACTTTTAAACAAAATGATATTTCATTGTTTGGTGATGCAAAACTAAACAATGGAAAAATTAATTTAACAAAATTTGGAAATGATTTCACACCTTCACCGGCTGGACCAGACAGAGCTGGTCAAATGGTTAATAAAGATGTTTTAACTTCTTCTTCCTCAATCGCTTTTTTTACAAACTTTTCGTTTTCTATTTCCCAAGTGCCAAATCCTGGATTTTCAGGATATGGTTTCACACTTTTTTTTACTTCGGAACCTTTGGAGTCCAAATATCCACCCGTTGGAAGGTTTGGACTACCAAAGAGTTTCTTAGCATTTGTTATTGATACCACTGAAGGTGAGGACCGAAATATGGTTGCTCATCTTAGTGTTAGTATCAATAACACTTTCGAACCACTAAAATTTGTTCCTATTAGTGATGAATTTCTACCCATCACTAATGGACAAATTTTCTATACTTGGATTGAGTATGACTCTCAATCCAATAATTTTTCAGCTTTTATGAACTATGCAAATGAAAAACCTCAACATCCGGTGCTATTTGGCACAATGGATTTGAGTGTTTTTTTTTTAAAATGACTCAACCCTTTATTTTGGGCTTTCTGCTTATTCCCTTCATCATTCTGAAATTTATGAGATTCACTCGTGGGATTTCCTTGCAATCTCCGATGAATCTCATCCACATCAGAATAATAATATTATTATAAAAATTGTATTGCCCATTGTTGCTGCTATTATAGTGGGAATAGGATTTCCTGCAGTAAATGTTTCACGCTGTTTTAAACAAGGACCGTCCGATCTAATCTGAATGGTTCAGATTGATTTGGACTGATTTTGTATAGATTCAATATGAACCGACCGATCTGAAATGGACGGATGAGATCTAAAACAGCGTGTAACTTTGTGATTTCCAACTGCAGAGAATCTTGATCCATTATAGTGTTGCTTATTTTAATAGGGCTAGTTTACTTTTATTTTGGATCCTTTAGTATATGTTTGTGGAGCATAGCCGGCCCATTCCACCAAGTACCTCAAGGAAGAGTGGAAATGGTGGAAATGGTGCAACTTAGAGATTAGTTTTTCTAGTTTTGTTGTAATTTTATTTTTCAGTTTTTATCTATTTTTCTTGTACAATCAAAGTGCTAGAGTGGTTTGTACTATAGCACTAATTATAAATTAATTATATATATTGGAATTTATCAGAATATTTGTGTTGATAAAAATTTAGCATTAAGGATTTTTAATTTTTTTTAACTCCAATGTATCTTTACCATATAAAAGTGTATCGTACGGTGTTGGTTTCAATCACTAATTGGTAATGGCATCATGGTTGTTTGTGAACTTCAACTATGGTTCACATGCATATTCATAGATTAATTTGATAAGTTACTTAGCAATAGTTGATTTTGCATGTTCCCATCCCACCTCATCCATTCACTACTAGAAAAATCTTAAATACCGACGGATAAAATCTGTCTCTAAAATGTAAATATTCCGTCACTAAACATGTTAGAGACAGAATTAAAGACGGAATTGATTCTGTCTTTAATTTCCTCGTCTCTAAACTATCAGAGACGAATTTTATATTCTGTCTCTGATTGGAGACGGAATTTAGCCGTCACCACCAAATAAAAATCTGTCTCTAAACATTTAATTCAAAACACAATAATCCGTCTCTACACATGAAATATATTGAGACTCATACCACTTGTCCTATAAAAGATATTGGCTAAAATCAAATTTAATTTTTTGAAAAATAAAAGTAGTTCTTAATATGTTATATGGTAGTTTAGTGTTCAGTATCCCTTTCTACTGTCTTTTTTGAATTAAAAGGTGAACTCAATAATATACTTAACTTAGGCTCCAGTGCCGATGACAATAGACATTTGAATTTCTATGTCTTTATTTATTTGTTTTTAAAGAACATATTGTATGTCACTTTATATATTTTTTTTTATAATAAAAATAATTTTATTAAAAGGTATTAGAGGTACACCATCCCTTACAATGAAAGTAGTCTGGACCCATGAAGGGTTGTAGAACTCTCGGCAAACCATATGCTCGAAATATTTTTATTAAAAGGTATTAGAGGTACACCTCCTGTTCTCATGTTTTTTGAGGAAGATAAATATAAAGGGGTTTTCTAACTTAGACCCTAGTTAGGTCTAAGTTAGCAAGGTGCACCTTTTCAATTGGACCAAAATACCCATTCTTTTTAATTAATTAACCAAAATACCCATTAGTAGACGTAGATCCAGTGTCGCGCGCGTACCGAAGGACCATGGTTACAGACCGTTGATTTCCATCAGACAGCCAAGATCTGATCTCATCAAGACTGTCTGATCAATCAGACAGCCCAGATCATCCTGATCCATCAGATTCCAGCGCCTGCGCCACACTGGATTACAACCTGGAGAGAGAAAAATTTGCTTTTTAAAAGTAGGACACGTGTCACACAATGGTTGGCTGGGCGTGATTTTTGTTCATTTAATACTTTGAACTCAATTATTTCGTTGTAAATTAATTTTTTATTTTTTTTATTTTTATACCAAAATTCATAATTTTTTTTTGTCTACAAATAGAGACTTGGTTTGTTTGATTTGGACACCAAAAAAAAAACGCAATTTTTCACTACTTAATCTTATTTTTTGTCTACTAAATACGTTACTTGTGTGTTGTAATTTAACACGCACCACTCAACCAACTCACTGAAACCATTATACCAGGAAAATAGTAGATAATATTCTGGAACTTTTGGTATATTTTATGAAATTTTTGGAGACCTGAAACTATTTTTAGTTAATTAAATGAGATAAAACGGTAATTAAAAACTAATGTTTGCTTCTGAAACCATTTTACTGGTAGAATGGTCGCACATAGTTGTATTCTGAAACCATTTTACTGGTAGAATGGTTTCAATGAGTAATTTATTAATTGTGTTTGCTTCTGAAACCATTTATCTGGTACAATGGTTTCAGAGAGTTGTAATCTGAAACCATTTTGCTGGTAGAATGGTTTCAGTAAGTTGATTATTAGTTATTTGCTTCTGAAACCATTTAGCTTGTAGAATGGTTGCACATAGTTGTATTCTGAAACCATTTTACTGGTAGAATGGTTTCAGTGAGTAATTTATTAATTGTGTTTGCTTCTGAAACCATTTATCTTGTACAATGGTTTCAGAGAGTTGTAATCTGAAACCATTTTGCTGGTAGAATGGTTTCAGTGAGTTGATGTAAGGTAGTGAAAAATGAGATTAAGGTAGTGAAAAATTGGGTTTTTTTTTCTGTGTCCAAATCAAACGAACCAAGTCTCTATTTGTAGAGAAAAAAAAATTATGAATTTTGGTATAAAAAAAATAAATAAAAAATTAATTTACAACGAAATAATTGAGTTCAAAGTATTAAATGGAAAAAAATCACGCCCAGCCAATCAGACAGCGACACGTGTCCTGCCTTTAAAAAGTAGATTCTTCTCTCTCCAGGCTGTAATCCAGTGTGGTGCACGCGCTGGAATCTGATGGATTCGGATGATCTGGGCTGTCTGATTGATCAGACAGTCTTGATGAGATCAGATCTTGGCTGTCTGATGGAAATCAACGGCCTGTAACCATGGTACTGCGGTACGCGCGCGACACTGGATCCGCGTCCATTGATGGTAATTTGGTTAATTAATTAAAAAGAATGGGTATTTTGGTCCAACTGAAAAGGTGCACCTTGCTAACTTAGACCCAACTGGGTCTAAGTTAGCAGCCCCCAAAATATAAATACCTATGTGATTTTTAAGTTTAAGGTCTACCTGTTTTGGACTGAAATATTGGTACTTCACCGGTTCACCTTGAATTTCTCAATTCGAAAAACAAAAATATAATTTCTTCCTTTTATATATAGCAATTTCTCTCTAACCCGAATAACATTAGGTATCTAAACTAGTTGCTTATAAAAAAAAGTTGACCAATAAATAAAGTATACTCCCTCTGTTCTCTATTACAAGTAACATTTCATTTTTTACGTTGATGGAATAATTAATGTATCTAACATATAATATAAACCAAACACATTAGTTATTAAATAAATTTAAAATTATTTTTTTATTAATTTAATTGAGACCCGAAAGAGTCCATACTAAAATGTTTCGAGGGAAGACAATGTACATTACTGAAGTGGTCATATAAATTTGAAAGGAAAAAAAATGCTAGATTAAGAATTGGGTCATGTTAACATGTGCACCAAGTGCACATGTTAAGTTACCTAAAAAGGAAATATAGCATTTAATGATACAAAATATTTAATGTTTAAAGAGTTGAATTCACAAACTTAACATTTAATGTTTACCACATTTATCTTCTTAAGATACATGTTAACATTCTCCTTAAGAATTAAGATGATTAATTACCCTTAGATTTACGGACTTGGTCACATGAGTTTATTTTATGATGATGTCATAATATCATTGAATTCTAACCTTTGACGACACTGAACTGTAGCAGCCCCCTACTTTTTTTAATTAATAGGTACAGTATATATCAAAGAGTTGACAAATAAATTTTAAAAAAAGAGTGTTAGATTAAGATGATTAATTAACCTACATTAATGGACTTGGTCACATGGATTCATTTATGACATGTCACAATATCATTGGTCAGAGCAAAATATTGAATTATAACATGTCTTTTTTGTTCTGTAATAAAAAAAAGTCCTTTTCTTTATACTTATATATGAGGCCCATAGAGTATCAAAAAATTGACCAATAATTTCTTTTACTAATTAAAGAATTGACAATAAATAAAGCATTTTTATTTACGAAAGAATTTACCAATAAATAAATGTATGCATACTAAAGTAGTTAAGTGGTCCAAATTTCACTTTCAAAGAAAGTAAATAAGTAGGAAATTTTAAGTTTTTTTTAACAAGACAAAATGATATATATATATATATATATATATATATATATATATATATATATATATATATAAAGTAATCTTTTTAGCATAAGGCGTGCCAAAGTAGACTAGAAAAGTTACAAGAGAACCACAAAATAAAAACCATAAAAGCTGACTAGCCCACCAGATATGACAGTTTAAAACTAAAGTACTACCCGTCGGAACAGTTTGTGGTTTCTCTCAATCCACACGCAAACAAGTCAAATGAGTTGCATGAAAGATCGTCGTGCTCGAAGACCTCCTGCTGAAATAGTAAACTGAATGAAATGATGCGATAGAGTCTGAGCAGTCACCAATATATAGTCAGTTTAATCTCCACCGTTATATATTACTTGTAATTAATATTAATATTTATATCAACAGTCTCATAAGATTTGAGCGAGATAGTTCTATTAATTAATTTATTCATTCTTAAAGTGTTAACTAAAATGTTTTGAGAGAAAATTTAATTGTTTAGTTACGTAAGATATATTGTGTTTGAGCTTATATCTCTCTCAATAGATTCTATACCATTCATTTCACGCATCTATATATATGATATCCTAGAGTAGACTTGTCCATAAAAAAACTCCTAGCTTCTACAACATAATTTGTTGCATAAGATGTCTTATTTTAAAAAGCTTATAATAATGAACCTAGCATTAATGCTGTTTGTGATTCTCTTGTTTATCATGAAAGTGGAAGCAACCACTATCCAAAATTGAGCCACATCACGAAGCATGTAAGTAGTTAATTAAGTTCAACTGCATCAATTCATGTTTTTTTTTTAATCTAATTTCATTATTTAATTTTCTTTCCATTTGAAATTTATGTATATATAGTTTACTAATTATTCATTCACCATGTTTCTGCCATGTTTATGAATCTTAAAGATGCACGCCTACTTTATACTCTTGTTACTGATCATCCACAGTTGCACAACTATGAGATTCCTCCTCCTGCAATATAATGATCAGTTAATGGTCACACTCTCGACCAGGGGTGTTCATGATTCATGGACTTCAGAGCAAAACTTTTGTAAACACTTATATACACATGAATGAATGTAAGGTGTTATGACTATTATAAGTAAATTATAGGTTGTTGGAGTGAAATTACCAATTTGTATTTCTTTTATTATTAGGATTCGAATTTGATAGTTCGGAGATTTCGTATGAATTTTGTTGATTGTATTAATGAATTAAGGCTTTATTTGATTTATTTGATTGTTCAATTTTGTTTTTTATTTTATTAGGTGCCTCTATGTAATTTCATTTTTGAATTTGGTCCCTCTAAATGGATAACTGAGCATAAGAAAGATCATTAGTTATAGTCTTTTGACAAATCATCATCGCTTGTCACGTCACATGCTGCGACGTCAGCCTCCATTTGCCACACATGCGTTTTTTAACAGACTTGACGCTAAGGATCAAAACAAAAAAAAATTATATTTCAAGGCCTATTTAAAAAAAAAGTACAAGAAAAAAAAACCATACACTCGCAAACTTACAGGGACATATTAGATAGTTAAGCCAAAATTAAATGGAACAATAATGTCTTCTTTGTTTTGGTGAACATGAAACAATAATGTCTATTAAGAATTTTTTTTTTGTTAGACTGGCGATGACGGGCCATTGAAAACTCACACACATAAAGTAGACAGACCGAGGTTCAAACCCCGATCATACCGGTTGAGGTAGAATTTGTGGCAAAGCATTATACATGGTTTTCTCTGTTATATTCACTGCCGGGGAATACACAGGGAGTAGCTTAGAGATTCAAAGGATCTGATATATTCACAATGAAGAAACGAGAATTTGGAATAGTTTCTGGCACTGGTTATTTTCGGTTTGTTAAAGGATATGGTATTATGGAAACAGAGCTTATGGATTTAGTTAATCTTAGAGCAACTATTAAACTCAATGTAACAGTGAAACATTATTAGAATTTCAACCAATAATTGTTCTCAAGCCAAGTTAATTAGTTATGCTTAAATGTTTCTGAATTCTGATATACAAAGTTTAAACAAAGAAATGCTATTTATTTTGAAGTCCCACATCGGTGAGTGGAAACAACAGATACCAAAGAGTTGGGTATAAATAAAGGGCCCGAATATTGAACAATTCATATCTTTCTCGGCCTTTTGGCTAAGAACAAGTGTAGTATCTGTTCTTATTAGTTTAATATCTGATATGTGATTCATTGAGTCACATGATATTAAATTACTTTTTTTAGGGGGAGAAGCAACTTCAATAGCTTGCTATTAGGCTTCTCGAGTGTTGCCTTTGCGTTGCATTATTGCATCGGCCGGCTTACTCCTTCAATACCAGTTCAATTTTTTCTAAATTTCTCATTTTGTTCGCCTATTTTAAACTAAATGAGATAATTAAGATCATAATAATAAGATCATTAAGTGGATTGGTTTATAAGATGAGATAGAAGAGAACACAACAACATATTTCTTTGCCATTGAATCATCCATGGAGAATATAATGCCAAACAATTTGGAAAAGTTTCTTCAAAATAATCAAAGGCTTGATGAAGTGTGTTTGATAGTGGTCGACTTGTTGGGATCTTGGGCCATACAAGTGGCAAACAAGTTTGGCATCCCTACTGCTGGCTTCTGGCCAGCCATGCTTGAATCATATCTTTTGATTGCAGTCATACCTCAAATGCTTAGGAGTGGAATCATCTCTGATACATGTTTGTTGTTTCTCTAATAATCTAGACGATTCTTTTTATAAAAAACAACTATTTTTTAATTCATGCATTAAATGTTAGCATAAGTTCTCTCAAGTGTCTATCAAGAAATAAAATGAAAAACAAAACCCTCTAAATGAGTAGTTCAATAATAAAAGTTGAGACAAACCTACGTTTATCTCGGTGGTGTTAACTTGAAATTTTAAAACACACTTTCTCAAATATTTATGTTTCAATATTTACGGTGTCAATTTAGGTGTTGGATCAGTACATATACAATTTTACTTTGACTATAATTGAACTTTCACTGGTGGACAATGAAATTGGTCTTCAAATTTGTCTAGGCTCGATATGATTTTATTTTTTTTAAATGATAATGGTTGAAAATAACAAAGTTGAAAATACACAAATTTGAAGCAAATTATGTTAGAAAATACATAAATAATAGAATATTGAAAATAACATGAAAGCAATTGATCACTAATTTTCTTATTTAGATAACAATTGGAAATAGACAACATTATGATATTACAAGACAAAATACTACCACATTAACAAATTTCAAATTAAAACAACCGCAATTACATATTTAAATAGAACAACATCAAGTTAATTCATTCTTCTGCGATTTGCACCGGCTCTGTTGTTTGTTCTCTTCAGTCGTGTGTTAAACATATGTTCAACAAGTCTTACAAGCCATTCAGGTTTCCCAAAGAAAAATACATTATGTCCTAAGAGCAAACCTGATATTGCCCCACACGCATATCCTATTGCTACTGCTTTCCAACCAAATCCTGATTCCTCTTCATCTTCAGATATTGAATGTGGTGACTGATCTTCATCATTTTTGCATGATTTAGACAATGGTAATCCACATAACAGTGTATTTCCTTCATAGGAATCATTTCCAAATGTACCAAATTGTTGACCTGTAGGTATGATTCCCTCAAGCTGGTTTAGTGAAAGGTTCAAGAATGAGAGAAAATTCAGCTTTGTGAGAGCCATAGGAATCTCACCAATCAATTGGTTCCTTGAGAGGTCCAACCACTCCAAATTTCTCAAATAACTCAATGATTGTGGAATGGTACCTGTGATTCCATTGTTTGAAAGGTTAAGGCCTTTGAGAAATTTTAAATCTCCTATGACTTGTGGAATTTCACCTTCAAACATGTTATTTGATAAATCGATAGTTGTGAAAGTAGTCAATATCCTCGTTAGCTCCATAGAAAAACCTTTCATTATGACCACCACAGAATCATTATAGATCGAGGACTTACCCATGTATTGCAAACCAATTTGGCTACCATTAACATTCATCATTCCTTGAAATTTCTTAATACATGATGTTGGTAATGGACCACTAAAATTGTTGTTAGAGACATCAAAAATTCGCAACTTGGTAAAAGGATGTTTGGTGCTAGAGCATGTGATTGTACCATGAAGTTTGTTTGATCTTAAACTCAGTACTTGTAACTCTGGCAGAATTCCTAGCCAATTGGGAAATACATCTTCTATGATGTTGTCTCCAAGGTCCAAAACTTCAAGATTTTTGCAATGAACCAAAGAGTATGGTAATGGTCCTTCCAATTGATTGCCATTCAACTTTATAGTCTTAAATTGATTTTCTTTGGAAAAGTTTCTAGGCATACTTCCATAGAAGTTATTCATTTGCAAATCTAATACAGAAAGAGAAGGAAGTGTTCCTAGACATTGTGGGATCATGCCTGTTATTTTGTTGTGTGCCAAATTGAGCATACTCAAGGCCCATGCATTGCAAAATGCGGATGAAATGTTTCCCGTGAAGTTGTTATTTGAGAGTAAAAAGTATTGAATGCCACTGGGTGGAATTGGAAGATTTCCTTGCAACTTGTTGAAACTAAGATCAATGTATCCAATGTTTTCCCATGAGTTAAAGAGTTTAAGAAACCATTTGGGAATTTTTCCATGAATGTTGTTATGAGAGAGATCTAATGAATGGAGATTTGGTAGTCGTGCTAGGAATTTAGGAAAACTATTAATATTAGCAGAAGATAAATATACACTTTCAAGGTAAGGTGAGATGGATTCAACATTGTTATCAATGTTGATAGGAAGAAAATTATTGTGTGACACATCAAGGAAATTTAGTATTTTAAATTTTGAAAATTGGTGAAAATCCACAACACCGCCTAAATTTGTTGATGACAAATCTAACTGGGTAAGATTTTGGAGTTCAAATACTGAATTTGGAAAATGACCATGGAGGTTGTTATTAGAGAGATTCAAATATTGAAGAGAATAAGTTGTGAACTCACCAATGAACCCTGTGAGGTGGTTGTTGCTGAGGTACAACTCTACCAATGAAGGCAAATAATAACACCATTTCGGAATTGTTCCATTTAACATGTTATAGCCTAAACTCACAACTTTCAATTTTGAACGTTTAGCGACTTCAATTGGAATTGGTCCAACTAGTTTATTATCGGATAAACATAAATTAGAAAGTTGAGGTAGCTGAAAAATTGATGATGGAATTATGCCTGTTAGGTTGTTAGCGTAAAGTGTTAAAAATTCCAGTTTGTTTAACTTTCCATAAACATTTGGTGGGATGTTACCGCTAAAGTCATTATCTGAAAGATCACATGAAATGAGATGTGTGAGGTTTGAAAGTAATGGAGAGATCTCACCATTAAATTTATTTATTGAAAGGTCCAAATATGTTAGTTGGGTTAGGTTCCACAAAGATAGAGGAACCATCCCTTCAAAATGACACCCTGTGAGTGCTATTTGACTAAGAGACTTCAACTTACCTATGGAATAAGGAATTTCACCTGAGAAAGCAGAGAAGGAGATGTACAAGTACCTCAAAGGAGTGCTCCAATTGGACTTTGGAAGTTGACCACTAAGGTTGTTGTTATATGACAATTCCAGTTTTTGAAGATTAGGTAAAGAGAGGATGTCACTTGACAAATGTCCATGCAACCTAGTATATGATAGGCTAAGAGAAACTAAAGAGGATGAAAAATTCTTTAGCATAGACAAAGAACTCTCTCTGATTGAAGACAGATCCACGCTATCCAGATAAAGCTCCCTTAAATTAGTAGCATTGCGAATAAGTTTCTTCCATGTGAATGGATTGAGTTTCAATTCCATTACCAAGTGATTGCTAAGATCAAGTGATACTAATTTTGACAAACGAGAGATTGTGGAGGGAATATTACCACTGAAGTAAGAGCTTGACAGATTTAGATGTGTGAGGTTCACTAAATCACCAATACCAACATGCACTGAAGACCCGGAAAAATCATTAAAAGCTAAGTTGAGTTGTTGAAGGTGTCTAAGCTGGAAGATAGTGCTATTGGGATGTAATTCACCTTTCAGATTGTTGCAACTAAGATCCAAACCAATCACGTAATCTGAAACGGTGTCACATGTGACACCATCCCACTCGCAACAATCTGTACTGTTTTTCCAAGATTCCGTCTTGAAAGAAAAAGAGGAACAACTCGACCACCAAATATCAGGTTCAGATGAAGTATTGACAACAAATGAGTTCTTGAATTGTAACAAGGCAGAGTTGTCGTGATGGTTGCATAATGAGAAAGTGTAGGAAGTAAAATGAGTAAGCAACAGCAAAAAGAAGTGAAAGGTAAAAGAAGGCAATAGAATAAAAAAGGAGCCCATTTAGAGCAACTTACACTTACAATCTCTTCTCAATATTATTTCTTTTTTACTTGATGATTTTTGTTGATGTATCAATTGATTAACTTCTATTTATTTATATAGGAAACATAACCTGAAACTAAAGCATTGATACATATGATACGATGGGCAAGGATAAAAAAAATTGACTTACAAACTGAGTCTTGGTATATGCCCTTCAATAGGGGGACAATGGGCATGTTTTTCTTCAACCGTATGGAGCACTTCAATAGGAAGAAGAATTTTTTGTGGGTGCAATTATAGTGATATGATAAATAAATGTCAACAACATTAATTATCCATTGAAATGTATAACCTCTTCTACAAGAGAAGACCAAGACTCTTTAAGTAGTAATTTTTTTTTTGGTTATCATGATATTGGTACGAAGTTTCCACCGAAGTTAGCGATTACTAATCTTCGTCGTGGAACCTGTGGGGCACGCAAAGTGGGTTCTTCCCTCCCAACCGAATTTTCTCCATACTTATCAGCCAGAAATCGAACCTTTGACCATAAGGGGACCAATTCATTGTTGATTCTTTTAAGTAATAATTTACAATGAGTAATTTGGATCAAAATTAACTGATAAAATCAAGAAAATATATAACAAATGTCAAGAGCAGAGAGACTTAACTTCTTCAATTGTACACAGCAATGAAGTTGAGGGAGGATATTTTACACAAGTTAAATCAGACATTTTATGATGATTTTGATACCGGTGTTAATGCATCAGAGGTGTAGTGAAGGGGGATATTTTTTACCATTTTTTAAACAGGTGTAAGAATCCAAAATTATATAAATTTAACTACCAACATCAGTTTTACACTAGGTCAACCCTTTTACACCAACATTAGTTTTACACTAGGTCAACCCTTTTACATTACTCATATAAGTCCAAAATAAATGGTTGAAGCAAATGACATGAATTAAAGTACCAAAGATAGAGAAATGTAAATATGAACAAACAAAATCTTTGACAAAGTTACCTGATGAATGACTGAAAATTCCACATAAAACAAACCAATGCAAAGAAGAACATTGCCTAACAGATGTAACGAAAACAAACAAAAAAAAATTACTGATTAGTAATTAATAAATGATAGAATTAGGAAATAAATCCTTCAAGAAATAATAGTCCAATTAATTAGATTAGTCCTTGCATTTGTCTAACATCATCAATATTTAAAATTCAAACTCTGGCAAATTTCAAGAAATGAAGCATCTCTAATAGACATGTCATGTTAAACCAAGAATAGAGGTATCATTTGCAATAAAATAAACAGGGACAAATCCAAGACCTAAACACAATGAACAGGGATTAATGTCATGTTAAAGAGGGACAAATCCAAATCAATAAGCAAGCATGACTTTAAATCCATTAAGCCAAAAAACCAATACTTTCACTTCAGGCTTGGCCATGGCCTCAAAAAGGTCCTAATTAAGTAAGATATGTATACCTATACAATAGGTGAAAGAAATCAACCACTTATTGTCTCAATTCCATCCTCCTAGGAGTCCTGCAAATAAAATAACAGAATCAAAATGCTGAACAATGCCTAAGAGTTGGTGGACAATATTACAACCACTTGACATAAGATTTTGAGAGTGAAAATAACCAAAAAAGAATATCACACAGATTAATACATATCATGAAATTTGCATATATGATTTCATATAAAAGCACAGAAATAAGACCACAAAGCCATCAGTTTTTCATTGAGACATTTCATCGAACATTTTGAATGCTCACTTTCACAATAAAAGGAACATTAAGCTTTTACCTCTGACAATAATGTAGATGCACATGGACTTGCTCCAGAAACTTTCAATACAATAGAATGGATCTTGAATCCGAAAATGAAACCAATAAAATTGCTGTTCCGATTCAGAATCTACCAAACTCTGAAATTTTTAGAAAGAAATACCAACTGAAATGAACAAAATGATAGAACAAGAAAGTGGCATAAATAGATCGATTCTATTCGTTTAACCGGAGGGACTAAAGTAGCATAAATCAAACTACATCCTCCCTAAAATGGATCAACTGAAATACAAACTGCTTAATACCAAGAAAAATTGAGACTTAACCTAAAATGCACCTACAGAGTCCTTACATATTCCGGTGCATCAACCCTTTTCCCAGCCACTGTATGATACAAATACATCTTCTCCACTCTCTGCCCATCTTCCATATAACAATCTGCTTGTTCATTTTTCGTTGAAGATCTCCACATTCAACCTCGGCATCTTCTTAGTCAATGTTTTGCATGTTCCAACTTCCAAGGGTCACCTTGCACGATGACATCCAAAGGGATTGCATTGTTTCATACTTCCCTATATCTGAAAGAAGTGCTTTGTTTCCGAAAGGACAAGGCAGTAAGCTTGATTACAAATGATTGAGAGGATGCTACTTATAGAACATATCCTCCTATAACTTATTCTATGCCACGTAGGCTTGAGTGTAACAAACTTGTATTGCAAGAAAACTAACTTGTAGTGCAAGATAACTAGCTAGCTGCAACATATATATTGTAATACATTTCTGATCCTTTGTATATACTCTAACATGAGCTTGCGAAGCTTTTTGCATCCGTTCAATACATTGAACATTCGCTTGTTATTCTTACCAGCAAATGCGCTAGAGTACGGACATTTCAAGCTTTTCTGCATACTTTCCAATGTAAAGGAAGACTTGGTCGGTCAACTGAGCTGAGAGTGATAGCCGTCTCAGTCGCTTGGCATGATTGCACTACGCTCCGAAACCTTCATCCAGTGGCTGCATTGTAACAGTGTCAAGTTTGTTACATTGAGGATACATAACCTACATTGTAACAGTGTGATATAGCTTTAGCTTCCTACCATGTCTTACCTATAGTTGATCTCCCAAGTGTAAAAAAATTTATGCAATCAACATTCTAAGGAGACACTTATGACTTAATTGCAAATACTTATCATGCAAGTTTGACAACTTTTGAGGTTTTGAAAAAGTTCAACATCTATGATCCAATTCATATACCTATTAAGGCTAAGGTTAATGTTACGTACTGTCAATTGTTCTTGTGGGAATAGCTATATTTTAAAAGATTATGGCTTGTTTATTACCTATCCACTTAGGCCTAGGGATACTCTTGAGAAGTTTGCAAGCCATTCTTAACTTAAGGAAAGATTGATATAGAATTTCTATTTCAGTAAGGAAGTGGGACAGTGTTCATTCCGGGAAGGGGTATGTATATTACCCTTTTCTCCCATCACCTTTTGATGTTCTCCCTCATCTGATATATTTAATATAAATAAATCAGTTAGAGTATATTTAAATGAATTACTCTGTCATAGGAATTATTTCCAAATGTATCAAATTGTTGACCTTTAGGTATCATTCCCTCAAGATGGTTTTGTGAAAGGTTTAAGAAAGAGAGAAAATTCAAATTTGTGAGAGCCATAGGAATCTCACCGCTCAACTGGTTCCTTGAGAGGTCCAACCACTCCAATTTTTTCAAATAACTCAAAGATTGTGGAATATTACCTGTGATTCCATTGTTTGAAAGGTTAAGTCCTTTGAGACAATTTAATTCCCCGATACATTTCGGAATTTCTCCTTCAAACATGTTATTTGATAAATCAATAGTTGTGAAAGTAGTAAATATCTTTGTCAGCTCCATAGAAAACCCTTTCATCATGACCACCACAGAATCATTATAGTACTGCCAATCAGAATAGAACATTCTTTGACCCATGTATCGCAAACCAATTTGGCTGTCATTCAAATTCATCATTCCTTGAAATTTCTTAATACATGATGTTGGCAATGGACCACTAAAATTGTTGTTAGAGACATCAAAAATTCTCAACATGAGAAATGGATATTTGGTGCTAGAACATGTGATTGTACCATAAAGTTTATTTGATCTTAATCGCAGTACTTGTAACTCTTGTAGAGTTTCTAGCCAAATTGGAAATACATCTTCTATGATGTTGTCTCCAAAGTCCAAAACTTGAAGAAACCTGCAGTGAGCCAAAGAGCGTGGTAATGGTCCTTCCAATTGATTGTCATTCAACTTTATAGTCTCAAATCGATTTTCTTTGGAAAAGTTTCTAGGCATGCCTCCAGAGAGGTTGTTCATTTGCAAATCCAATACAGAAAGAAAAGGAACTGATCCCAGACATTGTGGGATCATGCCTGTTAATTTGTTGTGTGCCAAATTGAGTACACTCAGGTACCATGCATCGCAGAATGTTGAAGAAATGTCTCCTGTGAAGTTGTTATTTGAGAGTAAAATGTATAGAATACTATAAGGTGGAATTGGAAGATCTTTCAACTTGTTGAAACTAAGATCAATCGATTCAATGAACTCCCATGAGTAGAGATTCTTATGAAACTATTTGGGAAGTTTTTCGTCAATGTTGTTATGAGAGAGATCTAATGTTCGCATATATGGCTGTTGTGCAGGGAATTTAGGAAAACCATTCACATTACTAAAAGATAAATCCAACCTTTCAAGGTAAAGTGATGAGATGGATTCAACTTTGCTATTGATGCTGACAGAAAGAAAACTGTTGTGTGAAAGATTGAGGTAATATAGTTTTTAAAATTTTGAAAATTGGTGAAAATCCAAAACACCGCTCAAGTTTGTTGATGATAAATCTAAGGAGGTTAGATTTTGCAGTTTAAATATTGAATTTGGAAAATGACCCTGGAGGTTGTTATTAGAGAGACCCAAATAATTCAGAGAATAAGTTGAGAACTCACCAATGAACCCTGTGAGGTGGTTGTTGTTGAGGCCCATCTCTACCAACGAAGGCAAATGGTAACACCAATGTGAAATTGTTCCACTTAACATGTTATAACCTAAATCCACATGGCTCAATTTTGAATATTTTGTGATTACAATTGGAATTGGGCCAACTAGTTTATTATTAGATAAATATAAAATAGAAAGGTGAGTTAGCAGAAAAAGTGATGATGGAACTTAGCCTGTTAGGTTGTTAGAGGAAAGGTCTAAATGTTCCAATTTGATTAAATTTCTATAAACATTTGGGATGTTACCGCTAAAGTTATTATATGAAAAATCACATAAAATGAGATGCGTGAGGTTTGAGAGTAATGGTGAGATCTTACCGTTAAGTTTATTTTTTGAAAGGTCCAGATATGTTAGTTGGGTGAGGTTCCACAAAGATAGAGGAACCATCCCACCAAAATTGCATTCTGGAAGGGCTAAATGAGTAAGAGACAAAAAATGAGTTCTTGAATTGTAACAATGCAGAGCTGTCATGACGGTTGCATAATGAGAAAGTGTAGGAAGTAAAATTTGTAAGCAGCAGCAAGAAGAAGAACTGAAAGGTAAAAGAAGACAATAGAATAAAAAAGGACCCATTTAGAGAAACTTATACTTACACTGTCTTCTCAATATTATTTCTTTTTAACTTGATGATTTTTGATGTACCAATTGATTACCCTCAATTTATTTATATATACGGAACATAACCAGAAACCTAGCATTGAGTCTTGGCATGCTTTTGTTTTGTAGTATGGAAAGTTTTTCATCTACCGTATGGATCACTCCGGTAAGAAGAATTTCTGTGGTTGCAATTTTAAGTGATATGATAATTGACAACAACATTAATTTATTAGCATCATCCACAAAAATGTTTAGTCTATATTTAAGATAAGTAAGATTAAGAATTTTGAACCGTATGTAGCACTGAAGTTGGAATCATTTTGCAAGTTGTAGCTTGCGTGTATGACAACTTAATTGTGTCGAAAAGAACCGGAGACTTAGACTTTTCAAAATGTACAGAGTGATCATGGATTCCTCTTACAAACACTAATGCACGGAGGAGATTTTACATAGATTCCAGAATTTCTTAATATGCTCAACTTAGTCCAATGTTGCTTATGCATCATGAGACTGGTCTAAGTTGTAACTTATGATAACACCAAAGAATCAGTTACTATGAAATTACATTAAGGCAATTGCCACGAGTTTCCAAAAATATTGAAAAAATAATTTTATAAAACGTAATTTATATTGCATAAGCTCAAAAATAAGCTAATTCAAACGAGTCCTTAATCAATTTGACATACATAATAAATCAAGCTATTTTTACAATTTTACCCCTTTACTTTTCCTTAATTTTATGTATTTCTTAGGTTAGTAGTGAAATATTTCCACACACTTTCCTTAACGCTCTTTAGAGTAGTTAAGAAATCCACAGTTGAGGGACATATACAGTTCCTCCTTCAGCACAACCTCTTGGAAAAAAAAGGATTCACTGTTGAGAGCCGACGAGAAATATCAGCCAGTTTTAGGGCTAACTTTCAAGTTCTACAACAGACTGATAGACTAAGAGAGATTAAAGAGGATGAAAAAGTAATCAATTGACTGAAGTCATGTCTACCCCATTCAGATGTTGGTGTCTTAAGCTTTAATTGCATTAAGAATGAGATTCTTCTATGTGAATGGATCAAGTCTCATCAAATCACGATAGTAGAGATCAAGTGAAGTTAATTTTGACAAATGAGAGATTATGGAGGGAATATTACCAGTGATTCCAGTGTATGATAAATTTAGATGTGTGAGATTCACCGAATCACCAATTCCAGGATTGACTGAAGACCCTGAAAATTCAATGAAAGTCAGGTTAAGTTGTTGAAGTTGCTTGAGCTGGAAGATAATGCTACTCGAAGGGAATTTACCTCTGAGATAACTGTAACTAAGGTCAAGAACGATCATGTGAACTGACACGGTGTTGCACGTGACAGCATCCCATCGCAATAATCTGTACTGCTATTTCCAAGATTCGATCTTAGAAGGAGTGGAGGAACAAAGTGACCATTGTCCAGTTTACATGTTGACAACAAATGAGTACAATCAATTATATAGAAATGCTCTATTATATAAAAGAGATAAAATACAACTAAATCCTCAATTCTGTTATTGAAACTAACTTACTAACTGGAAAGGAATGCAGTGTACAATAGAAGTCCAATTTACAAACCTATGTGTAAACATTTAAAAAAGCTATATTAAACTAATTCATTCCTCTTCTATTTGCTTTGCCTCTATTGTTTTTTCACTTTTATGTCAAACATACTTTCGACAAGTATTAAAAGCCATTTTGGTTTCCCAGTCAAAAATACATAATATCTTTATAACTACACACAACCAACACATTTGTAGGGTAATTTTGTACACATGCCACTCCCATATTCAATTTCAGCAAATCCTACTTGGAAAAAGACAAAAAAAACTACTTCATTTGGCCAAAATTTGAAATGCTATTTCCCTCCTACGAAATGGGCCAACATATACCAGGCCAATGCTATCCGGCCCAACTTGATCCACCCCATTTCTCCAGTTTCCTTCAGGCCAAACAAAAAAAAATGCTAGACAGAATAACCATGGTGGTTTTTAAGTTTACAAAAGGATTTTGGTATATAAGTTCCGGTATTTTAGTTGCTAATAGATTTGGTTTCACACAACCCACTGCTATTTATCTCTATCCTCGATTACAGAATAACGAGTTCTCTTTGATGAGACTGATCCAATAGATTTTCCGGTGTTTGATGTCAACGTCACCGACGCCATGGCTAATAGCAGTCAAGTATTGGTATGTTAATTTTAATGCTTACTTTTCAATCGAACCATCCTACGTATATTTATAGGGATTTTAATCTTTGAAATTATTCTTTTTTAGCATTTTCCAAACAGGATTTCTAAATATGTTCTGTTGGACAATCAACGTCGAATTAATCTTAGAGATGTTGAAACCGGAAGAATTATCCGTTGTCCAATCGCCACTTCCGGCCGCTACAAATATGAAAGGTGTATAAGTGAAGGTTGGAATGATTACAAGTTGGAGAAAATGTTGAATGCTGGAGATTTGTTGAGGTGCACAATTGAAAACCCACCAAGATATATGAATATCGAGGTTATACGTCGCTGAGGACGTGGGTGGTTACTAATGTTGAAGTTATATCCAGATGTATTTTGGAATTCGTATTTATGGTCGATGTTTAACATAAAGATACTTTGTATTTAATCTAGCACAATTATGTTTGGTACTTATATAATGTAGCACCATTATGTTTTAAAGTAATGTACCTTGAGATGGATATATATTTGTGGCTATTAATCTATTTGATGTCTTCCTTACGAAAAATATGTCAAATGCAATATCATGAAAACACTATATATATCAATGTCAATTATATATGAGTGGATGGTATGCATACACCATATGGCTAATAAAATATATGGAGAACTTTACTAAATTACCTTTAGTAACAGGAAATTTTTTTTTTGCAAAATTAGCTTTACAATTGCCTTTTTTATGTATATCAGGATTGAAAACGACACCTCTTTTTTGTGTTCTCAAGACTTGATACTTAATATTTGATAGTAGGTCACATTAATAAAATTTGTTTTTTTCATTGATAAATCACTTTCAAAGAATTCACATACAAACAATTTTTATGACACAAACAAGTTGACTACCATTATTTCCTTTTTACTTTCTTGAAGTGGTCATAAAAAACTATATTTTGCTTGGGTCAATGGAGCTATCAAAAGACAACTTTTCTGTCATTGCATGAAATGGTAGTATCATTTTTAGTATCACTTTTCACCTTAGTTTCTATGTCACTCTCTTACCAATCTCATTACACAATTCATGCTTAAAAAAACGAAAAGGCAGGTACCATTGTTGCACAAACAATGGATATATCTCAAGCAAAACTAGCAAGATTTAATAGAAAGCAGTACCAACATAAGCAATCCAGCAATAAGAATGTTGAATCTACAGGTTTATGTATCTAATATATATATTATTGAATTCATTTTTGAATCAAATGGATTGTATATTTTGATTAAGTTCTTACACTACAAGAAAAAAGGAATATAGTGGCAGCCAACTAGCTGCAGTTGGCTAATATCCGTCGCCGCTTTCAACATTCACCGCAGTTCAAACCGGCAGTTCAAACTGCCCCTGTTTGCTTTTAAGATTGCACGCGTGCTATGATCTCTATAATTGCATTCGCTCAGTCGGAACACTCTTTTATGAAAACATAAATCTGAATCACGTTGTCAATTAGGGATTTAGCACTTCCTTGCCATCCGCCGCTTTTCCGGTTGTAGCTCCGATTACTCTCTCTCAACACAGGTTCCTATCTCCTCCTCTCTCTCTCTCTCTCTCTGTATCACTCTTTGTATCTCTCTCTATCTGCGATTACTTAATTGTTTGTTAACTTGATTATGATTATTTTGAGTGACGATAATTTGTTAATTTGTTAATTTCTTGGATTCTTTACAGTTTGATTTTAGGTTTTTTGAGTTTAGTGGTTTAATTTCTTGGATTCTTCTGTTGTTTGATTGTTAGGGTTTTGATAGTTTTGAAGATGGAATGTTAATTTTCCCTTTGGATTTTGCTTGAAGCTGTTCTGGTATGGTTAATGCTGATATTTCTTTGTACTTTTTTTCTTGTTCTTTATCTGTTGTATTTAGTTTTTGTTGCAAAATTACCTACCCATTCTTGCCACTTGAGTTTCATTCCTGATATTAATGGATCTGCAATTACACAATTTAAGCTGTTAAGTTTTATCAAAAATCAACAGCACTAAATTGAACTCACACTACAGTAATTAACCAGTTTGCAGATGTAGGGCTTATAATCAAAATTGCACAACATTTCCACAACCTCTGTACATTCTCAAGTGACTGAGATGGATATATATGTTGTTTTTAATTGGACAATGGTGAAAGATATTATGTGGAAAGATATTCTTCTAATTTCTATGAAGTGCTTATTTGCTTATTTCTATTTCAATTTATGAAAGATATTTTGTTTTTAATTCCCTATCTCTCCCGTGGAAAATGTAATTTTATAGTTTTCATGATACAGGAGGAGTTAGAATTAGAAACACATCGCAAAGAAAATTCTTCTCTGACTGATGCTGCATACACAACAGTTTTTGGAAAAGAACATCCAGGACGTGTTTGAGGCGTGGGATAAAGTGTTCTCCCATCTCAATACCTTGGAAGCTCACAAGAGCTCCATCCAGTTTCTAATGATTTCATAAAGAAGCATTTTCACTCATATTCCTTATATCTTATTGATATTTGTGTTGTATGTTTTTATAGACTTAATCTCTTATTGAAATTTACATTGAAGCTCCATGATAATAGAAACTAGCAAATAGAAAACTATCATTCAAACATGTTATACAATTAATCTATTTACTTGCATTTAGACTTAGATGATTGTAATTAGTTAAACTTGTGAATTTTAAATTTAAGCTTAGTTTTAATATTTTAACTTTAGATGTTAATTTGCTTGTCTATGTTATGATATTTTTTACACTTCAAACGTTGTGGTAATGTATAGTTTTGGAAATATAAGCTCTGCAAAATTGAAATCTAGTAGAAGGTGTTGACATGCATGTTCAACTCCTGGGTTTTATATCCTAAGTCGTGACTCTATTTTATCTATAAGATAACATAGCATCAACTAAATCTTGCAGCTTTCTTATATCCTTGAATTCGATGGAGCATATAGTGGAAATCCTGGAAGGTCTGGAGCAGGAGCTGTGCTGCGTGATGGGAACCAGGTGTCTACTCTATGCATCAATATTCATATTTGTACTATAAAGCTATATGCTATATATCAAATGTAGTAACCCTTGGGTCTCTTTACAGGTTCAGCGCTTCAGTCAAGGACTGGGCACTCAGACAAATAATTCTGCTGAATATCAAGGTTTAATTTTGGGATTGAAAGAAGTAGCCAACCAAGGATATGATCGTGTTTATGTTCGAGGTGACTCTCAGCTTGTTTGCAACCAGGTTAGTTCCCTTAGAGAGAGTATGCATTGACCAATCGTGGTCTATATTTCACTACTTAACTTGCATCTGAATGAAATGAATGATGATAAAAAGAAAAACATAATCCAATTGTTTCAAAAATATTGCATGTTGATTTGAAATTACAAGCAATTATATGGTTTCTACATTTTGGACAAGAGAAAATTATGGATTTGAGGATTGAGGAAATCATAGGTGGTTAAGTTAAAAATCATGTACAAAAATTTCATTAGTTTTGTTCTTCTACATTAAACACAATGTAAGGATTCATTTAATTCATATCATTCCCAATGGTTAGTTGAAGAAGATTATTACTACTGATCATTCTGCTTCTTACTTATTAATAACCATATTTTTTCTAACGAATTTACCACATTTTTTATTGGTTTTGCAACAGTTTGAGGGTTCCTGGAAAGTGAACAACCAGAATTTAAGTGGCCGGTGTAATAAGGCTCAGCAGCTGAGGGATAACTTTAAGTCAGTCATTGTCGAACATGTTCCTAGGGTATTTACTTTTTCATCTAGCATTTGAAAATCATTTATGATCATACTTATTCAAATTGTTTTTTAATTGGCACATATGTCTACTACTAAAGATCACTAGCATATATCTTTATTGAAAATCATATATGATTCAAATACTTGAATGGTCAAAACCTGTATGATTTGAAATTAAAAATACTAGTTCTACTACTTTGAATAGAAAATCACTAGCATCAATGGCATTAGTCCATATAATTTTACCTCCCTGTTTCATGATTTTAACAAATGCCTGTTTTTTAATGTTTTAAGGGCCATAACACTGAAGCTGATGCTCAAGCAAGTCGGGGTAAATATCTCAGAGGTACGACTTCAAGATTTTTCTGACTTTTAATAACATTGTAGTTGATTTCTTGATTAAGGTATGTCTTAGGAACAATATATAAGATCAGAAGTAGAGAATCAAAGGTCTGTATAAGTATAGTGTTTTCATATGTCCTGAGGGTACTTGGTTTTTTTCCAGGTGGTACGAGAGTTTACTTGGTGTTTTCCTTTTCCTATGTCTCGATGTTACTTGTTTAATTAAGAGCATTGTAGAGACTTTGGTGAAGATGTAAGGTTCATGGATTTATGTGTCAAAAGGTAATCAATCATCCCTCTTTATAGATTTACTAGTACTAATCTCATAAGTGAATAATCCATTGTTATTGTATTTTAATTGTTTCTTAGTTGATACTAATTCGCAAGTTGTATGCTTGTGCTTAACACATTTTATATTCATTGTTGTTTTGATATGTCTATCTGCTTTGTGCATTAATTTTTGAAATTGTTGTGACAGTAATGTGTGCTCTAATTTCCTGTATTTTCTATTCAGGGTGCGGGTAGTGTTTTTGTTCATGGCAGGTCTGCAGTGGGGGTGGTGGTTTGTTGTTTTGTTTTGGCGCTCAAGCTGTTCTTTATTTGCCTTTTCTTTTGGTCCTACCTGATGGTGTTCTGTTTTTTTTTTCTTTCTTTCTATTTGTTGTTTGTAGTCTGTGTTGTTAAAAGGGCCTATTGTTCTAGGAGGACTTTTTCTTAATTTTGTTTTTTTGTTTCGGATGATAGTTCTGGTTCCTGCATTTTTATGTAGGTTGTATCTTTACTCTCCAATGTGTAATCCTTGTACATATAGATAAGTTACTTTAATAATTTTTTGATGTTTAAAAGAAAGGTCTATTGTAATGGGAAAGTAAGACTCATTTAGTTAGTGAGATTTGAGTAAATACCAATATAAGAAATAAAATAAAAAAGGAAAAAGAATTGAGTAAATACCCAATTTATTGTTGGGAATTTTTTTTTAAAACATTTTTAAGTTTTGCGGCGGTTCAAAACCGCCGCTATATTTTCAATATTTTTAAAATTTCAGTAAAAATAAAACGCCACAAAACATTCAAAACCGCCGGAAAATACCGTACTGGCGGTTATTCCAGCAGTTGCCAAAACCGCCGCTGAATGACCTAGCGACGCCAAAATCTGCGACGCTTGGAAAACCGCCGCTTACTCAAATAGCGGCAGTTCAAAACCGCCGCCGCTTGCCAAAGTCAGCTGCCGCTGCTTTTTCTTTTCCTTGTAGTGTTAAAAGTTATATATTTTATTTATGGTGATGAATAGGAAATGTTAGAGCAAGGAAGGTCTCACAAAGAAAGATTGCAATGTTTGATGGAATGAGTTCAATGACACAAGATTCAAGTTTATCTCATTCAAATTTAGGTATGCATAATTTTGAAATTTAACTTAAAACTTTATTTGCTATTTGATTGTGCACATAGGTTAATATATTTTTTTAAATTGCAGAGAATGTCCAGCCACTGGACATAAATCCCAGTGTTCAACCACTGGAGATAAATCCCAACTACACCCTTATAAGCGGTTCAATTGCTAAGAGGAAAGCGGATAGGATTCCTCTATCACCTTTGAATCCACGTATTTAATGAAACCTTTTTATATTCTTCATATATCATAAGTTGACTACATTTATTATATTAGTTCTTACTCATTTATTTTATACGAAGGTTCTACTATGACTCAAAACATATCTCAAGATTTGAACTTAACCGTTCAATCAAAAAGAATCCGAACTCCAAATCCCAAGTACTTTTCTCCTACATCATGTTTCATTAACACTCTCACAGAAGGTACATACAATACTCCAAAATCAACACGACGGAGTGAATACCAAAAAGGTTACAATGCAAACTTACATACTTTGATGGATTTTTGAAAATATATATTGTGAATCAGTCACAAGTAGAAGATATATGTATCATGTTCCTAACAACAACTTAAAATGCATATTTTCAATTTTTTTCAGGATCTAATTCAGCTTCTGATAAAGTTACCAATTCAGCTTATTCAAATGTTATCAATCCTACTTTTGAAAATGATCAGGGAAAATTCTCAAGGAAAGTTCCACTACAAAATAAATACATTGGTGTTCAAAGATTAGATTTTGAGAATGTCACACAAGGTATGTTACTTTAAAACATGGAAATTTTGTTGGATAAGGATATAAATTACCTTTATGTTATCATGACATTTACTTAATTTCAAACCAGGGTCTTCTGAAGTAATAGATGAACTTGATGATTTCAAATCAACATTCTATGCAACTTCTGAAACCGAAGGTATGGATTTAACTTCCTTTATATTTACATAACTTTAACATTATAATATGGGATTTAATTACTAATAGAAATGTGTCTCATTAATACATGTAGCTATCGTTAATTTTGGGCTTCCGGAATTTACATGCACAAAGTGCTATGCTGAACTGTGGTATGAGGAAAGATCAGAAAAAACAAGAACTGGAAATCAAATTGAGTTTTCTATTTGCTGTCAAAAAGGAGAAGTGAAACTACCTCTTTTAAAAAGACCTCCAAAACTATTGCTAGATTTAATAAATGGTCATGATCGAAGGAGCAGTAACTTTAAGGAGAACATTAGAGCTTACAATAGCATGTTTGCGTTCACTTCAATGGGTGGTCAAATAAACGATAACATCAACGATGGCAGCGGACCTCCTCAATTTATATTAGGTGGTCAAAATTACCATAGAATTGGTTCTTTATTACCCGAGGCAGGAACCACTCCAAAGTTTGCACAGCTGTATGTATTTGATACACAAAATGAAGTTAATAATAGAGCTAAAGCTTTCAGGTAATTGCTTTTGTTTTTCTAATGTTGTCCAGTTGTCAATAACTTGCGGTTATAGAAACCTAATACAACGATATTAATTTTCTTTCCCAGCTCTGATAATAAAAATACAAAGAAAGATGCAATTGATCTTACTTTAGTTAAAGACCTCCAAGATATGATATATAGTTGTAATCCACTTGCACAAGCTTATAGGAAAGTCAAAGATGCATTTGAATCCGGCAGTGAGCATCATTTTTCATTAAGATTATATCGAAATCGTGAAAAAGATTCGAGGATGCATAATATTCCTACAGCTGATGAGGTGGCAGGTTTGATAGTAGGAGATTTTGAAGATTCTGATATTGGAAGAGATGTCATTATCAATGAAAGGAAATATGGATTGACTAGGATTCATGAAACTCATGTGTTGTTCTTGCCTCTTCAATATCCCTTAATTTTTCCGCGTGGTGAAAATGGTTGGGAACCAAATATTCCACGTTATTTTGAACAAGAAGTAAATAAGGAAAAGAAAAGAGAAAGAGTTACAATAAGAGAATTTGTTGCTTTTCGACTTCAAGAAAGAAAAATGGAATTTGGCAACATTTTGTGAACTAAAAGGTTGTTGCAACAGTTTGTTGTTGATTCTTACACCATGTTAGAAGCCCAGCGCCTGTCATTCATAAGAGAAAACCAATCTAAAATTCGCCAGGATGTTCTTAGTGGTCTACAAGAAGCTGTTGATAGGGGTGATGTAGATGCTTCATTAGTAGGGAAGCGTATTATTATACCAGATTCTTTCACCGGAGGTCCAAGATATATGTTCAACAATAGTCAGGACGCAATGGGAATCTGTAAGAGGTTTGGTTATCCGAATCTTTTCATTACAGTTACATGTAATGCAAATTGGCCGGAAATACGTGACTTCATTCGTCCCAAAGGTCTTCAACCATCTGATCGACCGGATATTGTCTGTAGAGTGTTCAAGATGAAGTTAGATCAAATGATGTTTGACTTCAAAAAAAATCAAATCTTCGGCAAGGTTATAGGAGGTAAAATTTATTGGAGGTTTAGTTAATTGAATATATTGGTTGTTGAACTTATTTACTATATTAATTCATGAATTGATGAGATCTGGTTGTTATTATATATATGTGCAGGCATGTATACTGTTGAATTTCAAAAAAGAGGGCTTCCACATGCACATATGTTATTGTGGTTAGATGTTCCACATAAGATAAAATCCGGTAATGATATTGACAAGTTAATCTCAGCTGAAATTCCTCATCCTAAATTATATCCAAAACTACATGCTGTTGTTTCTTCATTTATGATGCATGGTCCATGTGGTGATGCCAATCTCAGTTCTCCTTGCATGAATGGTAGTCGTCGATGCTCAAAAATTTTTCCTAAGAAATTTAAATCAGTAACAAGTATCGATGATGAAGGATATCCCAGTTACAAGAGACGTGATACCGGAGTATTTGTAGACAAGAAGGGAGTGAAGCTGGACAACGGCTTTGTTGTGCCATACAATCCTTTTCTTTTGATGAGGTATCAAGCTCATATTAATGTTGAAGCTTGCAATAAGTCCAATGCCATCAAATACCTTTTTAAATATGTTAATAAAGGTCATGACCGATCAAATATAATGATCTCGAAAGACAAAAGGGTAGCAAAAGATGATGATAGTCTTGACGAAATTAAAAGATTTTATGATTGTCGATATCTATCTCCATCCGAAGCTGTTTGGAGACTATTTAAATTTGACATTCATCAAAAATTCCCAGCTGTGATTAGATTGTCAATTCATTTAGAAAATCAGCAATCTATCAAGTTTAATGATAACAGTACACTTCATAATGTTGTCAGATACCGTGAAATGATCGACACAATGTTTCTTGCATGGTTTAAAGCAAATATGGAATATGAAGAAGCTCGAAATCTGACTTATGCAGAATTTCCTACAAAGTTTGTTTTTAATACTCAAGATCATCGTTGGCAACCAAGGAAGCAGGGTTTTAGCATTGGAAGGCTTACATATGTGCCCGTAGGAGCTGGTGAGTTATACTACTTGAGGGTTTTGTTGACAAAGGCAAAGGGGTGCACAAGTTACGAAAGTATCAAAACAGTGGATGGAAAACTATGCAAAACATTTCAAGAGGCATGCAGTGAAATGGGTCTTTTAAAAGATGATCAGGAATTCAAAGATGCACTTATTGAATCTTATGAAACAGCTACAGGTGGTGAGATGAGAAGTTTGTTTGTTAGATTGTTGAACATGAATACAATGAGTAATCCATACGATGTATGGATTTCTACTTGGAAATTACTAGCCGATGGTATTCTTTATAATAGAAGAAGAGCACTCAATCTTCCAGGTAACAATTAATTTGTTATATTTAATTAGTAACGTATTTATCATATATTATGGGCATTTAATTGATGTTATCCTTAAAATTATATTTTGCTGCAGAATTGCAAATATCTGACGATGATTTGCAAACTCTTTGTCTAATTGAGATTCAAAAATTATTGATGGCAAATGGAAGATCGTTAAGTGATTATATGACTATGCCTGTACCTTTTGATGAAGATCTCGACATGTTTGAAAACAAACTCATAGCCGATGAACTCAGTTACAATAGAGATGAATTAGCTGTTCTGCATGCAAGTTTAGTTGAACAACTGAATGAAGAGCAACGTGAGGTGTATCAAAAAATCATGACATCAGTTTTAGCTGAAAGCGGTGAGTTTTACTTTTTGTATGGATATGGAGGTACTGGGAAAACTTTCTTATGGAAAACACTCGGCTGCTTTAAGATCTCAAGGTAAAATTGTCCTTAATGTTGCTTCAAGCGGTATTGCTTCACTATTGCTTCCTAATGGAAAAACAGCTCATTCAACCTTTTGCATCCCATTGGAAATAAATGAGAAATCTACTTGCAATATTACACAAGATTCTGTGAGAGCTAATTTGTTAAGGGCAGCAAGTCTTATCATATGGGATGAAGCTCCGATGATGAATCGATATTGTTTTGAAGCATTTGATCGTACAATGAAGGATGCGATGTCAAAGGTAGATAAAAACAACAATTCTAAGCCTTTCGGTGGAAAGGTTGTTGTTCTAGGTGGTGACTTCAGACAAATATTGCCTGTAGTTAGAAAAGGTTCAAGAGGAGATATTGTGAATAGAACAATATGCTCATCAAAATTATGGATGCATTGCAATGTTTTGAACTTAACAAAAAACATGAGGCTGAAAAGTGATTCAACGGACAAGGCACAAGCTGAGCTTAAAGAATTTGCTGATTGGATATTGAAAATTGGAGATGGCCTACTAAATTCAGATGACAATGGAGAGGCACAAATTCAAATTCCTGAAGATTTGTGTATTTCAGAAGTTGATAAGCCGTTGCTTTCTTTGGTTAATTTTGTTTATCCAAATATTGTAACCAATATTGGGGAACCAAACTTTTTTGAAGATCAATCAATACTTGCTCCAACTTTAGAAGTTGTTGAATAGGTAAATGATTTTGTTTTATCTATGATTCCCGGTGAAGAAAAAAGCTATTTAAGTTGTGATACACCATGCAAATCTGATGAAGATTATGAAGTTCAAAGCGATTGGTTTACATCGGAATTTTTAAATGATATTCAATGTTCCGGGGTACCCAATCATCGCTTAACACTCAAAGTTGATGTTCCTATTATGTTGTTGCGAAATATTGATCAAGCTAGCGGACTTTGCAACGGTACTAGACTACAAGTTAGGGACTTGGGAAAGAACATCATTAAAGCTTCAATTATCACCGGAAAACATGCTGGTGATATGGTCTTTCTTCCAAGGATGGACTTGGTTCCTAATGATTCTGGCCTTCCTTTCAAGTTTTCTCGCCGTCAATTTCCTATATGCTTATGTTTTGCAATGACAATCAATAAAAGCCAAGGACAGTCTATGTCCAAGGTTGGACTTTATTTACCTCGACCAGTTTTTACTCATGGTCAGCTCTATGTAGCCATTTCTAGAGTGACAACCAAGAGAGGATTGAAGATGGTTATATTAGATGAAGATGGAAAGCCATGCACCACCACTCTAAATGTGGTATATCCTGAGATTTTTGAATCTTTGTAGCGCAATTGGAGATACGGCATTCATCTAAGGTAATTATTCTCATTGTTTCCTTACTAAGATTCATTTAAATTTAGTTATTTGTTAAAAGTCCATGTGATACCAATTAATAATACTAATTTATATTATTCTGACACATGTTTATATATACTTGCAGGTTTAGAGTAGAATCAATGAATCATATTTTGAACAACTCATGATCAAATTCCTATTTCTTATGATCAATGTAATGTCATGTCTCTGTTTGTAAGGATTCAGATTTTGTAAGGTTGATGCATGTATTTTGATGCAAACAATGCAAGCTTTTTGGTATTTTATGACTATAATGATTATTATAAGAATGATTATTTTTTGGTAAAGACTTTAAGAATGAAGTTGTTCTTAAACTTTTTGGTAAAGACTTTTATTTTTTTGGAAAAGTATAGCAACCAGCACAGAAGTTGTTCATATCACAGTAGAAACCACAGGTATGTGACTGAAGTTGTTCTCTTATTTCAAACATGCTGTTCTTCATGTTCACATCTTATTTTCCTTATTCAAACCAATTAAAGTTTAAGAAATACATAATCTTAATTCTTGCAGATTTGCAAATAGTTCTTAAAAATTATGTGATCTTCCTTGAATGTTTGAAAGAATATATACTTTAGAATTACATGGATTATGAGATTTATATGATGTTTCTTGCAACTTTGTAAACAGATTTTCTTATAATTTATACTTAAGTAAGAGTATTTATGTTTAGGTTACATCACCATGATTAGCAAATATAATTGTGTAATCAGTAAATGTATAAAATTTTTTGCCAGATGAATTTAATTCCCGAAGTAGGTGCTCAGGTCGAAAGGTCTTGGTAGATGAACTTCACTAATAACCGTGCAAATGGGAGAAGTGTTTTGGTAATACTATACTTCTTTTTTTTTAGATAACCATTTAATACTTAACTAATTGTTATATTTAATAAAATTTATGTCATTATCTAATCGTATAAGCTATTTGTGCCCGTGCGTTGCACGGGTCCGATTACTAGTCCTAAAAGCATCCCAAATACTGTCCCACATGCATATCCTTCATTGTCTGATGTTGAAGGTAGTGGTTGTCCTTCATCGTTATTGCACGATTTCGAAAAAGGGAATCCACATAAGTTAGCATTTCCTTCATAAGAATCACTTCCAAATGAACCAGACTGTTTACTTGTAGGTATATCATTCCTTCAAACATGTTTTGTGAAAGGTTTAAGAAAGATAAGAAATTCAAGTTTGTCAAAGCGATAGGAATCTCACCTGTCAATGGTATGTGGTACCTGTGATTCCGTTATGTGAAAGGTTAAGGCCTTTGAGCAAATTTAATTCTCCAATGACATATTTTTCGACAAATCAATAGATGTCAAAGTTGTAAATATCCTTGTTACCTTCATGTTGAAAGTTATTAATACATGATTTTTTTTCTGACATTCTCTAACACACTACAATTTTTGTTTCTCTCGTATGCACTACATTGTTTGATTTATCATTAAAATAACATGATTTGTTTGATTAATATTATTTTAGTCAATCTGTATTGTTGCAATAGTTGTGCTTGCAGTCTTCTATATTGTTACTTTTGTGTGTTTCCTCTTCCTTACTTTTGTGTCTTCTATATATAATGAACTATCGCTAGATGCTGCTGTGAATGAGATAAATAACATTCTGTATGTACAAAACAGTAAAATACAAACATTTATTCATCATAACTGAGGACATGCTTTCAAAAACAATAACTTCATACACTGTTATTCAAAAGATAAAAACATTCAGATACTATCACCATGATACCATTACAGAAATTATAAACATCAAACTGATACAAGTGAGCTAACAACGAGGAGACAATTAATTCACTCTTCTGCGTTCTGCACCGGCTCTGTTGTTTCTTCTCTTCAATCTTATATTAAACATATGCTCAAAATGTCTAACAATCCATTGGGGTTTCCCGACGAAGAATACTATATATCCCAAGAGCAATCCGAATATTGCCCCACAGGCATACCCTATTGCTACTGCTTTCCAACCAAATCCTGATTCCTCTTTATCTTCAGATGTTGAATGTGGTGGCCAATCTTTATCTTTTTTGCATGATTTAGACAATGGGAATCCACATAACATTGTATTTCCTACATAGGAATCATTTCCAAATGTACCAAATTGTTGACCTGTAGGTATGATTCCCTCAAGGTGGTTTTGTGAAAGGTTTAAGAATGAGAGAAAATTCAGCTTTGTGAGAGCCATAGGAATCTCACCAATCAATTGGTTCCTTGAGAGGTCCAACCACTCCAAATTTTCCAAATAACTCAAAGATTGTGGAATTTTACCAGAGATTCCATTATTTGAAAGGTTAAGACCTTTGAGAGAATTTAATTCTCCAATAAATGTTGGAATTTCTCCTTCAAACATGTTATTTGATAAATCGATAGTTGTGAAAGTAGTCAATATCCTCGTTAGCTCCTTAGAAAAACCTTTCATTATGACAACCACAGAATCATTATAGTACTTAAGCACGAAGTTACCCATGTATTGCAAACCAATTTGGCTACCATTAACATTCATCATTCCTTGAAATTTCTTAATACATGATGTTGGTAATGGACCACTAAAATTGTTGTTAGAGACATCAAAAATTCGCAACTTGGTAAAAGGATGTTTGGTGCTAGAGCATGTGATTGTACCATAAAGTTTGTTTGATCTTAAACTCAGTACTTGTAACTCTGGCAGAATTCCTAGCCAATTGGGAAATACATCTTCTATGATGTTGTCTCCAAGGTCCAAAACTTCAAGATTTTTGCAATGAACCAAAGAGTATGGTAATGGTCCTTCCAATTGATTGCCATTCAACTTTATAGTCGCAAATTGATTTTCTTTGGAAAAGTTTCTAGGCATACTTCCATAGAAGTTATTCATTTGCAAATCTAATACAGAAAGAGAAGGAAGTGTTCCTAGACATTGTGGGATCATGCCTGTTATTTTGTTGTGTGCCAAATTGAGCATACTCAAGGCCCATGCATTGCAAAATGCGGATGAAATGTTTCCCGTGAAGTTGTTATTTGAGAGTAAAAAGTATTGAATGCCACTGGGTGGAATTGGAAGATTTCCTTGCAACTTGTTGAAACTAAGATCAATGTATCCAATGTTTTCCCATGAGTTAAAGAGTTTAAGAAACCATTTGGGAATTTTTCCATGAATGTTGTTATGAGAGAGATCTAATGATTGGAGATTTGGTAGTCGTGCTAGGAATTTAGGAAAACTATTAATATTAGCAGAAGATAAATATACACTTTCAAGGTAAGGTGAGATGGATTCAACATTGTTATCAATGTTGATAGGAAGAAAATTATTGTGTGACACATCAAGGAAATTTAGTATTTTAAATTTTGAAAATTGGTGAAAATCCACAACACCGCCTAAATTTGTTGATGACAAATCTAAGTGGGTAAGATTTTGGAGTTCAAATACTGAATCTGGAAAATGACCATGGAGATTGTTATTAGAGAGATACAAATATTGAAGAGAATAAGTTGTGAACTCACCAATGAACCCTGTGAGGTGGTTGTTGCTGAGGTACAACTCTACCAATGAAGGCAAATAATAACACCATTTCGGAATTGTTCCATTTAACATGTTATAGCCTAAACTCACAACTTTCAATTTTGAACGTTTAGCGACTTCAATTGGAATTGGTCCAACTAGTTTATTATCGGATAAACGTAAATTAGAAAGTTGAGGTAGCTGAAAAATTGATGATGGAATTATGCCTGTTAGGTTGTTAGCGTAAAGTGTTAAAAATTCCAGTTTGTTTAACTTTCCATAAACATTTGGTGGGATGTTACCGCTAAAGTCATTATCTGAAAGATCACATGAAATGAGATGTGTGAGGTTTGAAAGTAATGGTGAGATCTCACCATTAAATTTATTTATTGAAAGGTCCAAATATGTTAGTTGGGTTAGGTTCCACAAAGATAGAGGAACCATCCCTTCAAAATGACACCCTGAGAGTGCTATTTGACTAAGAGACTTCAACTTACCTATGGAATAAGGAATTTCACCTGAGAAAGCAGAGAAGGAGATGTACAAGTACCTCAAAGGAGTGCTCCAATTGGACTTTGGAAGTTGACCACTAAGATTGTTGTTATATGACAATTCCAGTTTTTGAAGATTAGGTAAAGAGAGGATGTCACTTGACAAATGTCCATGCAACCTAGTATTTGATAGGCTAAGAGAAACTAAAGAGGATGAAAAATTCTTTAGCATAGACAAAGAACTCACTCTGATTGAAGACAGATCCACGCTATCCAGATAAAGCTCCCTTAAATCAGTAGCATTGCGAATAAGTTTCTTCCATGTGAATGGATTGAGTTTCAATTCCATTACCAAGTGATTGCTAAGATCAAGTGATACTAATTTTGACAAACGAGAGATTGTGGAGGGAATATTACCACTGAAGTAAGAGTTTGACAGATTTAGATGTGTGAGGTTCACTAAATCACCAATACCAACATGCACTGAAGACCCGGAAAAATCATTAAAAGCTAAGTTGAGTTGTTGAAGGTGTCTAAGCTGGAAGATAGTGCTATTGGGATGTAATTCACCTTTCAGATTGTTGCAACTAAGATCCAAACCAATCACGTAATCTGAAACGGTGTCACATGTGACACCATCCCAATCGCAACAATCTGTACTGTTTTTCCAAGATTCCGTCTTGAAAGAAAAAGAGGAACAACTCCACCACCAAATATCAGGTTCAGATGAAGTATTGACAACAAATGAGTTCTTGAATTGTAACAAGGCAGAGTTGTCGTGATGGTTGCATAATGAGAAAGTGTAGGAAGTAAAATGAGTAAGCAACAGCAAAAAGAAGAAGTGAAAGGTAAAAGAAGGCAATAGAATAAAAAAGGAGCCCATTTAGAGCAACTTACACTTACAATCTCTTCTCAATATTATTTCTTTTTTACTTGATGATTTTTGTTGATGTATCAATTGATTAACTTCTATTTATTTATATAGGAAACATAACCTGAAACTAAAGCATTGATACATATGAAACGATGGGCAAGGAAAAAGAAAATTGACTTACAAACTGAGTCTTGGTATATGCCCTTCAATATGGGGACAATGGGCATGTTTTTCTTCAACCGTATGGAGCACTTCAATAGGAAGAAGAATTTTTTGTGGGTGCAATTATAGTGATATGATAAATGTCAACAACATTAATTATCCATTGAAATGTATAACCTCTTCTACGAGAGAAGACCAAGACTCTTTAAGTAGTAATTTTTTTCATGTTATCATGATATTGGTACGAAGTTTCCACCGAAGTTAGCGATTACTAATCTTCGTCGGGGAACTTGTGGGGCACGCAAAGTGGGTTCTTCCCCCCCAACCGAATTTTCTCCATAGCCATTAGCCATAAATCGAACCTCTGACCATACACTTAAGGGGACCAATTCATTGTTGATTCTTTTAAGTAATAATTTACAATGAGTAATTTGGATCAAAATTAACAGATAAAATCAAGAAGCAGAGAGACTTAACTTCTTCAATTGTACACAGCAATGAAGTTGAGGGAGGATATTTTACACAAGTTAAATCAGACATTTTATGATGATTTTGATACCGGTGTTAATGCATCAGAGGTGTAGTGAAGGGGGATATTTTTTACCATTTTTTAAACAGGTGTAAGAATCCAAAATTATATAAATTTAACTACCAACATCAGTTTTACACTAGGTCAACCCTTTTACACCAACATTAGTTTTACACTAGGTCAACCCTTTTACATTACTCATATAAGTCCAAAATAAATGGTTGAAGCAAATGACATGAATTAAAGTACCAAAGATAGAGAAATGTAAATATGAACAAACAAAATCTTTGACAAAGTTACCTGATGAGTGACTGAAAATTCCACATAAAACAAACCAATGCAAAGAAGAACATTGCCCAACAGATGTAACGAAAACAAACAAAAAAAAGTTACTGATTAGTAATTAATAAATGATAGAATTAGGCAATAAATCCTTCAAGAAATAATAGTCCAATTAATTAGATTAGTCCTTGCATTTGTCTAACATCATCAATATTTAAAATTCAAACTCTGGCAAATTTCAAGAAATGAAGCATCTCTAATAGACATGTCATGTTAAACCAAGAATAGAGGTATCATTTGCAATAAAATAAACAGGGACAAATCCAAGACCTAAACACAATGAACAGGGATTAATGTCATGTTAAAGAGGGACAAATCCAAATCAATAAGCAAGCATGACTTTAAATCCATTAAGCCAAAAAACCAATACTTTCACTTCAGGCTTGGCCATGGCCTCAAAAAGGTCCTAATTAAGTAAGATATGTATACCTATACAATAGGTGAAAGAAATCAACCACTTATTGTCTCAATTCCATCCTCCTAGGAGTCCTGCAAATAAAATAACAGAATCAAAATGCTGAACAATGCCTAAGAGTTGGTGGACAATATTACAACCACTTGACATAAGATTTTGCGAGTGAAAATAACCAAAAAAGAATATCACACAGATTAATACATATCATGAAATTTGCATATATGATTTCATATAAAAGCACAGAAATAAGACCACAAAGCCACCAGTTTTTCATATTGAGACATTTCATCGAACATTTTGAGTGCTCACTTTCACAAAAAAGGAACGTTAAGCTTTTACCTCTGACAATAATGTAGATGCACATGGACTTGCTCCAGAAACTTTCAATATAATAGAATGGATCTTGAATCCGAAAATGAAACCAATAAAATTTCTGTTCCGATTCAGAATCTACCAAACTCTGAAATTTTTAGAAAGAAATACCAACTGAAATGAACAAAATGATAGAACAAGAAAGTGGCATAAATAGATCGATTCTATTCGTTTAACCGGAGGGACTAAAGTAGCATTAATCAAACTACATCCTCCCTAAAATAGACCAACTGAAATACAAACTGCTTAATACCAAGAAAAATTGAGACTTAACCTAAATGCACCTACAGAATCTCTTACATATTCCGGTGCATCATCCCTTTTCCCAGCCACTGTACGATACAAATACATATTCTCCAATCTCTTCCCATCTTCCATATAACAATCTGCTTGTTCATTTTCGTTGAAGATCTCCACATTCAACCTCGGCATCTTCTTAGTCAATGTTTTGCATGTTCCAAGGGTCACCTTGCACGATGACATCCAAACGGATTGCATTGTTTCATACTTTCCTATATCTGAAAGAAGTGCTGTGTTTCCGAAAGGACAAGGCAGTAAGCTTGATTACAAATGATTGAGAGGATGCTACTTATAGAACATATCCTCCTATAACTTATTCTATGCCACGTAGGCTTGAGTGTAACAAACTTGTATTGCAAGAAAACTAACTTGTAGTGCAAGATAACTACGTAGCTGCAACATATATATTGTAATACATTTCTGATCCTTTGTATATACTCTAACATGAGCTTGCGAAGCTTTTTGCATCCGTTCAATACATTTGAAGCTTTTCTGCATATACTTTCCAATGTAAAGGAAGACTTGGTCAGTCAACTGACCTGAGAGTGATAGCCGTGTCAGTCGCTTGGCATGATTGCACGACGCTCCGAAACCTTCATCCAGTGGCTGCATTGTAACGGGGTCAAGTTTTGTTACATTGAGGATACATAACCTACATCGGATAAAATTTGTGAATCTTATGGCATCCCATTGATAGAAATCAGTTTTTTGTTGATTTGGGTTAATTTCTTTTTCTTAGCTTCAGCAGCCATTTTGTTTTGCTCACTTTCTTATTGACCAACAATGAAACTAAAAAATGGGTTACTATTTGTCTTTCTGTTTCTGTAGTGATATAGCTTTAGCTTCCTACCATGTCTCGCCTAAGTTGATCTCCCAAGTGTAAAAAAATTTAAGCAATCAAAGTTTTTTTTTCCACATTTAGAATCAACATTCTAAAGGAGACACTTGTGACTTAATTGCAAATACTTATTATGCAAGTTTGACCACTTTTGAGGTTTTGAAAAAGTTCAACATCTATGATCCAAATCATATACCTGTTAAGGCTAAGGTTAATGTTACTGTTAATTGTTCTTGTCGGAACAGCTAAATTTCAAAAGATTTTGGGTTGTTTATTACGTATCCACTTAGGCCTAGGGATACTCTTGAGAAATTTTCAAGCCATTCTTAACTTAATGATACAGAATTTCTATTTCAGCAAAGGGAGTGGGACATCATTTCCGGAGGGGTATGTTTGTTATCCTTTTCTTCCATCACCTTTCGATGTTCTCATCTGATGTATTTAATATAAATAAATCAGTTAGAGTATATTTAAAGGATGAATTAATCTGTCAACTGCGATTGACACACATGGTTGGACCTTCCGCTCACACCTTTTGTGACTTGAACAGGTCTAGAATTCCGCATTCGGTAATTTATACTTAAATTTCATCGTAAATATTCAATGAGGTTTGTGGTTCTGATCCAAAGTATTTGTGGTTCGGATGAGATGTAAGTAAAATTTGACAAGTTATTGTTTCAGAGAAAATTCTAACTCGGATACTCCGATTGATTCAACCTTATATTCATTCATTAAATACTTGGTTTCAGTTGGAGTATATTCAATGGATAAGCTATCTGCATATATATCATGTCAGATGCTTTCAGAATAAGGAAGAAGATAAAGCTAAACTTCCACAAACTTCTTTCAACTCATGATGGTAACTACTTATTTGAACCTATTATGTTATAAACACTTGTAAGTTTTATCACTATTTGAAAGAACTTATTCATATTAACTACTTATTTGGTATTCATATTATTTCTAAGTTCTTATTAACTACTTATTTGAACCTATTATGTCATAAACACTAGTAAGTTTTATCACTATTTGAAAGAACTTATTCATATTAACTACTTATTTGGTATTTATATTATTTCTAAGTTCTGATTAACTACTTATTTGAACCTATCATGTTATAATCACTTGTAAGTTGTATCAGTATTTGAAATAACTTCTTACAATAATAGCTTATATTATGCTCATAAGCTACTTATTTAAAGCTAGATGCTGCTATGCTACGAATGAAGTAGTTAACATTCAGTATGCAGACAATAAGCTATGTACAGAACTGTAAATTACCAGATTGCCAGCATTTATTCATAACAGAGAAGATGGTTTCAAAGACAATAACTTCATACATTGTTCAAAAGATAAAGACAAAAAGTTGTGTCCACACATACACATATGAGCAACTAACCACTATCCAGGAGACTATTAATTCATATTCTGCGATTTGCACCGGCTCTACTGTTTCTTCTCTTCAGTCTCATGTTAAACATATGTTCAACAAGTCCTACAAGCCATTCCGGTTTCCCAAAGAAGAATACATTATGTCCTAAGAGCAACCCTGATATTGCCCCACACGCATATCCTATTGCTACTGCTTTCCATCCAAATCCTGATTCCTCTTCATCTTCAGATGTTGAATGTGATGGCTGATCTTCATCCTTTTTGCATGATTTAGACAATGGGAGTCCACATAACATTGCATTTCCTTCATAGGAATCATTTCCAAATGTATCAAACTGTTGACCATTAGGTATCACTCCTTCAAGGTGGTTTTGTGAAAGGTTCAATACAGAGAGAAAATTAAGATTTGTGAGAGCCATAGGAATCTCACCCCTCAACTGGTTCCTTGAGAGGTCCAACCATTCCAAATTTCTCAAATAACTCAAAGATTGTGGTATTTTACCAGTGATTCCATTGTTCGAAAGGTTAAGTCCTTTGAGAGAACTTAATTGTCCGATAAATATTGGAATTTCTCCTTCAAACATGTTATTCGATAAATCGATAGTTGTGAAAGTAGTCAATATCTTTGTTAGCTCGATGTCAAAACCTTTCATTATAACCACCACAGAATTACTATAGTATTTGCCGATTATGTTGTCACGCCAGCCCATGTATTGCAAACCAAGTTGGCTGTCATTCACATTCATCATTCCTTGAAAGTTCTTAATACATGATGTTGGCAACGGACCATTAAAATTGTTGTTAGAGACATCAAAAATTCTCAACTTGAGAAATGGATGTCTGATGCTAGAGCATGTGATTGTACCATAAAGTTTATTTGATCTTAAACTCAGTACTTGTAACTCTGGTAGAACTTCTAGCCAATTGGGAAATACATCCTCTATGATGTTGTCCCCAAGGTCCAAAACTTTAATATTTCTGCATTGAGCCAAAGAGTGTGGTAATGGTCCTTCCAATTGATTGCCATTCAACTTTATAGTCTCAAATTGATTTTCTTTGGAAAAGTTTCTAGGCATGATTCCATTGAGGTTGTTCATTTGTAAATCCAATACAAAAAGATAACGAAGTGTTCCCAAACATTGTGGGATCATGCCTGTTAATTTGTTGTGCGCCAAATTGAGCACACTCAAGGCCGATGCATTGCAGAATGCGAAAGAAATGTTTCCTGTGAAGTTGTTATTTGAGAGTAAAAAGTAACTAATAATGAAATAGGGTGGAATCGGAAGATCTCCTTGCAACTTGTTGAAACTAAGATCGATGTATTCAATGCTTTCCCATGAGTAGAGATTCTTATGAAACCATTTGGGAAGTTTTCCACGAATGTTGTTATGAGAGAGATCTAATATTTGCAGATTTGGATATCGTGCAGGGAATTTAGGAAAACCATTCACATTACTAAAAGATAAATCCAACCTCTCAAGGTAAAGTGATGAGATGGATTCAACTTTGCTATCAATGTTGATAGAAATAAAACTATTGTGTGAAAGATTGAGCTCATAAAGTTTTTTAAATTTTGAAAATTGGTGAAAATCCACAACACCACTCAAGTTTGTTGATGACAAATCTAAGCCGGTAAAATTTTGGAGTTCAAATATTGAATTTGGAAAATGACCATGTAGGTTGTTATTAGAGAGATACAAATATTGCAGAGAATAAGTTGAGAACTCACCAATGAACCCTGTGAGTTGGTTGTTATCGAGGTACAATTTTAACAATGAAGGCAAATAATAACACCAATGCGGAATTGTCCCATTTAACATGTTATAACCTAAATCCACATAGTTCAATTTTGAATATTTTGTGATTTCAATTGGAATCGGGCCAACTAGCTTATTAAATGATAAACCTAAATGAGAAAGCTGAGGTAGATGAAAAAATGATGATGGAATTGGGCCTTCTAGATTGTTAAAAGAAAGTGATAAATATTTCAATTTGATTAAATTTCCATAAACACTTGGGATGTTACCGCTAAAATTATTATGTGCAAGATTCAAATATGTTAGTTGAGTGAGGTTACTCAAAGATAGAGGAACCATCCCATCAAAGTTGCACCATGAAAGGTCTAATTTAGTAAGAGACTTCAATTGACCTATGGAATATGGAATTTCACCTGTGAAATCAATATAAGAGACGTCCAAGTACCTTAGAGGAGTGCTCCAGTTAGACTTTGGAAGTTGACCAATAAGTTGTTGATTGGAATTCAAATCTAGTTCTTGAAGATTAGGTAAAGAGAGAATTTCACTTGACAAATTTCCTTTCAACCCAGTATATGCTAGATTAAGGGAAACCAAAGAGGATGACAAATTTTTTAGCATAGACATAGAGCTCTCTCTAATTGAAAACATATCAACACCATTAAGATAAAGCTCCCTTAAATTAGTAGCATTATGAATCAGTCTATCCCATGTGAATGGATTGAGTTTCAATCCCTCAAAGGAACTGCTAAGATCAAGTGATACTAATTTTGACAAATGAGAGATTGTGGAAGGAATATTGCCACTGAGATAACAGTTTGATAGATTTAGATGTGTAAGATTCACTAGATCACCAATACCAACATGCATTGAAGACCAAGAAAAATCATTAAAAGCCAAGTTGAGTTGTTGAAGATGTCTAATCTGGAAGATAGTACTATTGGGAGGTAATTCACCTTTCAGATTGTTGCAACTAAGGTCCAGCCCAATCACGTAATCTGACACAGTGTCGCATGTGACACCATCCCACTCGCAACAATCTGTAATGTTTTGCCAAGATTCTGTCTTGAAAGAAAAAGAGGTACAAAGAGTGTCCATAGTATCAGGATTAGATGAAGTGTTGACAACAAATGAGTTCTTGAATTGTAACAATGCAAAGTTGTCATGATGGTTGCATAATGAGTAAGTATAAGAAGGAAATAGAGTAAGCAGGAATAAGAACAAGTGGAAGAAATAGCTGGCCATTAAGAATTAGAAATATAGAAATTTATATGTTGATATCAGTAGTATGTAGGAACTTGAACTCTCCTCTTTATATTCTTCTTTACTTGAGGATTTTAGATTTAACAATTTATTGGCTTGTCCTATTCAATTGTTTGTAGGCTCTTGTCATCTATTAACAAATTAAATTAAATTATTGTTAACTTGCCATGAAGACTGGACTTTCAAGCCATCATTTCTGACCCTAATAGAAAGAAGAAAAAAAATGTAATATTTTGGTAGTATGCTCTTTGTTAGTATCAAAGCGCGTAGCGGAATATTTGGTACTCGTAAATTATTCCTATTTTGGGAGATTCTCCATGAGAAAAATTATATGCAGAATCAGTACTAACAACAATAGCAGTAAAGTAGTAGAAAGCCATAAACACACTCACCTTTGATAATTGGTTTGATTTAATCTTCTGTGTCAATGGCAAAAATCATCTTGAATCAATTTTTCTGAGATAACAAGAGGGAAAAAATGTAATTCTGATTTTCATTGGTAGAAATTATGAATGTTACAATCTATATAGACATGCTCTATTATATAAGAGATATAATACAAACTAAATCACTAATTCAGTAACTGAAACTAAATTACTAACAGGAAATGGGTGCATGGATTACAAGATTGCATTATAATATTTTATCACTTAATAAACAAATTAACTAGAAATCAACAACGGATTGATCCAATGTAGGGGATTCGGACCCCTTAAGCAAGTGGTCAGGTGTTTAACTCCTGATTTTTTTGTGTGAAAAAAACGGTTGGGCAGAGCAAACCCATTTTGTGTGTCCCATGTTAGGGTTGTGAAAATTACTCTACTTCGAGAGTAGAGAAGCCTCCTAAGAAGAAGATAAGAAGAAAAGATTAAATTCTCATTTTTCATAGTAATTGAATAAGCCAATACAAGTTTATATAGGAATTTCCACAATAAAAACTAATAACCAAATAATAATAAAATGCTAACAAACTTATTCTAGAATGTTGATGAGTCACCACTTCCTTTCACTTTTGGGCTTGGCATGATTTGGACTTCTGGATCATAACATCCCACAGGCACCCTAACGGAGATTTGTCACCTCTAATTAAACGGTGGTAGAAACTTCTTACCGATAAAATGGTAACTTGAAAACAATAAAAAGCAAATTAATTAGGATCATATGGATTAAAACATAGTACTATGTATTACATCAAGACTGAATACTCTGCAATCTGACAGGATAAGGATTATAAAAACAATATATTTACAACTCTATATGTATATATTTACAAAAAAAAAATAAATATTAAACTAATTCATTCATCTTCTATTTGCATTGGCTCTATTGTTTTTCACTTTTATGTCAAACATACTTTCAACAAGTCTTACAAGCCATTGTGGTTTCCCAGTAAACAATACATAATATCCCAAAAGCATCCCAAATACTGCCCCACATGCATATCCTGTTGCAACAGCTTTCCAATTAAGTACTATTGATTCATCTTCATCGTCAGATGCTGAAGGTAGCGGTTGTCCTTCATCGTTATCGCATGATTTCGACAAAGGGAATCCACATAAGTTAGCATTTCCTTCATAAGAATCACTTCCAAATGTACCAAACTGTTTACTTGTAGGTATCATTCCTTCAAACATGTTTTGTGAAATGTTTAAGAAAGATAAGAAATTCAAGTTTGTCAAAGCGACGGGAATCTCACCTGTCAACTGGTTCGTTGAGAGGTCTAACCATTCCAAATTTCTCAAATCACTCAAAGACTGTGGTATGGTACCTGTGATTCCGTTATGCGAAAGGTTAAGGCCTTTCAGAGAATTTAATTCTCCAATGACATTTGGAATTTCTCCTTCCAACATATTTTTCGACAAATCAATAGTAGTGAAAGTTGTCAATATCCTTGTTAGCTCCATATATTGCCCTTTCATTACAACAACCACAGAATCATTGTAGTATTTGTCGTTACCCATGTATTGCAAACCATTTTGGCTATCACTTGCATTCTTCATTCCTTGAAAGTCCTTAATACATGATGTTGGCAAAGATCCGCTAAAATTGTTATTGGAGACATCGAAAATTCTCAACTTGGGAAATGGATTCTTACTATTGAAACATATGATCTCTCCATGAAGTTTATTTGATCTTAAACTGAGTACCTGCAACTCTTGTAGAGTTTCTAGCCAACTAGGAAATGTATCCTCTATGTTATTGCCTCCAAGATCAAAAACTTCGAGTTTTGTGCAGTTGGCCAAAGACCGTGGTAATGGTCCTTCCAATTGGTTTCCATTTAACTTTATAGTCGCAAATGCATTTACCTCAGAAAAGAACATAGGAATGCTTCCATAAAGGTGATTCATTTGCAAATCCAATACAGAAAGAGAAGAAAATGTGCCTAGGCATTGTGGAATCATGCCTGTTAAGTTGTTGTTAGCCAAGTTGAGTATCGTGAGGGAACTTGCATTGCAGAATGTCGAAGAAATGTCTCCTGTGAAGTTGTTATTTGATAGTAAAAGATATTGAATTCCGTAGGGCGGAATTGGAAGCTCTCCTTGCAACTTATTGGAACTGAGATCAATATGTTGAATGTCCTTCCATGAGTGTAAGAGCTTCTCATGAAACCAATTGGGAATTTTCCCATGAATGTTGTTGTTGGAAAGATCTAGTATCTTCAGACTTTGAAGTTGAGCCAAGAATTTAGGAAAACTGCGAAAATTACTAGAAGATAAAAATAATGTTTCAAGGCTGGGTAAGATGTTGTCGGCACTGCTATTGATGTTGATAGAAAGAAAACTGTTGTGTGAAAGATCAAGGAAATACATATTTGGAAACTTCGAAAATCGGTGAAACTCTACAATACCGCTCAAGTTTGTTGATGACAAACTTAAGGTGATAAGATTTTCAAATTCAAATATTGAATTTGGAAAATTTCCTTGAAGCTTGTTGTTAGAGAGACACAAAGATTTCATAGAATTTGAGAACTCACTCAATGTTCCTGTGAGTTGATTTGCATTGAGATACAATTCTTTCAATGAAGGCAAAGTAAAACACCAATGCGGAATTGTTCCGCTTAACATGTTATCATCCAAAGATAGAGTATTCAATTTTGAATGTTGAGAGATGTTAGTGGGAATAATGCCTACTAATTTATTATATGATAAGTCTAAAAAAGAGAGTTCAGTTAAATGAAACAATGATGATGGAACTTGGCCTCCTAGATTGTTATTGGAAAGTGATAAAAAATTTAAATCAGTTAACTTGTCAAACACATCTGGCAAGTGACCAGTAAAGTTATTATATTGAAGATCACAGGAAGCAAGATGCCTGAGGTTAGAAATTAACGATGGGATCTCACCGCTAAATTTGTTGTTTGCGAGGGTCAAATTTGTCAGCTGAGTGAGGTTCCAAAAAGACTGAGGAACCAACCCATGAAATCTGCATGCTTGAAGCGATAACTGGTTGAGATACTTCAAATCACCTATAGAATAAGGAATTTCACCTGAGAAAGAAGTTAAAGATAGATCCAAATACCTTAGAGGAGTACTCCAGTTGGAGTTTGGAAGTTGACCGCTAAGGTCTGGATTAAATGACAAATCAAGTTCTTGAAGATTCGGTAAAGAGAGGACGTAGCTAGGGAAATTTCCTTGCAATCCAGTGTTTGTTAGACTTAAGGATACCAAAGAAGATGACAAATTCATTAGCCATGTGAAAGATCTCTCTCCGATTGAAGACATGTCCACACTATCCAAACGAAGCTCCCTTAAATTTGTTGCATTAAGAATGAGTTTCTTCCATGTGATTGGATCAAATCTCATTCTCCAATAACTAGGATCATCTAACCAATCATTGCTAAAACTAAGTGATACCAATTTCGACAACTGAGAGATTGCAGAGGGAATATCACCATTGATTTCACAGTTTGATAAATTTAGATACATGAGATTCACAAGATCACCAATACCAACAGGCACTGAAGAACCGGAAAAATCATTAAAAGCCAAGTTGAGTTGTTGAAGTTGCTTGAGCTTAAAAATAGTACTATTTGGAGACAATTTACCTTTGAGATGACTGCAACTAAGGTCTAGACCTATCACGCGACCAGACACGATGTTGCACGTGACACCATCCCACTGACAACAATCATCAGTACCATTTTTCCATGATTCTGTCTTAGAAGCGAAAGAAGAACAGCGAGGCCATCTAGTGGATTCTGCTGAAGTTTCAAGAGCAAGTGAATTCTTGAATTGCAATAAGACAGAGCTGTCATGAAGGTTGCATAATGAGTGGGTGTATGAAGGAAAATGATTAAGCAATAAGAACAGGTGGAAGGTAAAATAAGGCAACAGAAACAACCTCATTTAGAAATATGGAAATAGAAATTGTGTGTGTCTTGCTTTAGGAACTTGAAACTGTCTTCTAGATATTATTTTTAAGTTGATGATTTAGGATGTAATAATTCATTGATCTCTACTTATAGGTAAGCTAACTTGAAACTCAAATGGGTTGAAAATATTGTTAGCAAGAGTAGGTAAGGATTGTGAACGCATTTTTTTGATTTTTTTAGGTGGCGGCTTGTGAAGATAATTCTTCTTACTTTTAGCATTTTGACTTTTTAGATGGTTTTTTTAAACTTCTATTAGAAAGTATTTTTCTCATATAAAAAGAAGGAAAATTAGGACTTCTTCAACTGTATGTACATAGTAGTCAACATCAACGACTTTTGCTATACTTATATAATGCTTTGAATTGTATTTTTAAGTGCTCAGCAAAGTGTAATCAACAGAATTATGAATTTTATATAAACTGAAACACAATTATGTGTCATTTTATCATTGTCATTTTGTGTTTATATTAAATATTACCAAAAGATGAACTCAGCCCAAATTGGTACTCGCATCACAGCCATTGTTATTTCATATACTAGTTTTTTTCTTATTGTTTTCTCTATTCTTTAATATTCAATTTTTTTTAGGGTAAATGCCTATTTACCCCCTGTATGAATTTTTTTTCTGTTTACCCCCTGCAATGTAATTTTTTTTTCATTTTGCCCCTAGATGGACAAGTGGGCATCTGACTGTGCATCTTTGCTGACGTAGCATGCATATGTGGAAATGCATTAAATTTATTTTTAAAAATCCACATCATTTAATATTATTTTTTTGTTAAAAAATTAAATTAATTTTTTTGAAAAAAAAATTCTTACAAATAATAATTTTTTAAAAAACAAAATTCTTAAAACTTTATTATTCTTTTTTTAATACATTTTTTAAGATTTTTTTAAAATAATAAAAAATAATTTTAACAAATAAATTTTAAAAATAATAAACTTATTTTTAAAAATTTATTTTCTATTATTTTTACAAATTCATAAAACTTTAGTATTAATTTTTTTTACGGTAAAAAAAAATTATTAAAGAAAACATAATAATAAAGTTTTAAGAGTTTTTTTTATAAAAGAAATTTTTTTTATAGTAAAAAAAAACATAATAATAAAGTTTTAAAATTTTTTTTATAAAAACAATTATTACTCTTTTTTACGGTAAAAAAATATTATTAATAAATTTTTAAGATTTTTTTTAAAAAATAATAATAATTTTTTTCAAAATTTTTTTAATTATTTTTTTTAAAAAATATTAACTGACGTGGATTTTTAAAAATAAATATAAATTTAATGTATTTCCACGTGTGCATGCCACGTCAGCAAAGATGCACAGTCAGATGCCCACTTGTCCATCTAGGGGGCAAAATGAAAAAATCTTGACATTGCAGGGGATAAACAGGAAAAAAAATCCACGCAGGAAGATAAACGAAAAATCTCTAATTTTGCAGGAGGGGTAAATAGACATTTACCCTTTTTTTAATGAAGTGAAGTGGAATCTAATGTTATTGTGTATAAAAACTAGTAAAGTGCAACGAACCAACAAACCACTACATATTAGGAGGGACTAAAGTAGCATGAATCAGACAGCCTATAGTACAACTACAAACTGCTTATTAACAAGAAAAATTAAACTGACCTATAATGACTTACAGAGTACTTAGATATTCTGGTGCATCCTCCCTTTTCCCGGCCACTGTACGATACAAATATATCTTCTCCACTCTCTGCCCACCTTCCATATAACAATCTGCTTGTTCACTTTCATTGAAGATCTCCACATTCAACCTCGGCATCTTCCAAGCCAATGTCTTGCATGCTCCCACGGTCACCTTCCATTACAACATCCAAAGAGATTGCATTGTTTCATACTTCCGTATGTCTGTCAGAAGTGTCGTGTTCCTGAAAGGACAGTTTCTTATCTTGAGCGTGCGAAGCTCTTTGCATCCGTCCAATACATTGAGCATTCCCTTGTCACTCTCACCAGCAAATGCAATAGACAACATTTCAAGATGATCTGCATACATTCTAATGTAAAGGAAGACCTGGTCGGTCAATTGACCTAAGAGTGATAGCCGTCTCAGTCGTTTACATGACTGCACGATTGCTCCGAAACCTGTGGCTGCATTGTAATAGGTTCAAGTTTTGTTGCATTGAGGATACATAGCCTAAACCAGATAATATTCGGGCAGTTCTTGATAGCAGTATTTGTCATCTGGTGGATGAAGAAGTGTAATGTGTGAAGCTTATCGGCTTATGGCATCCCATTGATATCGCTACGAGTCCTTTTTCGGTAAGAGATACTTGATTCGCTAAAGAGAGGACGTAGCTAGGGAAATTTCCTTGCAATCCAGTGTTTGTTAGACTTAAGGATACCAAAGAAGATGACAAATTCATTAGCCGTGTCAAATATATCTCTCCGATTGAAGACATGTCCACACTATCCAAACGAAGCTCCCTTAAATTTGTTGACATTAAGAATGAGTTTCTTCCATGTGATTGGATCAAGTCTCATTCTCCAATAACTAGGATCATCTAACCAATCATTTCTAAAACTAAGTGATACAAATTTCGAAAATTTAGATGCATGAGATTCACAAGATCACTGATACCAACAGGCACTGAAGAACCGGAAAAATCATTAAAAGCCAAGTTGAGTTGTTGAAGTTGCTTGAGCTTAAAAATAGTACTATTTAGAGACAATTTACCTTTGAGATGACTGCAACTAAGGTCTAGACCTATCACGCGACCAGACACGATGTTGCACGTGACACCATCCAACTGACAACAATCATCAGTACCGTTTTTCCATGATTTTGTCTTAGAAGAGAAAGAAGAACAGCGAGGCTATCTAGCAGATTCTGCTGAAGTTTCAAGAGCATGGGAATTCTTGAATTGCAATAAGGCAGAGCTGTCATGAGGGTTGCATAATGAGTGAGTGTATGAAGGAAAATGATTAAGCAATAAGAACAAGTGGAAGGTAAAATAAGGCAACAGAAACAACCTCATTTAGAAATGGAAGCAGAAAAAGATATATAGAAACTGTCCTCTAGTTATTAAGATGAGGATTTAGGATTTAATAATTGATTGATCTCTACTTATAGGTAATACAACTTTTTTTTTTTTGACACAATAGGTAATACAACTTGAAACTCAAATGGTTTGAAATTTTTGTTTACAAGAGTATGTAAGGATTGTGAAGTGTGAATCTTGCCCCAAAAAACTGGCACACCAAAGAGAAGTCATACAAGAAATATATATATATATATATATATATATATATATATATATATATATATATATATATATATATATATATATATATATATATATATATATATATATTTCTCAGATTCAACACATTTGCATGATGTCATTTTGATGTTCTTTGTGACTCTTAGAAAAGAAGTCATCATAATGTGAAACATAGGATGGTTTACTCATGAACTTCTAGTTGGGGAAACCTTTTTTCAACTTCTGGTTGCATTATCATTGAATTTATAATGCATAGAAGGAAGGAAGACTAGGACTTCTTCAATTGTATATACATAGTAGTCAACTTCGACGACTTTTGCTATATATGCTTTGAATTGTATTTTTAATTGAAGTTTATACAAACTGAAACACAATTATGTGTCATTTTATTATTGTCATTTTCACTTACTCCTTGTTATTCTGTTTTATAGTTTGGGCTCCGAGAGGTCGGCTTGGGCTTCAACTTTTGCTTTAGGTGGTTCATAGTTGGGGTTGCGTTGTTTGTCGGCCCTTCGCCTTCTTATATGACGATGGGTTGCTGTTTTTGTTGGTTTGTCGACAGAGATCCGTAAGTTTCGCTTATGGTTTGTCGGATGGTTGTCATTTCACATCTGTTCCATGTTGGGCTTATTTAATCTTTTTTAATGAAGTGAAGTGGAATCTAACGTTATTGTGTATAAAAACTAGTTAAGTGCAACGAACTAACAAACCACTACATATCAGGAAGGACTAAAGTAGGATGAATCAGTCAGCCTATAGCACAAACTGCTTAATAACAAGAAAAATCATTGAAAATAATCCTTACATATTCTGGCCTGTGTACGATACAGATACATTATACATCTTTTTCACTCTCTGCCCATCTTCCGTATAACAATATGTGCTTGTTCACTTTCATTGAAGATCTCCACATTCAACCTCCGCATCTTCTAAGCCAATGTCTTGCATGCTCCTCCCATGGTCACCTTCCATGACGACGTCCAAAGAGATTGCATTGTTTCATACTTCACTATGTCTGTCAGAGGTGTTGTGTTCCCAAAAGGACAGTTTCTTATCTTGAGCTTGCGAAGCTTTTTGCATCCGTCCAATACATTGAGCATTTCCTTGTCACTCTCACCAGCAAATGCAATAGACATTTCAAGATGCTCCACATACTTCCAATGTATAGGAAGACCTGGTCGGTCAACTGACCTGAGAGTGATAGCCGCCTCAGTCGCTTACATAACTGCATGATTTCTCCGAAACCTTCATCCAGTGGCTGCATTGTAACAGGGTCCAGTTTTGTTGCATTGAGAATACATAGCCTAAACAGGATAAAATTTGGGCAGTTCTTGGTCACTGTTATGAGAGCAGCAATTCTCATCAGGTGGTAGAAGTAGTGTAATGTGTGAAGCTTATGGCATCCCCTTGATTTCGCTACGAGTCCTTTTTCGGTAACACCTGCTTGATTGCCAAATGGAGCTGATGGAAAACCCCCCCTCAGTTCTTGCAAATCTTTGCATGTCGTAGACACAACACTAGTCCTTTTTCTCCAATGCAATTCATTATCCTTAAGCACCGTAGTTTATCGCACTTGCTAATAATTCGTATCATCTCTCTACCCTGAATCCCCGCTTCAGAGCTCAAGTTCAAGGATGTTATGTTCCAGGAAATCGGATACATAAGTGCAAGGCTAAAAGGAGGCACATCCAAAAACCCTGACAAACTGGTTATTAACTTGGACTTAAGAATAGAAGTCTTAAGCATTTCATAGGTATCATCTGAATCGAGATAGTGGAAAAATTAGCCAATACCGAAATCCACTAGTTGAGGCGCTCGCATTAGTATCCTTGGAAGTACGTCAAAAGGCACAGAACAACAGTTTAACCTTAGACTCTTGAGGTTAGGAGATCTTCCCAAGTGAGTGTTCAGAGGGACAAGTGATGTACAGCTTTCAGGAAAGAAACTTAGCCACTGTACATGTTGTGATCATCAACTTCATTCCCTAAGTGACCTGCATTTTGCAGCTATCGCGGCAAGGCCATCGGTGGTGAACCCTTCACAACTAACAAGAACTAAAGACTTAAAATTCACGAAAAAAACAATTAGAACATGGCTCTTATCCGAGACCACCATCCTCTTCAATCTAAGCTCGTCGAATCCAACTTTAGTCTCGGTCAGTGCTTCAATACATGGATAAACAAAACCACCCTAATCATGAAGAACTAAACTGAACTCAGCAAAATGAGGTTTTCCCTCTCAGGACTACTAGAGTAACAGTTCCCTAGGAAAACCCTTTGCCTAGAAAATCTCTCTATTCTATACCAAATTTTGCATATCAAAGACTAAGCATTTCTGTCACTATGTGATACCACATAGTCAAAAACATGTTCTGTTACTTTCTCTCGCTCAAAAAGATATACAAATTCTACAACTTTCTTGGAAAACTTTCATACTCTCTAAACAAGGAAACATAAAACAAAGATGGAAAATACCCAGATAAGATAACCCTTTAAGAATCAAATCAGAGTGGACAAAACAAATCTTGACTTAAACTAGAGTGAGATTACATGATTTTCAAATTGATAAACTTACATTTTCCAGCTTTATGATGGCTACCAAAGAGAAGAGAAGGAAACCAAACAGAAAAGGTATGATCTTCAAAACCATAGGGTTGGAAGGGAATCCAGAAGAAGAGTGTGAGCGCGCGGTTATTCTGAATCGTAGGGTTGAGTTAAATTTTGGGTGCATTTTTTTTTTTAAGGAAGCTAAAACAGATAAGAAAAACATATTAATGTCCGGTTTGAATTAACTTATTTTTGAGTTTATGATAAAATACTTTATAAAAATATAATTTTTATTAGTGTGAATTTATAAAATAACACAAAATATAATTGTATTATATAAATTGTTTGCATAAACTCAAAAATAGAAACTATTGATGAAGAAAGAGTGTTCTCATTGCGTCATTTTTAAGATCATGAACGCCTTTTGGATGAGAAGTATGAGTCAAGTAGTCGACATATGAGGAAGCTCTAAATTTAGAGAAGAAATTTGCAAATTGATTCTCATCTCTAAGTGTATGATAGAGAAAAATATTAGTTTGAGAGAAATTTTTTTATATCTTGAGTGAACATAGCAAGAATATGATCCATAGTATGGAGACGTTTGATGAAGATAATTAACACAGTATAAAGAATTAAAGTAGGAGATAAATTCGATACTCTGCAACCGTAATTGAGAGGGAAATGGAACAACTTGATCCCAAAACTGACCTTCAAACCAGATTAAACAGTCTAGTGAATCGGATACTTGTGGTGAAAAAAATATAATGATTATTTATTAATCTTAATTTATTTAAGAATATTTTTATTAAAGTTTAATTAATTCAACACGAACTTTAAAAAAATTCTTATGACTGACTTAAAACAAATTATTTTAAATTAAAATAAATTTTAAGAATAAAAGTGGATTTTAATTAAATAGTAATAAAGATAAAAATGAATAAAAATAATAACTATAAACTATAAATTACTAATTAAAATAGATTTAAAAAAGAAACTATAAACTAGTAAAATATATTATAAACTTATTATAAAGTGACTTTTACAAATAAAACTTTAGGATATAATTATAAATTAATTTATTGAGTTTATCAAATAGACCTTTATTCAAAATAAACTTTTATTTCAACTGTTAAATTTGTGAAATTTAGTATTTATAATAAGTATTAAACAAAGTAACTTTCTGTTAAAATACTCCTAAAATAATTTATAAATTATTAAACAGAATAATTGTATATAAAAATAAAAATAGTTATACAAGAATTTACTATATCCTTCTTAAGCGGTGGATGGTGAATGACTTGTTATTGTCTTTGAATCGAAATTCTAAAAAGTACCTATATGTCTGTCTCTTTAGATTATCGCCACGTATTACCAAAATTGTGCTTATCTGTCACCACAATAACCACAAACACTTCCCAGCTTCTTCCAGAACAAACCATAAATAAACACATCTTCACATTTCAATTTTCAAATTATATATTTAATCACTCACTAGTTACACTCCTGACTCCACTTTGCTCTACCATATAGATTATTATATACATAAATTAATTAATATATATATACTTCACTCGTGCTGTGTTGATTGTTGAAGAACCATAACAAGACATGATGAACGGTGGTGATTTTGAAATGGAAGAAGAAGACGGTTGTTCAACGCCGAAGAGATGGGAATGTCAGATACATACACCGTTGATTCCTCCACCACCACCGAAGAAGAAGAAGAAGCTATTTTCATTTGGGAGTAACAAAACAGAGCATCCTAAAAATGGTTACTTTTATCCCCCTATTCATGATCTTGAACAACTCTTCACTCTTTTGCCTACAACTAATTACAACTAATTACGTCCTCCCGTGTCTCCGAGAAATGTTATTTTTTAGATTCATTGAAAATCTAATGTATTTAGTGATACGTTAGATTTTTTATGAATTTAAAAAATGAAATTTCTTTTATACTAAGCTAGAGAGAGAGTAGTATTTAACCTTTATTTCCTACCTAGGAATATAGATTTATAAGACTTAATGATTAAATAGGTAGGTGTTTTTTGATGTAAAATATTTTGCTAGGATGAAGGAGAATATTTTTTGGTTACACACTTACACTATGAAGAATATGGATGCATTAGTTTTGTTATATTTCAGTTCATAGTGTGTGTGAATATTTGTAGTATTTAAATGTAGGGTTCTTTTGGCTTATGCTTATGTAAAAGCAGTATGTTTAACTACTGCTGTAATATATTTGGCCTCTTGAATGAATTTTGAGTCAATGTCTCATACTAGACTACTAGTTAGTACAAACTACAAAGTACTACTATTTAGTCTTTAACAAAGACCTTTTTATAAACTTGGTACTTTTATTCTTTGTTTTGACAAATTGGTACTTTTATTCATATAGTGTGACACATTGATACTCGGCGTCTCGCACACATGTGCGAGGTGTGCGATGGTATCAGGCCTCAAAATTTTGAGGGCCTCAACTCAAGATTTTGAGGTCTTATAATATTACTTATATATTATTTATACCTATAAAATATCAGATGTGTATTAATAATTAATTTTTAGGTCCTAAAATAATAATTATATCATATTGTTAATGTTCATAAAATATCATATGTATCAATAGATTAGTTATTTATAATCGTAAATATAGTTCTAGTCCATTTTAATGCATACAATTTGATCTTAGCTTAGGATGTTTCTTTTTGACGTTATATACAAAGATAATTATTTTGTATTTCTTGTTCCATTTAATTTAATGCAATTGATTTAATATAGATAATTTATATGTATAAGAATGATTTTTTTTTATATTATATGCAATTTAAATCAACAATTTTTTTTTAAATTATATTTTTTTATTAAGGGGTCATTTTTATATTTTGCACAGAGTCTCCTAAAACTCGGAGACGCCTATCTTGATACTAAGAACATTCATTGACATTTTCAGTACATGAATGAATGAATGAATTAATGACATGCATGTTCTGATCATAGCAGCTAAAACGTGTGCATATCAATTTATTTATTATGTTTACATTCACACAAAAATTGAGAGTTGTAATATAATTTACCTATAAAAATAGAGCAATTCTTGTGTCTTATGTAATTCTTGTGTCTTATGTAAAATTTCGACACTTTTTTCACCACTGGCTAATATTGAACTATCTAATATAATTCAGAGGTTAGTTCTTTTATCAAGGTTTCAATTCCTTTTCGATCGAAGCTGTGAGTGATTGAATCGTGGTCCTTCTAACAAGCAATTGTGAGGGATTGAATCGTGATCCTTCCTAACAAGTTCAGCGTCAATTATCTTATCAAGTTCAACGTCAATTATCACGGTGACACATTTTTTAAACACCCTAAAAAAGTACACATCATATATTGGTACAAACTACAAAGTACTACTATTTAGTCTTTAGCAAAGACCTTTTTATACACTTGGTACTTTGTTTTGACAAATTGGTACTCCCTCTCGCCTCTTTTATAAAGAAATATTCTAATTTGCACACTTATTAAGAAGTTGTCTTTTTGTCTTGATTTTATGTAAAAGTTCTATTACAATTACTAAAATGACCTTATGTAATATTTTAATTTTGCATTGGTACTCTAAATCATCTTAAAAAGTAGAACAATTAATGAGGATAATTTTGGAAAAATAACATTTAATAAAGCTGGTTTTAATGACTTTTGCTTATATTTAAGTCAAAAAAATTTGTTGACTTTTGTTTATAAATAAGGCCGGACGGATTACTTTTATTCTTATAGTGTGACACATTGATACTAAGAAGTAAGAACATTATTGACATTTTCAGTACATGAATGAATGAATTAAATTAATGACATGCATGTTCCGATCTTTTTTTTTTATGATAAAAATGCCTGTTCTGAACATAATAACAGCTAAAACGTGTGCATGTCAATTTACTATATACATATACTGTATATTATATTTACATTCGCACAAAAATTGAGTTGAGTAATAATTTACCTCTAAAAAGAGAGCTTGTGTATATGCAAAAACTTAGACATGCACATTTTTTAGACTCACTTAAAAAAAGTACACATCATGTATTTATTTAAAGATACAAATTTTTTAGTCAAAAAAGATACAAATTATTCAAAAAAAAAATTTAGGTGTAATCAAAAAGATGTGTCTTAATTTTGTTAGGAAACCAAAATAAAGTTCACTCACTACTAGTTACCTTCCTTCCACTTTCATCATCCTTGATAATCTCTAAAACCTGTTCTCTCTTTTGCCTCCAACTGATCTTATAATTTAAGTGCTTGTGTTAATCGATCGATCGAAGGACTAATTAACTTTTGTTGGTACAAAGACTAGAAAGAATTTAGACTCTTAAATAAGTGACGACAGGTTTAATATCTATTTTTTTTTTTTTTTTACCACCAGTTTAATCTAGTTCGGAGGTCAGTTTTGACATTAAATGGTTTTAGCCCCTCCCGATCGCAGTTGCAGGGATCGAACTGTGATCCTCCAAGTTCAGCATTAATCACCACTGAAGTAACTAACGATTTGGTTGACTTAATATCTAATTTGTGTATGGAAAAAATGTAATACCAATTCCTCTACTACTCTCTACATTTTTTGAATTAATTTTTATATTCATGTTTAACAACTTCTTCTCCTATACGTGATAAATTTAACTAGTGAGAGCAAATATCTATCTGTGACCTCATATACGTGATAAACTAGAGAATATCACCTTCATACAAATATTTTTCAATTAACGCCTCTTCCCTCTTAATCTTATTAATAACACTCTATTCAAAGTCAACGATATGATGGACTCTTTCCAAGGTGACGAATATGAATTTAAGGTAATCTTTCCATACATTTTAAAAAGTAACGTGTTGAGTTTAACGGAAGAGTAGGCATGACAACGGAACGAGGACAGTTTTTTCCTTCCAAATATAAATTTATAAATTTATAAAATATGAATTTAAGGTAATCTTTCTTTCTTCTTTTCTAAATCTTCTGTATTTGTTGTTTTTAGAGTCTTTTAGTTGTGTTCTTCTTAGCACCATCTCCATCTTCAACAAACCAATATTTGTATGGTGTTACTATTACTCTCTATACAATGAAACCAATCAAATTTAGATTGTCATTTCTATTCTTGATACTGGTCTCTAAATGCTTCACTACAGAATCAAAATGTAGCAAAACTTGTGACTTCGCTTTAGCTTCCTATTATATGTTGGAAGGTACAAACTTGACATATATTTTGGACATCATGAAATCCAACCTGGTTTCAAAACCTGAAGATATTGTGAGCTACAACCCTGACACAATACCAAATAAAGATAGTTACAGGACCGAATCAAGAGCGAAAATTCCCTTCCCTTGTGATTGCATCAATGATAAGTTTCTTGGTCACACATTTCTCTACCAGTATCAGCAAATTGCTGAGTTGACTTTTAGCAATTTGACTAATGAGGAGTGGATGGAGAGAGAAAATGTTTATGCAAAAAACTCTATTCCTAAATTTGTGAAGGTTAATGCTACTGTTAACTGTTTCTGTGGGAACAGAAAGGTTTCTAAGGATTATGGATTGTTCATCACATATCCACTTAGAAGTGAGGATAGTTTGGAGTCTATTGCAAAGGATACCGAGATTGAGGCTGATTTGTTGCAGAGGTACAACCCTGGTGTGAATTTCAGCCAAGGGCATGGTATTGTTTTTATTCCAGGGAAAGGTTAGATTTTTATTTTTCTGTCATGGTTTGGTTTACTGATATTGGAAATTTTGTGCCTGTTCTGCTGTTGGCTTTCTGTTTGTACAAAAGGGTATTATTCAAATATTTTGATGTTAGTGAAAAAAAATGCTCTTATAATCTTCCCTTTCGTATGAGTGTCGTTGGGAAGTGTGAAGTCTTTAGTGAGGATTCAAACTCGAATTCTCCCAAACATTTGGTTAATATTATAGCCTATTTGAGGTCAACCACTTGGTTGATTTTGGTATGGTTTGGTTATTTATATTATGGACCTTATAAAAAAAAAGGCAAACTTATATGTGGTAAAGTTTGATTATAGTATAGTTGGTCTTCATAAAATTGGTTACTTTTGAATTTCGATTCCTTTTAAATTTTGTTATGTTTTAGTAGAAGTTCTTTTATATTATTTTTTAAAATGTTGCAGATAAAAATGGAGTTTATGTTCCCTTTCCGCCTAGCCCTATGTAAGTTTTATTGTGTTACCCTTCAATTAACAATGAATATTCATTTATGTTTGGTTGCATACCATTATTTCTATTTCCTTTTCCCTCTTGCAGAAAAGCAGGTTTGGCCTTCAAGCATATCAAAGAATTGGCTATATATGATGACTATTTATTTTTGGCATGTTCATAAACAGATAATTTGTATCTAAATAAGCAGGTCATTTAGCTAGAAGTTTAGTTACTGCTGCAATATCTATTGGAGGAATATGCATGCTTCTGTTATTATCAATTTGTATATATGTTAAGAAGAATATAGAGAAGTCTAAATTGACACCAGAAGATTCAACGGCACCTTCAACTAAAGATGGCACATGTAATTTTTTTTTGAGCATTGCTATTTGTCACGAATGAATTTCTCCCGAATTCTTCACGAAACGCTTTGAACAATTATTATATTTTTTCTTTATTTAATTTTTAAATTAAAATATTATAACCGCTTGCTATCAAGTGATGTCCACTATACTCTGCTTTTCCATCACCAATTCACCGACTCTGTTTTCTTTTTCATTCTACAAATGGAAGTGAGGGTGATGATTCTGATGGAACTTGGGACCATACATAAGATATATAGTGATCCAGGTTCCTAATGGTGATAGAGTACCAAAAAAATAAGATAGTGAAGATGAAAAAAGCTTGAAGGAAAAAACGAGAGAAATACTTGCACACAGCTAAATCCTTAATGTCTCAATTTGTGTTTTTGCCATGGAAGGTTTACTGGTTTTGGAAGAAGAAAACAGAAATAAATTGGAGAGTTCTTTTGTTGAATAATTGGGGAGAGATAGAGTCATAAGTAAAACATCACAATTTTTATTAAAAAAAAAAAAAAGAAAAGAAAAGCAAAACATGCAAGTGGGTGTGCCACGTCATTCGGGAGCCGCTCGTGATACAACTTTTCGGGATGTTAAGCATTTCCCTTTTTTTTAACTGGATTTCCTTATTACCTTAAACTAAAGAATATACTGAATGAAGTGATCTAATATTCATGAGTTGAACTTGCTTATTTTATTCCTGTGACAGCTGATAAAGATTCCAATGCTGATACTGGATCCAAATTTATTGTGGTGGACAAATCACCTGAGTTTTCGTACGAAGATTTGGCCAATGCTACAAATAACTTCAGTTTGGCTAACAAAATTGGTCAAGGTGGTTTTGGAGAGGTCTACTATGGTGAGCTGAAAGGAAAGGTTTGTTATAATCATAGCATTGTTACTTTGCATTGAAAAGTAGAAAGAAAAGTTTAAATAGAAAGATGATAACCTCCATGTCATGTATATATCTTATTAATTATGTAAGTTGTCTTCGATTGCATAGAAAACTGCAATAAAAAAGATGACGATGCTAGCTACAAGAGAATTTCTTGCAGAAATGAAAGTCTTAACAAGCGTTCATCACCGCAATCTGGTAAGTTTTCAAACATATTATCACAAGTGCTCGTAGGATTGTATTAAATTATTGTTAATACTAAATTCTGTTATACAAATATAGGTACGCTTGATTGGATATTGTATTGAGGGATCTCTATTCCTTGTGTACGAATACATGGACAATGGAAACTTAAGCCAACATCTACATAATTCAGGTCGTATATAAACACATGATGAAGATTATATCTATTTTCATTGATTTTTCATTAATGTCGTCAATGTGAATACTATTTGCAGAGAAAGAACCTATGACATGGTCTACCAGATTACAAATTGCTCTGGATGTAGCGAGAGGCCTCGAGTATATTCATGATCATTCAGTGCCTGTATACATCCATCGCGACATTAAATCAGATAATATTTTATTAAATGGAAACTTCAATGGGAAGGCACAGTACTATGTCTCAATATTTTTTGAAAGCTTCTTAGTTTTTACTATTTTCCTTCTTGAGATAATTGTTGTGAGAGTGAGATCATATATTATTCCTATTATTACAGATTGCTGATTTTGGAATGACCAAACTGACTGATGTTGCAAGTTCAATTGATAACACTGATCATGTCGCTGGCACATTTGGTTACATGCCGCCTGAGTATGATGAATTCTGCTCTTCTTTTTATGTGGTTAATTGTAATGCTCAAATTAACAAACACAGGGAAATAGGGGTATATTATTCAACTGACAGATTCACTTCTAAAGGAAGGAATGTAGTACAATGATAAAGGAATTAAAATACTGCAAAGGTGGAAGAAGGTTCAGTATAACAGAAAGAGACTGATTCCAATTATTCCACACCCTTTCTAATGACATGACTTGTTATTTATACTAGAGATCCTTGAGCCTAACGTTTGGTTCACGCGCCCTGAAACTGCGTCTCACTCCTTGAGCTTGCACTTCTATTGTAACAGAATTTGTTACCTCCTTTCCTCCACTGCTCTTCATTACATTAATATAGCTATCTTAGGCCATAGGCTATAGAATTTGGATTTTTGAAATAAAAAAGCCTTAGTTACTTTCCTAGATATAGCATCTTTGCACCGATTGCATCTAACTTAACGAAGAAGTTTTCTCAGTATTACCATGATAAATCCAAATGCTTAGTAGTAATCAACCAGTCATGAATCATTAGATGAAATAGTAAAAACTAATCCTCTTCCTTAGTTTAATTCAATCATTCGCTTTTGTGAAGAAATGCATACGGACATATTTCTCGCAAGATAGATGTATACGCTTTTGGAGTTGTTCTATACGAACTAATTTCTGCTAAAGCAGCTGTGGTCAAAATTGATAAACCTACTACTGAGTTCAAGAGCCTTGAGATTAAGACCAATGAATCTATTGATGAATACAAGAGCCTTGTAGCTTTGGTAATTGATCGTTAATTAGTACTTATATATATATATATATGTTCATATATTGTGTTTTTTTTTTAACTTCTCCTGGTATGTATGCCAGTTTGATGAAGTTATTGATCAAGAGGGAGATCCTATAGAAGAAGGTCTAAGAAAACTAGTTGATCCAAGGCTAGGAGATAACTATTCAATTGATTCCATTAACAAGGTATCTATGAATCATACAACATTTTCTTGGTGTTTATCATTTCTTAATCAACAAGCTTTATATGTTTTTTCACCGGCAGATGGCACAGCTTGCCAAGACTTGCATAAACCGAGACCCGAAACGACGTCCAAGAATGGGAGATGTTGTGGTTTCTCTTATGAAACTAAATTCTACTATTGATGGTGGAAGTACAATAGTGCAGCATTGAGTCTGACTAAAATTAAAACTCTACTGTGAAACTTAATACTATTCTGTACTAGCAGAGCCAACAGTATATCAGATTGAACGAGAAGACTTTCTAGTCAATAAATTAGACTTTGCATTTATGTGACATTTGATTAATGGGAATAATTTTGTAAATTTGTTACATTCAATTATTTATTTATAGTTTTTCAAAGGTCAAAGGCAACGTGGATGTGATGAATGTCCATGTATTAATATTCCTAACACCCATTTGCATATTCAACACACCCAAATTCTTATTCTATGTGTTCCTATTACACAATGAAATCAATCAAATTCAGATTATCACTCTTATTCTTGTTACTAGCCTCTAAATCCTTCATTGCAGAATCAAAATGTACCAAAACTTGTGACTTAGCTTTAGCTTCCTACAATATACAAAAAGGTTCAAACTTAACATATATTTCATCCATCATGAAATCCAAGGTTGTTTCAAAACCTGAAGATATTTTCAGCTACAACACTGACACATTACAAAGTCCAGATATTCTCCTAGTAGATTCAAGAGTGAATGTTCCCTTTTCTTGTGATTGCATCAATGACGAGTTTCTTGGTCACACTTTTCTATATGAGATTTACCCAGGAGATACCTATGCTTCAATTGCAGAATTCACTTTTAGCAATTTGACCACTAAGGAGAGCATCGAAAAAGACAACGATTATAGTCCAGATAATATTCCGGTTGATGGAACACTTAATGTTACTGTTAACTGTTCATGTGGGAAAAGAGAGGTTTCTAAGGATTATGGTTTGTTCATCACATACCCTCTTAGTCCTAAGTGTTAGTTAATGTGCTGATTTTATGTTAGTGGAATATGATAAAGTAGTGGAAATTATTTAGTGGAAGTGAAGAGTTGTCAATGTCAATAGTGGAAGCACTTAGTGCTTAGTGGAGTGTTTAATCATTGATTAAGCACCTAGTAGTGGTGACTCTTTGATAGTTGTAATCATCACTACTAATGCTATATATATTCATGTGTATGAGATGCATTTGATATAAGAAAAAATACATGAATATTCAGCCTCAAAAATACTATCCTACTCTAAATTATGCAACAATATAGTTTATAATATATACCACACCTCTAGAATACCACCAACACTAAGGACACTTTGGAGTCTATTGCAAAGGATACTAATATTGATGCCGAGTTGCTTCAGAGGTACAACCCTGGTGTGAATTTCAGCCAAGGAACTGGTCTTGTTTTTATTCCTGGAAAAGGTTAGAATTTTATTTTTCTGTCATGGTTTAGTTTTCTGATAATGGAAATTTTATACCCATTTGTACAAAAGGGTATTATTATGTTGGTCAATTATTTTGATTTTAGTAAAAAACAATTGGTCTTGGCCTTTTGTTTTCCATTTTAATTTAGAGTTCGGTTAAGAGGTGTAAAGTTTGGCAACAAATTGATATTGGTAAAGTTTGGCAACAAATTGATATTGGTAAAGTTTGGTTATTATATGTAATTCCTTAATATGTGACTTAAATATTTTCATTATCTAATTTATGCTACAGCTAGAATGCTCATTCTAGTTATTAACTTGACATTCTAATTTTTCATGGATGAGTAATCAATCAATAAATAATACTATTATATCAAACTTTTTAACTATTTGTTCCTCTATATGTTAATGAAACATGCATTAAGTGATGTTTGTTTACCGATCGTAATATTTGGATTTTAGGTATGACTATTCCTTGTTTTATTTTATATATTTTTCTTTAAATTTTGCAGATAAAAATGGAGTTTATGTTCCCTTCGCCTCCTAGCCCTAGGTAAGTTTTATTGTGTTACCTTTTATTAATAAACAATAAATATCATTTATGTTTAATCCCATATCATTATTTTTATTTAAATAGATGAAATCACGACGTGCATAGTTGAACTCAAGAGAGATGAAGTAATGCTATCCATATCAAAATTTCTTTTACATTGTTGTTTGTGTTAAGTTAATGTCATCCATATATATATTATGAATAATAGTTTTTTACAACACTCGCTACTTAGAATGCGAGAAAAGTCCTTTTCAATAGAAATACAGAAAAGTAAAATTGGAAATGCAGTATTACTCTGATAATATGTAGTAGTAGGAGACACAAAACTCTGACAAAGGCCTGAGTAATGCATAAAACTCATTCTCTAATACGTTGGGTTAAATATGCTTTTAATCCTAATAAATATTTTAAATTTTGTCAAAAAAATAAATTTTTCTTTTGGCCAATTTATTATTCACACGTAAAACTTAATAATTATCACGCGTTTATCACCGCATGTGTACTTGTAATTCTGTAAGATAGTCACCTTCCTTTTGGCCGGTTAATATTCACATAAGTTACAAACACACAACTTTTAATATTTCAAAATAAATTAATAACAAAAATTGGGAAAGCTTAACGTAAACTAAAATTGTAGAACGGTTGAAACTTTTAACTAAAGTCTCTATATGTTAAAAATATTTTGGATTGCGTTAAAAAAGTAATGATGCTTTGATTTTGGAGGGCTATTTTTATGCAATTTTAAAAACTATGAGTAAACTTTATCAAAATATAAAAAAATAAGGACCGATTTGAAAAACTTTAGACTCGATGTGCAAATTTTGAAAACACCAAGGTCCAACTTGTATGCAAGTTTCAAGTAGTATATGAAAAATGAACTTTAAATTTAGTTTTAGACTTTTAGGTAGTATTTAAAAAAGATTAATGCTGGTGTGTACGAAACGAAAAACATGAATGAATCTAAGCCATCAATTTTTAACCCAAGACTAGCATGATTTCCACCAAATATGGAAGTTTAGTGAATTCAACCAGTAAAACAATCCCATATAAGCATTCTTATATTTCGTATGTCACGTTTGTCGTACCAAGTAGCATTGCTCTTTAAAAAATAATGTTGAAAAATCATAAGCTAGATATGAGTGCATATAATGCATGTCAAAAAAGTTTTTATTTATAAATCACATCACATGATAACAAAAATTTGTACAAGAGTGAGTTTGGGAATTTGGGTAGGAAAGTTTACCAAAAACTATAATTATAGAACAATTGAACCTTTTAACTAAAGTCTTTACATCACTATTTTTATGTAGTTTCCAAAATATGAGTAACCATTTTTAAAATATAAAAATAAGGAATGATTTGAAGAAATTTAGACACAATTTGCAAATTTTGAAAACTCCCAAGGTTTAATATGTATGCAAAAATAAGTAGTATATGAAAAATGACCTTTTAATTTTAGTTTGAGGTACTATTTGAAAAATAATATCGAAAAATCTTAAACTAAATACGAATGCCCATAACACAAGATCATGCATGTCAAAAAGATTCTTGGTTTATAAATCACAATAACAAAAATTTCTACAAGATTGTGGTTGGAAATTTTACGGGAAAGCTTAATGTAAACTAAAATTGTAACGAAACTTTTAACTAAAGTCTATATGTTAAAAATATTTTGGATAGCGTAAAAAAAATGTAATGATGCTTTGATTTTGGCGGGCTATTTTTATGTAATTTTCAAAATAAGAGTAAACTTTTACAAAATATAAAGAAATTATGGACCGATATAAAAAAATTTAGGCACGATGTGCAAATTTTGAAAAGGCCAAGGTCCAACATGTATGCAAGTTTCAAGCAGTATATGAAAAAAGACCTTTTAATTTAGTTTTAGGTAGTATTTGAAAAATGATGTCGAAAAATCATAAACTAGATATGACCGCATATAATGCATGTCAAAAAAAGACTTTAATTATAAATCACATAATAACAAAAATTTGTACAAGAGTGAGGTGGTATATGAAAAATGACCTTTTAATTTAGTTTTAGGTAGTATTTGTAAAATGATGCCGAAAAATCATAAACTGGATCTGAATGCATATAATGCATGTAAAAAAAAAGTCTTTAATTATAAATCACATAATAACAAAAATTTGTATAAGAGTGAGTTTGAGAATTTAGCAGGAAAGAATAATGACAACAAAAATTGTAGAACAGTTGAACCTTTTAAACTAAAGTTTTTGTGTCTCTAAAAAGTATTTTGGATAGAGTCAAAAAAGTAATGAAGCTCAGATTTTGGAGGCCTATTTTTATGTAATTTCCAAAATATGAGTAACCTTTTTCAAAATATAAAAATAAGGATCAATTTGGAGAAATTTGGACACAATTTGCAAATTTTGAAAACTCCAAGTTCCAACTTTTTTAGGAGTTTGTCAAAAATAAATTTAGTCTTTGATAGTATATGAAAAATAATTTCAAAAAATTTTAAACTAGATCATGCATGTCAAAAAAATTCTTTGTTTAAAAATCACATAATAACAAAAATTTCTACAAAAGTGTGGTTTGAAATTTTATGGGAAAGTTTACTGTAAACTAAAATTGTATAACAGTTGGAACTTTTAACTAAAGTCTCAATATGTTAAAAATATTTTGGATAGCGTTAAAAAAGTAATGATGCTTTGATTTTGGAGGGTTATTTTTATGTAATTTTCAAAACTATGAGTAAACTTTTTCAAAATAAAAAAAAATACGGACCGATTTGAAAAACTTTAGACACGATGTGCAAATTTTGAAAACGCCAAGGTCCAACTTGTATGCAAGTTTCAAGTAGTATATGAAAAAAGACCTTTTAATTTAGTTTTAGGTAGTATTTGAAAAATGATGTCGAAAAATCATAAACTAAGATATGACCGCATATAATGCATGTCAAAAAATGTCTTTAATTATAAATCACATAATCACATAATAACAAAAACTTGTACAAGAGTGAGTTTGAGAATTTAGCGGGAAAGTTTAATGACAACAAAAATTGTAGAACAGTTGAACCTTTTAACCAAAGTTTAAGTCTCTAAAAAGTATTTTGGAGTCAAAAAAGTAATGATGCTCCGATTTTGGAGGCCTATTTTTATGTAATTTTCAAAATATGAGTAACCTTTTTCAAAATATAAAAATAAAGACTGATTTGGAGAAATTTGGACACAATTTGCAAATTTTGAAAACTCGAAGGTCCAATTTTTTTAGGAGTTTGTCAAAAATAAATTTAGTCTTAGGTAGTATTTGAAAAATAATTACGAAAATTCTTTAACTAGATCATGCATGTCAAAAAAATTCTTTGTATAAAAATCACATAATAACAAATATTTCTACAAAAGTGTGGTTTGAAATTTTATAGGAAAGCTTAATTTAAACTAAAATTGTAGAACAGTTGAAACTTTTAACTAAAGTCTCTATATGTTAAAAATATTTTGGATAGCGTTAAAAAAGTAATGATGCTTTGATTTTCGAGGGCTATTTTTATGTAATTTTCAAAACTATGAGTAAACTTTTTCAAAATAAAAAAAAATAAGGATCGATTTGAAAAACTTTAGACACGATGTGCAAATTTTGAAAACGCCAAGGTCCAACTTGTATGCAAGTTTCAAGTAGTATATGAAAAATGAAGTTTTAAATTAGTTTTAGGTATTATTTAAAAAATAATGTTGAAAAATCATAAACTAGGTATGAGTGGATATAATGCATGTCAAAAAAAGTCTTTTTATAAATCACATCACATGATAACAAAAATATGTACAAGAGTGAGTTTGGGAATTGAGCGGGAAAGTTTAAAAAAAACTAAAATTATAGAACAATTGAACCTTTTAACTAAAGTCTTTACATCATTAAAAAATACTTTGAATAGAGTAAAAAAAGTAAAGATGCTCTGATTTTGGTAGGCTATTTTTATGTAGTTTTCGAAATATGAGTAACCATTTTTAAAATATAAAAATAAGGAATGATTTGGAGAAATTGACACAATTTGCAAATTTTGAAAACTCCAAGGTTTAATATATATGCAAAAATCAAGTAGTATATGAAAAATGACCTTTTAATTTTGTTTGAGGTAGTATTTGAAATATAATATCGAAAAATCTTAAACTAAATACGAATGCCCATAACACAAGATCATGCATGTGAAAAAGAATCTTGATTAAAAAATCACATAATAACAAAAATTTCTACAAGATTGTGGATGGAAATTTTACGGGAAAGATTAATGTAAACTAAAATTGTAGAACAGTTGAAACTTTTGATTAAAGTCTCTATATGTTAAAAATATTTTTGATAGCGTAAAAAAAATGTGATGATGCTTTGATTTTGGCGGGCTATTTTTATGAATTTTCAAAATAAGAGTAAACTTTTTCAAAATATAAAAAAAATTAGGCACGATGTGCAAATTTTGAAAACGCCAAAGTCCAACTTGTATGCAAGTTTCAAGTAGTATATGAAAAAAGACCTTTTAATTTAGTTTTAGGTAGTATTTGAAAAATGATGTCGAAAAATCATAAACTAGATATGAATGCATATAATACATGTCAAAAAAAGTCTTTAATTATAAATCACATAATAACAAAAAAATTTACAAGAGTGAATTTGAGAATTTAGCAGGAAAGTTTAATGACAACAAAAATTGTAGAACAGTTGAACCATTTAACTAAAGTTTTTGTGTCTCTAAAAAGTATTTTGGATAGAGTAAAAAAAGTAATGATGCTCAGATTTTGGAGGGCTATTTTTATATAATTTTAAAAATGAGTAACCTTTTTAAAATTATAAAAATAAGGACCGATTTGGAGAAATTTAGACACAATTTGCAAATTTTAAAAACTCCCAGGTCTAATTTTAGGAGTTTGTCAAAAAAAAAAAATTAGTCTTGGGTAGTATTTGAAAAATAATTTCAAAAAATCTTAAACTAGATCATGCATGTCAAACAGATTCTTTGTTTATAAATCACATAATAACAAAAATTTCTACAAAAGTGTGGTTGGAAATTTTATGGGAAAGCTTAATTTAAACTAAAATTGTAGAACAGTTGAAACTTTTAACAAAAGTCTCTATATGTAAAAATATTTTGGATAGTGTTATAAAAGTAATGATGCTTTGATTTTGGAGGGCTACTTTTATGTAATTTTCAAAACTATGAGTAAACTTTTTCAAAATATAAAAAAATAAGGACCGATTTGAAAAACTTTAGACATGATGTGCAAATTTTGAAAACGCCAAGTTCCAACTTAGCGGGAAAGTTAAAAAAATTCTTTAATTATAAATCACATAATAACAAAAATTTGTAAAAGAGTGAGTTTGAGAATTTAGCGGGAAAGTTTAGTGACAACAAAAATTGTAGATCAGTTGAACCTTTTAACTAAAGTCTTTTATCTCTAAAAAATATTTTGGATAGAGTAAAAAAATAAGGAACGATTTGGTAAAATTTAGACACAATTTGCAAATTTTGAAATCTCCAAGGTCCAATTTGTATGCTAGTTTCAAGTAGTATATGAAAAATGAAATTTTAATTTTGTTATAGGTAGTATTTGAAAAATAATGTCTAAAAATCAGAAACTAGATTTTATAGGAACTTAAATATTTAAAACTCTTTCTATATCTCAAATGTTTATGAAAAAAATGCATCATACTTTATTTATAAATCACATAATAACAAAAAGTCTATAACAATGTGTTCGGAAATATAGCGGGAAAGTTTAATGAATACTAGAATTGTAGAACCGTTAAATCTTTTAACTAAAGTCTCTATATCTAAAAAATTGTTTGGATCGGATAGAGTAAAAAAGGTAATCATACTTTTGTTGGACTATTTTTATGTAACTTCGAAAAAAAATGAAAAAATCAGGACAGATATGCCAAAATTTGTTAAAACTATAATTGTAGGTAATACAAAACTATTCTCTTCATTTCAATTTTTTTAATACTTTGATTATGAGCAAGTGTTTCAAGAATAATTTACCTCATAATGTTTTAGCAGCCCGAAGTTATTGCAACCGGTAGCTCCTCACTAACAAACATTAGCTCCTCACGAACAAACATCCATTGTCCTTGATCACACCTAAAAAACATTGAATACGCATAAGTTAGAACTCCTCGGTTATGATATGTCGCGGAGGGGCCGGAACCACTTGATGCCATAACTGACCCCCCGAACCAGATTTTACTGGTGGTGAAAAACCAAAAAAAATAAAAAAGACATAACATTTAGGCATTATGACATTGACAACTAACTTAAACATTATCATCAAAGAATCATAAGAAATACTGTACAAGTTCAATCATTGTTATACCTGTCCAACAATTTCAAATGATAGTAACTTCATAATATCTTTAAAATCATTAGCAACCTTAATCTAAAGATACCTTAGGACAAAATTAGCCTAAAATCATTATACCCTTAATCTAAATCAAGTTAATCAATACTTACTTCTGAAAAAGAAACCAAATGTAGAGTTGAAGTCCCTTTCCCCATCTTGATGAAATCCACCAACCACCAAAGAAATGAGATCTCCCATAAAACCAACTCTACAGTACCTAAAATTAGCAACACATGAAAAATTCCTTTGTTTATTGAATGAAATCTTTAAATAAACCAAACAAAAAACAAGAACTAGGATCATAGTGATAATGAGGGTTAGGGTTTTGTAAAAATAAAATTGTGAATAATGAAATTCTGAAATCAAGAAAAGAGAGTAGAACTCACTACAAGTAAATAAATAGGTGAAATGAACGTGAAAAAATCACCGTCACGGCGTAGGTGGTTACGCGGTCGCGAAAATAAAATTGGTAGATCGGAAAAATGAAAATCTCGGTTTTGTAGAGGAGGAAGAGAGGAGGTTAGTGGTGGTGGTTACGCGGTCATATGATGTAGGATAGCAAATTTACGGCCTTGGGGAATATAGGTATGCGGTGATGGGAGAAATGGAAGGGAGAGAGGAAAGAGACAAAAGAATAGCAGTGGTGATGGGAAATGGATCATGCGCAGTCAGTTATTGTGCAGTCAAGCTGCAGTTAACATCTTTCAACCGTTTGATCAGCATCCTGTGGCTTAGATTTTAATACGTTTTAATACAGTTTTAACATGTTTCAAGCTGCAGTTAACCTGGACCGTATGATCAAAGAACGGATGGCTATGATCGTTCTGACTGCATGCAGTCACAGGTGCTGACTGCACCCAATCCACATCCGTGGTGATGCGTTCTGTTTATAGAGAGAGAGAGTAAAGAGTAAAAACTTGCTCCTTATTAAGTTTAAACTTGAGTACTATTTTATTTTTACACTTTTACCCTTCTCTTTTTCTTTGTTTTTCTGGATAAAAACCCTATTTTTTTGTCCTTACACATCCACAAGATTAGATTTCGTTGCCCGGAAAATTTTAACCTTGAGTACTTTGATCAGTAATTATATTTTACATTTCTCCACATTGTAGCTACCAGAGATATTTTTGGAGTTATCGAGGTTTTAACCCCGAATTTCATATTTTTTCACATTTAAATGCGTGAATTTTAATCATTAGAATATTTGAAAAAAAAAAAAAACTAATCTAGATGGGATATCGTTCATAAATAATCAAAGTAGTAGCACCATTGCAAGCCAAATTTGCTAATGCATCTCCACAAAAATTTGATTCCCTTTGTAAATAACATATGTGAACGGTGAACCTCCCAATCCAACTCTAGCTAGCAATTTCTTATGTTAATCAATAAACCTCGGCACCCCATTTACCGGAAGTAGTGTTGGAGACAACTACTCTCAATCCACATGAAGCTCTACTTTGTTGAAGCCACGCTCCCTAGCCAATTAACCCTTCGAAAACACGCCATAATTCCGCCACCTATACACGCTACACACTCCCAACCATTTTTTTTTTAAGCAACACTCCCGACCATTTTAAAAACCCACAAATCCACTCTCCATTCTCATTCCGTGACACACCTCCACACCCTGCTGTAGTACTTTAACCGCTCCATCCGTATTAAGTCGAATCCAACCCGTATTCGCTCCATCTGTATTATGTTGCTGATTTAATGCAGAATTGTAAGTCTGCAACCTTCTGTTCACCTCCTTCCAAAGTTTAATAGGCAAAATATAATCCATCTCATGCACCATTGTTTTTCTCCAATTCCATAAAGCATGGCATGAAGTGGCCCAATAATTTGACCAATTCAAACCTCTTCTCAATCCAAGCTCCTCTGTCATTTTGAGATTAATTCAATCCTGTGAACCAGCAGCAAAGAAAAAAATTTGGTGTTATGTGTTCATTTCACAGACATGAGCTATAAACTAGTTGCTGCCGGTCGGACAATCACGAAGCATATGGAGAATTGAGCCATAAACAACCACACAAAACATCAAATTTGCTCCGGCACGGTCAACTTCCAAACCCAAAAACCCGCTCCAGCATCAGCATAAAATATTGATAGGCATCCACTGTTGCATCACATTCATGCACAAACCTCCACTCTAAATCTAATTTACTAATTCTTTCACCATAAAATTCTTCATATTTTCAAGTTTTGTATGTCTAGTTTTATTAATTATATATTTCATTTCATCGGGTGTGTGAAAGTGTGAAATTGTGAGTATATATAGTATATAATTTACAAATAATAAATTGGTCAAAGTTGTAAAGATTTTGAGTATTTTTATTGGGTACATAGACGATATAAACTCACACATACAAGTGAATGAGTTGGAATTCAAACCCCAAACTAGGAGTGTATGCGGATTAGATCTATTTTAGCCAAATTTGTTACCCGACCCGATCAAAGGTAAATGGGTTGGATATAAATTAAACCAAATATTTTTTTATGTTAAATCCGAACTGACCCAACCCAATGGTGAGTTGGTTAGGTTGGATCAACGGGTCATTACATATAAATTTTTAAAACAATTTTAAAAAAAATTAGTTATACGACATTTTATTTCAAGAAAATTTTAAAGTCTAGACTAAATTTTACTATTTAAAATGTAGGCTTAAATGCAATTTTGACCCCTCAAGTTTCACAATTGCTTGATTTTAGCCCCATATTTCAATTGCTTTATTTTAACCCCTAAATTTCACAATTGCTCGATTTTAACCCTTCAAGTTTCAATTGCTCGATTTTGGCCCCCAAGTTTACCCCATTTTGTATTTGCTAGCCCCCGTTGACTTTTTTGATTAAAAATTGCTTACGTGACATTTTTAAAAAAAATTAAAAATAATAATATTTGCTTTTATAAAAATGTATTAAAAATTGTTTTTTTAATAAAAGGTTTAATAATTATTTTTTATTTAAAAAAAGTTTACAAGGTTTTAAAAAAATAGTTCATAATTTTTTTTTTACTTTTTTATATAACAAAATTATTTTATACACTGTAATAAAAAAATATTTTATAATTTAGTTTTTGAAAAACAATTTGTAATTTAGTTATTTAATTTTAAAATGTCACATAATCAATTTTTAATCAAAAAATTCAATGGGGGCTAGCAAATGCAAAAAGGAGTAAACTTGGGGGGCCAAAATCAAGCAATTGAAACTTTGAGGGATAAAATCGAGCAATTGTAAAACTTAGAGGATTAAAATCAAGCAATTGAAACGTGGGGGGCCAAAATCAAGCAATTGTGAAACTTGGAGGGACAAAATTGCATTTAAGCCTAAAATGTAAACATTTGAAATTACATGATGAAATACTTTCAATATAGTATCAAAATTTAAGATTTTAAAACATAAAAATATTAAACTATATCATAAAAAAATAATAAATCGTAACAATTTCTTAAAAGTTCGCGGGTTCATAGGTTTAAAATCATAAACCCATTACCCAGATCAAATCACTTTGAGTTTGAACGGGTTGATTCGGATTGGACCTGCACTTGAAGGGATTCAGGTAAAATGTGGGTTGGATCACTAAGTTGAACGGGTTATCCATACTCGTGAACACCCCTACCACGATAATGTGGGTTGGTATTTTTTGTCAGTTAAACTAGGGCTTGTGGACAAGATTTTGAGCTCTTTAATCAGTGGTCAAGAGTTCGTTGTCCGACTCTTGCTTCGGTTGCCTGTCACCAATCTTCAAATTTTTAACAGCCAACAAGTTCGCATGATACATTGCGAACAATGGCTTTCCAAAATTTAATTAGCTTAATACTAACTTCGTAATTGATTATAATAATACTCAACTACTACATTTGTTTAATACTTTAAATGTTTATCATGTGCTGTTATATCTTGTAATGTCATATATATTTACATATTGCAGATTAAACAAACTCTAACACTGTGTTTGTTTAGGTAGATTTACTAAAGAGAGAAATAAGAAAGAGAGAGATAGAAAAGAAATTAGTTATTTCTATGATTTGGATGATGAGAGAAATAAGGAAAGAGAGAAATATAATGATTAATAACTGCCAAAAATAAATCTCTCCATATTAGGAGAGATTTGTGTGACAAGAAGTGAAATAAACAATTTTACAACAATACCCTCATTCAACTAATTTATTTTCTTGTAGAAAAGGGTAAATTTGTTATTTTCTCATTTTTATTAATTTCTTTCTTCTCACTTTTCTATTCATCCAAACCATATAAAATTTCTATCCAATTTCTCTTCCATCTCTCTTCTCTCTTATTTCTCTCTTCACTATTTCTCTCTTCCCTATCTTTTTGGCATCCAAGGTAATACAAGGTAACTCATAATGGGGATAATTTTGTAAATTTGTTAGATTCAATTATTTATTTACTTACTTAGATTCAATTATAGCTTTTCAAAGGTGAAAGGCAACGTGGATGTGATGTGGGTCCCTTTGCACACCAACATGCCAAGTTACCAATATGAAGAAATATCGACCATGTATTTTATTCCTAACACCCATTTGCATATTCAACCCACTCAAATTCTTATTCTATGTTACTGTTGCATTCTCTAAACTATGAAACCAATCAAATTCAGATTATCACTTTTATTCTTGTTACTGGCCTCTAAATCCTTCATTGCAGAATCAAAATGCAACAAAACTTGTGACTTAGCTTTAGCTTCCTATCATCCGATGAAAGATTCAAACTTGACATATATTTCGGAAATCATGAAATCCAACCTTGTTTCAAAACCGGAAGATATTTTCATCTACAGCACAGATACAATGCCAAACCAAAATTTTGTCCGAGCCAGTTCAAGAGTGAATGTTCCCTTCCCTTGTGATTGCATCAATGATGAGTTTCTTGGTCACACTTTTCTATATGAGCTTCAGCCAACAGATACCTATGCTTCAATTGCTGAGTTCACTTTTAGAAATTTGACCACTAAGGAGAGGATCCAAAGAGACAACGTTTATGCAGAAAACTTTATTCCTAAGTTTGTGAAGGTTAATGTTACTGTTAACTGTTCCTGTGGGAACAGAGAGGTTTCCAATGATTATGGATTGTTCATCACATACCCTCTTACTTCTAAGGACACTTTGGAGTCTATTGCAAAGGATACCAAGCTTGATGCTGAGTTGCTGCAGAGGTACAACCATGGTGTGGATTTCAGCCAAGGAAGTGGTCTTGTTTTTATTCCAGGGAAAGGTTAGGTTTTTATTTTTCTGTCATGGTTTATTTTTCTGATAGTGGAAATTTTATACTTGTTTTGGATTTGGTTTTCCATTTGTACAAAAGGGAAAGTAATTGGGCTCAAGTGGTTACTGAAAAAGTGAGATACAATGTTCAACCTAGTAACAAACTCATCTCAACAAACTAACTGAAAGCTGAGCTGTCATAACTAACTAGTTGAAGGAGCTAAGCTACAAGAATCTTACAATAAGCTATGGTGTACTACTAGTTATAGTGTGTGTTGATTGCTTGATCAACAAGTAAGCTGTGTTCTTTTTTTTTTTTGAACCAAGTAAGCTGTGTTCTTAAGTTTTGCTTGGTGTGTCTATTTGATCCTTTTATATTCAACACTGCTGTCGAGACCGCTGAATTCTGAACCCAGATCCGCCGCCCTTGTAGAGCGACCGTTCACTATTTCATCATTGCGTCCGCTGCCAAAACCGCCGTCTCCCTAAGAGTGTTAATGAAACCAAAATCGAAATTTGTCAAAAATGTATTTAATGTTTGACTATATTAGCCAATTTTATTACTCATTCTTTTTTTTATCATTATTTTCTTTTAATTTTTCAGATGAAAATGGAATTTATGTTCCCTTGTGCCCGACCCCTAGGTAAATTGTTTTGTGCTACCCTTCAATGTGCTCACAAAAGATGAACATTCATTTATATTGGTTGCATCATCATTTTTTCTTTTTCCTTTTCTGTCTTGCAGAAAAGCAGGTCTTGCCTTCAAACTTATCAGAGAATTGGCTATATATATGATGACTAAATTTTTTGCATGTTCACAAACATATGAGCTTAAATTTCAATCTATATAAGCAGGTCATTTAGCTAGGAGTTTAGCTACTGCTGGAATATCTATTGGAGGAATATGCATGGTTCTGTTATTATCAATTTGTATATATGTTCGATACTTTCGAAAGAAGAATGGAGACGAGTCTAATTTGCCACCAAATGGTAGATGTCTATGTACAATTTTCAAACTCAAATTCCTTACCTCCTCCCAATATTCATGAGTTGAACTTGAAACTAGTCTTCTGCTTATTTTATTCATACCTCTCACAGGTTATAAAGATGCCAATGATGATACTGGATCCAAATATATTTTTGAGGACAAATTGCCAAAGTTTTCGTATGTAGAACTCGCCAATGCTACAAATAACTTCAGTTTGGCTAACAAAATTGGTGAAGGTGGTTTTGGTGAAGTCTACTATGGAGAGCTGAGAGGGCAGGTTTGTCATCACAGCATTGTTAGTTTAACTATGCATTGATCTTATTAAGTAAGTTCTCTTAAATTACACAGAAAACTGCAATAAAAAAGATGAAGATGCAAGCAACAACAGAATTTCTTGCTGAACTGCAAATCTTAACAAAAGTTCGTCACTGGAACCTGGTAAATTATCAAACATAAATCATGTTTTGTTAAATAAAGTTAATTGTTTCTCTATAAACTTACGTGAGTAATTTGTGTTCGCGCGCACTTTAACATATAGGTACACTTGATTGGATATTGTGTTGAGGAATCTCTATTCCTTGTGTATGAGTACATGGAAAATGGAAACTTAAGCCAACATCTACATAAATTAGGTAATATAAAATAAGCACATGATGAAGAGCAACTATTTTCAGTGATGATACATTAATGTGAAACTGTTTGCAGGGAGAGAAGCGATGGCGTGGTCTACCAGAATGCAAATTGCTCTTGATGTAGCAAGAGGCCTTGAATACATTCATGAGCATTCAGTGCCTGTGTATATCCATCGCGATATAAAACCAGATAATATTTTATTAAATGAAAATTTCACTGCAAAGGTATAGTCCTATCCTATGTCTCAATAATAATTTTGTGAAAGCTTCTTACTTAGTTTTTACTATTTCCTCTCTTGAGATAATTGTGGTAGATCATATATTATCCTATAATAGATTGCAGATTTCGGAGTAACCAGGCTTACGGATATTGCAAATTCAACAGATCAAACTCATCATATGGCAGGCACATTTGGTTACATGCCACCTGAGTATGATGAATTCTGCTCTCTTTTTCTTTGGTTGATAGTTATCTTAGGTCTTAGTTTAATGCAACCATTAACTTTCGTGCAGAAATGCATACGGACATATTTCTCGCAAGATAGATGTATATGCTTTCGGAGTTGTTCTTTATGAACTAATTTCTGCTAAAGCAGCTGTGATCAAGATCGATAAAACCGAGTTCAAGAGCCTTGAGATTACGACCAATGAATCTATCGATGAATATTACACGAGTCTTGTAGCTTTGGTAACTAATTGTTAAATTCCCACTAATTTTTCTTTTCAATTGGTAACCTGATTTATAGTTATACATTGCTAATTAATACCTATATGTTCATATTTATATTGTGTTAGTTTGATGAAGCTATTGATCAAGAGAGAGATCCTATAGAAAGTCTAAGAAAGTTGGTGGATCCAAGGCTAGGAGATAATTATTCAATTGATTCCATTATCAAGGTATTTGTATAAGAATCATAAACATTTTTGTGTTTTTGAATTAAGTATCAGACAAGATTTACCTGCTTTTCCAATGGCAGATGGCACAGCTTGCCAAGACTTGCACGAACCGAGATCCGAAACGACGTCCGACAATGAGAGCTATTGTGGTTTTTCTTATGACACTTAATTCTACAATTGATGATGGAAGTAGCACTGATAATGCAGCATTGACTCTGGCTATGGAGCATGACTAATACTATTATAATTTGCACTGGTTGTCAAATTTATCATAAGAGAAGATTAACAAGAAGAAAAAAAAAACTTTAATGTTAGATAATGGTTTGTTGAAATTTTTGCATACATGATTTGGAACCAAATTGCATGATTGGTCTACCTAGTAAAAAACTATACCATCTTGGGTAAATTACTGTAATTGTCTCAAAGATAAATTAAACTAAATAAAATAAAAACATTTTAATTGATTTTGGATAACTTATAAAATGACTCAAAGATCACTTATACAGAGAGAGATAGTGATATTAATAAATAATAATTTATATAGGCTTAAAGACCAAAGATAAGTCCCAAAGATAAGTTAAATAGGCATATATTAAGATAGGGTAATAATATATGCCTATTTATTAATAACAGTATTTTCTATGAGAAGTTATATTTTTATTCATATGTCTATTTTCTATAATTCCAACAGTGACCTATATTTCTACTCGTATGTTAATGTATATATTCCAAATGGTATGATAATAATATTGTGTTTACTTTTTTTTTTAATAATTTTTACGCAAATATATATTTTTTACTCGTATATTAATATGCATGCCTCACATGAGTTGTTAAAAAACAAAGACCAAAAAATATGACTCACATGATACAAACAAATAGAATACTAATCGATTATATTAATCGACTATATTCGTCATTGAGATTTTTTATGAAACAAACAAATAGAATACTAATTGACTATATCATGTCATTGATATACTCACTCTCGTTTTTAATATAAGAAAAAATTTACTTTTTAGATTTATAGAATAATTGATGTGTTTAGTCTAAAAAGTTGCTTAGATACATCAATCATGAATATAAAAATAAAAAAAAATTCTTATACAAGAGTATAAAATTAACATGCCACCAGACATATATTTTTCTGAACCAATATAATTCTATTGCTTGTTTAATAAATAAACCAACCATAATTCAAGGGAGTTATGGTGGTACTTTCAATTTCATTGTCATTTACCAAACACAACAAACACATATTAAACCTTAGAAAAAGACGTTGAAACAATAAAAAAACTATTCATTCTATCTCTTCTAATTCAAACAAAATCAACCCCACATTTCTTAGCAACAACCCAATTATTCATTTCATTTCTGTTCAATTGTCTCCAATTAAGTTTCTTTAAAAAAAATACAATGGCTAGAATCCAAAGAAAGCTTTTTCCAACAGAAACTACTACAAACCAAACATTAGATTGTTATGGCTTTTGTGACCCTTCATGTCCTTCAAATTGTTACACTAATGGAAATTACTATTTCTCACCCCCACCACTAGAACACACCACACAAGTTTCCTCTTACTTCATCATCCTCATTTCATTATTCTCATTGATTTTTATCATCATTGGTTTTTATGTGATCAAAGTGAAATGCTATAATGAAATGTGTGGTTGGAGAATTAATAACTCTATTCGCTCACAACCTGAAAACTCCGAAGAATTTCTCAATGAAAATCAGGGCGATCGCAATCACGATCACCCTGTGTGGCTCATTGCTACAGTTGGTTTGCAACAATCGATTATAAATTCGATTACGGTTTGCAAGTATCGAAAAAATGAAGGGTTAATTGAAGGAACAGAATGTTCTATTTGTTTGAATGAGTTTCATGAAGATGAAACTTTAAGACTATTACCAAAGTGTAGTCATGCTTTTCACATATCTTGTATTGATACTTGGTTAAGATCTCATACTAATTGTCCTCTTTGTCGAGCCGGTATTGTTTCGAACAATATTAATCCCGAAGTAACCGAATCGAATTTCGGACAAGAAAATAACAACTTGGGAAGAAATCAAGATACTCAAATGGATAATAATCCAAGGAATGATCAACAAGGTGTGGTAAGTAACAATATTGTTATCAATGTGGCATTTGAAAATAGGGTTGGAACAATAGAGGAATCAAGTGATGAATCAAATTACAACAAGGAGCAAATTATGAATGATGAGATGAAAATTGAGGAGGGTTCTGTTTCAACTGATCCTAGAAGCCATCTTTGGAAGGTTATTACTCAAAAAAATAGTAAAACAATGCGTAGGTGTTCAATTGAAGAGCTTTTGCATATAAGGCCAGTAGCTATGAAAAAGTCTTTCACTCTACATGGAAGGAAGAGTTTTAAAACAAGATATGTGACTATGAATTAAAGATGATTCATGTATGCATTTTTCAAATTAATATAATTAATTACTATATTTTTTGGACTTTTTGTAGTATTTTTTACGCGGTCATGTTTACTACTTTATAAAAATATTTTTGCAAATTTTTTATTTATAAAAGGGATTAATTAAAAAAACCCATAATTGTAAGTATAAACCATGCAAGCCGCGATTTCGTCGAATATCCTCGGACGAATCAAGTTTGAACATATAGTTTTAATCATGTGACCAACTTAGCGTCTAGATACGCTACAATGATTGTGTTAAAGAAAAGGATAGATACGGTACTTTCTGTTTGTTTACTATCATAATTTTATTTTTTATAATTGTGAAACTCTCACATGTAGGTTCCTTAGTTTTAAAAAAATTAGATTGTAGAAATGCTATCAGGATTTTTTGTTGTATATTTAATTTATGACATACTAACTAGTGTGTTTGGAACATGTTGGGAAGACTAAGGCTCTGTTTGGCAAAAATAGTGTTGGGAAGACTAGCTCTACTCTTTGTTCATGAAGGAGTAACCAAATAGCCTCACTTGTTGACTAGGCTTGAAACCAATCCAAATGAGAATGTTAAATGCAAAAAAGAGTTTAAATATATAACATAAAATTGAAACGAGAGAATGATAAAGCGATTGAGTGATTGTGAGAATGACACCAATATAGGTTTATAACGAATACGAATTTTTTAAAATCCACCGTTGGATTGAAAGTTTATATCATATAGATCATCCATAAAAATTTTAAAATTTTTTGAAAATCATTTGATATGTTATTGAGAGTCATCAAGATTAACGGTTTATGAGTTTTTATTGAATACCGTTAATTTTGATGAGTCTCAATAACATATTGATTTTCAAAAAATTTCAAATTTTTTATGGATAATCTATATGATATAAATTTTCAATCAAACAGTGAATTTTGTAAAATTCGTATTCGTTATAATATAAATGACTACTTCTCCACCATGCACAACATATGAAGGTTGTACATGTTAGACAAAGCCAAGATTGTTGGCGCAGCAGAAGCATCAAGCTTGGCACACACACTTGCACAATGCACATAAGCCAGTGAGCTTGCCTATGAGCATAACACAGTTTTGTAGAAAACTGTGATAAAGAAGGAAAAATGAAAAACTCTATAATTTGTGAGGTAGAAGAAGATGAAAGAATAAGCAAAAAGGAAAAGTTTTATTCATCCACAATAGGGTCCAAAAAGTTGATTACAATTGATACACTAAGGTGTATTTATGCTTGTTACTTAAGCTACAAGTAACTACCTTTGACCTAACTAATTCCTAACAACTTTTGGTAGTCAGACTAACCAACTAACTACCTAGGATCAAACAAAACAAACTAACTTCTAACTACTTAGCTAACTGATGAATTAGTATAATCCATCAAAGATTACATACGATTTATTAAATTTCACATAACCTTATGCATCAAAATCTAATCAGGTCCAATCCTATACCCAAAACCTTAGTTAGTATTACAAAACTGTAACAAAGAAACAGGGGTGTAGAGACCTTACTGATTTGGGTTTTGAAAGCTTCAATAATATGAATCAATGACAAATGAACATCCACTATAATTTGAATAAAAGATGAACTAAATGTAATGGTCATGGCAACCATTGTATACATTGACTACGACAACGATGGTTTCCTATCTATGAGAGTCTTCTTATCTACACAAAAGTGTACTTCCGTTAATTCGTCACACGCAAAATCCCCTGCTTGACAAATAATTCTAGGTCGAGCGCCAACAAATTGTATAATGTTTTTAACAAGGTCTTGTAGATCATATCGAGCATAAGGGTCTACGTTATATCCAACGTCTTTAAGAACATAATGAGCTTGACTTTGTTCGAAAATGTCTCCGGCAAACTCAAAATATTTATGTTGACCACAATCATTGGATGAACATACACCGTGTATGTCCCATTCAATCTCCCAAAACTCACGGTGTTCTCCATAAATATTAGGCCAGTATAATTCAAGACGAGGCTTCAAATCTTCAATCTGGTGAGAAAAAAAAACAATAAAAACACAATAAAGTAATTTAATTGACAAATATTTGGGGTTCTCCAAAACGACACAAATTTTTGTTTCTTATGCAGGAAATAAGTGTTATTATCTCATATGGTAGACAAAATTAAAATTAGGGTAAAATATATTTTCAGTCCCTACTTTTATATTGAGTTTTGGTTTTCGTCCTTATACTTTAAAATCACTCGTTTTCGTCCTTAATTAATTGTCAGTTTTGTTTTTAGTTTCAAATGTTAAGTCAACTAACAATTGACTAACGGAAGTCCTCATGACGCTGCCACGTTGAAATCTGTTGACACGTGGCATCCTATGTGGACTGTCACGTCAGATTTTTTTAATATTTTTTAGGCTTAAATGCAGTTTTGCCCCCCTTGTTTTGATTAAATCGGAATTTTACCCCCCCTGTTTTAAAACGCGGACTTTTACCCCCCTGTTTTATAATTTGTTGGATTTTGCCCCCCCTAAAATTCTGCTTTCGAGTCACAACTTTAAAGCTTCGCACACAACTCAATTTTGATCAATAATTTACCAAAAGGATACCGAAATGACCGTAATCGAGTTATCTTTCCACATAATCAAACCCCACTGAATTTGGAGTTACAAAGAGAGATTAATTACCGTTTTAGTGAAGGTATGTCCCCCAAAATTCTGCAAAAAATCTGCTTTCGAGTCACAACTTCAAAGCTTCGCATACAACTCAATTTGGATCCATAATTCACCAAACGGCTACTGAAATGACCGTAATCGAGTTATCTTTCCACATAATCAAACCCCACTGAATTTGGAGTTACAAAGAGAGATTAATTACCGTTTTAGTGAAGGTATGTCCCCAAAATTCTGCAAAAAATCTGCTTTCGAGTCACAACTTCAAAGCTTCGCATACAACTCAATTTGGATCCATAATTCACCAAATGGCTACCGAAATGACCGTAATCGAGTTATCTTTCCACAGAATCAAACCCCACTAAATTTGGAGTAACAGAGAGAGATTAATTACCATTTTAGTGAAGGTCTGTCCAATTACTAATTCTGCAGAAATCTACTTGTGATCTTCAAATTCAACATCGTCTACCGAACACATCGTAACTCCAAATTCGACGAAATTGAAATGCCAACAAGGGTAATTTCGTTAGATTTCCATACATGTAAATAGTATTAAAAAATGAGCTACAGGGTGAGAGGAATGACGAGAATACCAGTAGTAGTTTCATACGATAATTAATTTGAACAGACCTTCACTAAAACAGTAATTAATCTCTCTCTGTAACTCCAAATTTACTGGAGTTTGATTCTGTGGAAAACTAACTCGATTGCGGTCGTTTTGGTACCAGTTTGGTGAATTATTGATCCAAATTGAGTTCTGTGCGTAGCTTTGAACTTGAGGCTCAAAAGCAGATTTTGTGCAAAATTTTGGTGGAGGGGCAAAATCCAACAAATTATAAAATAGGGGGGGTAAAATTCCGCATTTTAAAATAGGGGGGGTAAAATTCCGCATTTTTCAAAATAGGGGGGGGTAAAACTGCATTTAAGCCTATTTTTTATTAAAAAAATTCAAATTTTTTATTTAATACTTTTTTTTACTGTTATTTTTTTGTTTTTTTTTAAGATAAGGACTTATTATGGTTGTAATTTATTTTGTCTTTTATGAAGTTTTTTTTTTTTTTTTTGAAGCAAACACAATCAACTCATTTCATTAATAATAAAAGGTTCAATACAACGAGGAACATAGTGAAAGAACATAGTGAGCCGCCATGTTCGCTTGTCGCTTAGTGAACTTGATCTCAAAGTTCGAATTACATTGTAACAATAGCTTAATAGATAAAATAATAGAACTCAACTCTGCAATACCATGATGATTGGCTTGTATTGCATCAACCACAACTTTGGAGTCGCTTTCGAACACAATGTTGGACCAACCTCTTGAAGTGGCCTGACGCATAGCCTCCAAGATAGCCATGGCTTCACCTTCAACTATAGCAAGTTTATGCATACTCATATTTGTACCTGCTGCAACAAACACACCTTGTGAATTGCGGATACACCAACCCCATCCCGTTTGACCGGAGGCTTGTGAAAAACTTGCATCGACATTACACTTCCACCACCCATCGCGAGGATGCTGCCAACGCAAAGGATCTGCAGCAATGATAGGAGGAGAGCTTGCTGCACCTGTGTCAGATATGCGGGACTGTGTTAAAACAGCGGCAGTCGCGCTATGTTGCTGCTGTATCACATGAACAGCACGCCATTCTCCAATTAAATGAGCAGCAGTTGTCGCAACACCCTTCGCCGTGTCTTTGACGCCGTTCCACACCCAATTGTTTCGGTTATGCCATATGCTCCAAGCAATTGTAGCAACAATGCCTGCAATATCATCTGTCTCGTTTCTGCAAATATCAAAAAAGACAGCTTTCACATTATCATATTGACGTATTCTAGGATCGATAACCCCACCCAATCCAGCTTCATTCCACACTTGTCTACTCTCACTACATCCAAAAAACAGGTGCCAATCATCCTCCGTATTATTTACGCACAATGCACATTCACTTGGACATGGCACATACCTTTCCCGTAACCGGAGTCGAGTTGGCAGACAATCACGACACACTCTCCAAAGTAAGTGTTTTGTCTTTGGGGGTGCCCTGCTTCGCCAAAGAGCTCCCCAATCGCCTTCCAAAGTATAATTATTGTTCACCGACTTATTCTTGATGTAGTGTCTGTATCCGGATTTTACTGTGTAGACTCCATGGTTCTCATATTGCCACACTACCTGATCCTCTTTCACTTCCTCAAATAAAGGTGTTTTAATTATATTTTCTGCCACCGCTTCTGAAAAAAGAGAGCGAATTTTATGAATATCCCACCTTTTCACATTCGGTAATAATAAGTTATTAACATATAATTCGTACATACTATGAGTTTGAGGAGATTGCATCCATAAAGTGTCCTCCCCACGTAACCACGGTTCAGACATAATTTTAATCTTACTCTCATCTCCTATCTTCCACCTACATCCAATCACAAGAACATCACGAGACTTCCAAATACTTCTCCAAACAAAGCTAGGATTATCACCAATTTTTGCATCAAATAAAGAGGAACGAGGAAAGTACCTAGCTTTGTAAATTCTAGCCACCAATGTATGCGGCTTCGCCACAAAGTTCCAAGCCTGTTTTGCAACCATTGACATATTGAAAGCTTGAAAATTACGGAAACCCAAACCTCCTTCAGATTTTGGCCTAGCCAATCTATCCCAGGCGAGCCATCGGATCCCTTTATTATTAGTACCACCACCCCACCAAAAGGAGTTAAGCATTCTCTCAATATCAGTAATAATAGAATCCGGAAGTAAGTACACACTCATGATATAAGATGGGATAGACTGTAAAACTGATTTTATCATAACATCCTTACCCGCTTTTGATAGTGCTCTCCCCCGCCATGAGTTGATTTTCTTCCAAATTCTATCTTTAATATAACCAAATGTAGCTTTTTTACTCCTCCCCACCATCGATGGTAGCCCAAGGTATGTGCCCATGCCCATAACATGCTTCACTCCCATAATACCGGAAAGGTCCTCCTGTGCCGCTTTACTCAAATTTTTGCTAAAGAACACCTCTGACTTGGACAAGTTAATTTCTTGCCCACTGGCTGCACTGTAAGTATCAAGTAACGACATTAAATGGGTGGCCTCCATAATATTAGCCCTGCAAAACAAGAAGCAGTCATCAGCAAATAAAAGATGGGACACCAACGGTGCCCCTCTACAAATTTTTACACCATGAATATCTCCTCTCGCTATAGATTGTTTTATAAGTGCTGTTAAGCCTTCAGTTGCCAAAATGAAAAGATATGGAGACAACAGATCGCCTTGTCTAAGACCTCTTCCAGGATAGATAGGTCCAACCTTGTCAAAATTCATTAACACCGAGTAATTAACAGAGCTAACACACATCATCATCCAATAGAAAGGGATAGAAAGGGATGTTAGTTCGGTTGGGCTTTTCGGACAAGTGGGTTCATTGGATGATGATGATGAAGTTTTTTTTTAAAAGCTTCTAAATTATATTAAAAAAGAGATATATAGCATAAGACATGCTAAGACACCTCACAAAGTTACAAATAAGAAAACAGTAAATAAATAAATTCCATGACAGAAACATAAACAGACATGCTTACACAGATCAACTGCTGTCCATGATTAGCACAGTAAACATAGTCGAGGTTCTGCTTGCCATTCGTAGAAAAGACAGTGGGATGCGTTTGAAAAATAAAAAAAAGTAACAGTAACTAAAAAAATTATTATTTTTTTTAAAAATCCTTTTTTATTTAAAAATATGATGTGGCAGTCCACGTAGGATGCCACGTGTCAACGGAATCCAACGTGGTAGTGCCACGTGGACTTCCGTTAGTCAACTTAACATTTGAGACTAAAACCAAAACTGACAATTAATTGAGGACGAAAACGAGTGATTTTAAAATATAGGGACGAAAATCAAAATTCAATATAAAAGTAGGACCTACCCTGAAAAATTATTACTTGGTGAGATAAATTATCTCATATGGTAACTAGCTAAAGACTAAAAACCGTCGTTTAAAATTTTTGTTTCTTTTTTTACTAAAGAGATAAACTAACCGGGAGGATCTTAATTCATAGATTTTATAGATACAGTTAGGTAAAATTTCATGTGAAGATAGACTAACATTTTTCTTTTTTTTGTTCACAAGATAGACTAACATTTTGTTCCTCAAATTTTTCATCATTACATCTAGTTGGAACATCACCCGTTAACATTAACCGGCAAAAGGCCGTGAATTGTCCGCGAATTGTAAAAGATTGAATCGGTTCTCTAACACTGTTGAACAGAGGTTCGGCAAAGAGACGGGGGGGGGGGGGGGAAGACGAAATTGGCTTATTCAGGAAGGAAAAGAGGAAAATAATGAAAAAAAGTATGCCAACTTGAAAGCCTTTTGTCACAAATAGTTGAATATGTTTTTTTTTTCTTTTTCTTTCTTGTGGTGAGTTTAATGTGTATATACATATACTACGTATATCAGGAGTTTTGGGGAGATTTACCAATTAAAGCCTTGACCATTAACAATTTCACAACTTCTGATAAAATACATTGGATTTATCTAATAAAATAAATGTTATAATTTGGACAACAAACTCACTTGCATGTGGTTCCTTTAAGATATGAAAGAAACATTTTCTACAAAGAATCATAATTTGGTGCACATTGAATGACAATCAACAATGTCATACATCCACAGCAAGCTCAACATGCATACAAACAAGCATTTCGACTTACCAATGTTTCTTTTAAGTTATATATGATTACCCCAGATGCATTCCTAAACAACGCAAGTTATTTTTAAGATAAGCTAAAGCTGTGAGCACATAAGAATTAGCCTTTTTGATGAACAGCAATCTGGTGGATGTCCATCTCCTTCAACATCACTGAACGTCCACAAGAATCACAGGGTGCAGTCCTTGACCCACAAACACTCTCATGCTCTGACAATCCTCTTAATCTGTCACGGACGTCCATCGCAGAACTTCCAGCTGGAACCATATCACCACAAAACCGACATGAAATTAGCCGCAAGGGGCAAACTGATGCTTGATGTTCCACCTACAAGAAATAAAATAAAAAAGTTGAAATTTCTGAGTCAGATTTGTAATAGTTCATGGTTATCAAATCAAGATTCAAACCGTGAATCAGAAGACATTTTCTAAATCAAGAATCAAATCTTAGTATGAATCGTAGGATACGTTACCAATAAAAATACAATATTTTTAAGTAAAAACGAATGACATAACAAAATTATAAACTGATCATATACGAAAATCAAAATAATTCAGGATTCAAAGTTAAATGTCAAAAGAAAAGTAGCTGACTACACAAACATGACAGAAAAAAGCAGTTGACAACTCTGAATTTAGGTAGTGTTTCCTTAAAATTAATCATGATTCATCATAATAAATCTATGATGACTTGAAATTCATGATGGGATTTGTGTCCAAAATAGATATACAGTAATGATTCATAGCAATTTGGGTTCAATTTTATCAAAATTTATGACTTGTATGTATCGTAAGATACTGAAAACCATGGCTTGAACATTTTTCATATGAATTCAGATGATTGAGTTGCATACTGACCGCCAAAACAAAGCAGCCAACAATAGATACACCACATTTGTTAGTAACAAAATAGAAAATGAAAAATGGAAACTCAACTGTTTGTAGGCTTTTGCTACTGGATCCCCAAATTCTAACATATCTCACTCAGTCAAATATAAATTAGGACAGACATTACGACCAAAAGAACAAGATAAAACAATGAATTACACATGTAGAAAGCAGGGAAAAAAAATATAAAAAAAGGGGAAAATAACAAAGTACAACAATACTAGACAAGAAGAGTGTGAGAGAGGAAACTTACCATTTGCTCTTTCTCAAGTACTATTCCACAAGGGCAGTGAAATGGCTCGTGAAAAACTTTCACGTGCTTTTCCAATTCTGCCTGTTGGAAAGCTTGACCACACCTATCACAATGAATGTGATTTTTGGACTCCTCAATTCTAAGAACAACTCCACAACCTACATGCTGGCAGGTGACGTTATGCCTGCTACAGTAAGCTTCGTGTAGTGCAATAGTCCTAGTAGGTATGTAATGCTTGCAATTCCTACATTGTTCAGTATCCAATTCCATTGATGACATGGAAGATGATGCTTGTTGACCAAATTTTTGGTTGAAGTTATCCTGGATCATGACCGATAGTTTGTACTTAGTCATTCCTTTAAAGCCGTATACACCAATGCTGTAAGTCGCTGCAGCTAAGTTTTTATCCTTAGAGCTGAGAATCAAAGTCTTTGATCCAATATCATGGGAAGACCACTCATGTTGGTGTCTTGTAGGAAATATAAGAGGATGTCTAGAAATGAAAAGATCAGTGTCTCCCTCATTTGTCTCTGATTCTAATTTTACCTCGATAATAGAACTCCCACTCAAAATTTTGTCCCAGGTGCCATTGTCAATTGAAAATTTGTAGTACACAAACTTTCCTTCATCTACTGTTCCGGTCTGTGATGTCCCAAATACAACTGGAATTAAAACATGTTGATCAGTCTGTTCTGAGGTTTCAATTGGATCAACTATGTCAACTTCAATATCTGTTTCTAACACAGATACACTTGAAGAAGGTTTTAACTCAAGCACCCTTAATTTATATTCAAGTTCTCCATAGTTTACAGTGAAAATGTCACCTTGAGAAAGAGTAGCATGCTGCCGAAGACTTGTTTCGAGGATAGCCTTATGATTTGGCAAATCAGAAAATCCTGCTCTTTCAGGTTGAATTTTCGCATAAGTCCCTTTTGGAAGCCAGACATAGCGGACTTCAACCATTGGAGATTCTATAATAGAAGTTTCAGAAAATAAATTATTCCATACATGAGGAGGAAGACCAACTGACCCTTCATCAGCAGTGAACTCTAAAACTCCTGAATGGGTGGTTCCCGTTTTCTCTCCATCAGTACCTTGAATGCTTGAAGAGCCATTCTTCTGAATTAACGATAACTGAAAGTACATTGGTCCCTTATCAAGAGCACCATGATCAGACAAGTCTGTAAAACAAGAAGGAGGCAATTTGATTTTATCTCCACTACCTTGATAAGGTACAGCTTCTAGTAAACGATAAAAAACAATTCCCCTCCCAGCAATTAGGTTTTCTTGCATCTCTTGATCAGCCTGAGTTGAGCAAAGTAAATAAAGGAATCATGCATTTAGTATTCTCACATTAATAACCTAAGCATAAAAGGAAGTGATTGCATCCATAGACTGAAAAGGTACATAAACATTCATATTTGTAGATTGGCATGTTTATCTTAATCAGCTGTGGGATAAGGATTAACTAATATGATTATATATTTCAAATTCCAATATCATTAAACTTAGAATAATAGGAGAGAAAAAAAAAATGGAACAGCTGGTTATAATACTGCAACTGATTATTACAGACTTATAGATAAGAAAGTAAGAAATCATTCAAGGATCTATACTTGCCAGCTTAGTCATTTTGGATGATGTTTATTTGACTGACATAGTATCTTATACTTATAGGCCAACTAGTGAAGAGTTCAGCGCTTCATTCACAGCCCTAATATTCCGAAAAAATTACATCTCGGCACAATATATTCTTTGTACAACCACAAAGGGCTATTGCTTGAAGGGTGCATCATAGACCTAACAGCTCATACCTTTATATGAAATGGTTGCTTGATACCTACAAACTCATTTCTAATAAACTGCTATCTTAAGGTTTGACAATAATAACACCGCAAACATATTAAGGAGCTTCACATAAGTAAGTTAAGGGTATAAACAGGTATGTGCAAAATATCAAATTGTCCATGATTAGAGAACTATTGTGAACATAATCGTTAACATAACACACATTTTCCTACAAGATGATATCAACAACAATGTAACACAAAAATGGATTCTTTAACATCCCCTATACCCAAGAAGAGCAAACCGAAGACATGAAACAAGTTTATTTGCCTGACATAATCCTTACAAAAGACGGACAGAATAATTAAAATTGAATCGCCAACAACAACAAAAGAAAAAAAAAAATAAAAATTGGATGATTACACAATTGAACTTAATTTCTACATTTCATTTAACTAATAAGTAATAATGACTATACTAAATACTAGACTCATCAATATAGTTTACAATCAAAAGAAAAATAACTACTTTTTCCTGCAAAACTTGCAAACAGCAATAACTATCTTCCAGTCAAAACCTAATGCTTCCATTTCCATAATTTCATAAAAATTTATATTATACATAATTCATAACGACATCAATTGATTAATAATTTGCAATATTTCCCCCCCTTTGATTCTAATAATTATTAAATTAAATATTAATTATTTGAAATTAACCTAAATGATCCAATGATGATGATGATGATGATCGAATAAGAAGAAAATCGAAAGAGTGAAAAAAGGGATTAAGGTTAGGTTAGGTTACCTTAAGTTGAGCTTCAGCGGCATCAATACGACGAGATCTTTGAGCAGCTTCAATGGCTTCTCTTTGAATACGAGCTTCTTCTTTCGCTTTCTTTTCTTTTTGAAGTTTCAATCTCGCTTTCTCTTTTCGTTCTTTCTGTTCTTTCTCTATCTTTTCTCTCGCTCTTCTTAGTTCAAAATCCATTGTTCGTTTTTCTTTGTGTTTGTTTGTGAGTTCGTGTTGGTTACGAAAATATAAAAGGAGCTTTGTGAAATTGTGATTTGTGAATAATTAATTAATTGATGAATCAAGTTTGAGTTTGAGTTGTTGTTTCCTCATCTTATACGGTTGTGTGTTGGTTGGTTCTTTCTAGAAAGATCTGGGCCTTTCTTATGGGCCCTACTGACCCAATGGGGTTTCCATGAAAGCCCACTACTTTTATTTGTTTTCTCAGAGAATTTTAATTGGTAAACAAGAACTTTTCTTTTCCGACCCCCCTCATTTCTTTTCTATCCCCAAAAATCTCATTTTGCCCCTTGCGGTATGAAATTTTTTTGCAATAAACTTCGTTTTATATAAACCGAAGTTTTTAAACATGGAAAAAAAATTCGGTTTATATAAACCGAAATAACATATACCCCCCCAAAAAGAAGGAAAATTTATGTGAAAATTCGTGTAGAACTACCTGTGGTAAATTTAGCATATCTCTCTGAATATAGGTCGTATGCTAATGATTTTTAATCCAGTGTAAAGAAGACAAAATTTACTACAAGATTGACACCGGAATTATTAAATTTCATTAAGTATAGTATGAGAAAATCTACCTACAGGGTTGAGAAAAGTTTCTATAAAATGTTGTAGAGATACCTGTGGTAAATTTATCATAGCTCTCTGAATATAAGTCGTATGCTAATTATTTTTAATCAAGTGTAAAGAAGACAAAATTTACTACAAGATTGACATCGGAATTGTTAAATTTCATTAAGTATAGTATGAGAAAAGCTACCTACAAGTTTGAGAAAAGTTTCTGCAAAATGTTGTAGAGATACCTGTGGTAAATTTATCATAAATCTCTGAATATAAGTCGTATACTAATGATTTTTAATCCAGTGTAAAGAAGACAAAATTTAATACAATATTGACACCGGAATTGTTAAATTTCATTAAGTATAGTATGAGAAAATCTACCTACAAGTTTGAGAAAAGTTTATGCTATGTTTCTGTACCAGTACCCATTATTTGGTAAAACTGAACCAATTGGATAGTTAACCCTAAAAACAAAATTATATTTGTATTCTTGACACCCTAAGCTTTCCAACGAGTGGTCGTTTACTCAAATCGGACATCATTTAGTATTTCAAATAAATTGTGGAAGTTGAGGGTCTCATGTAGAATTTATGCAGGAAAGCTGAAAAAAAATTTGGAACACAATATTTCGGTTTATATAAACCGAAATTTTTTAGCATGACAAAAAATCCGGTTCGTATAAACCGAAGTACCCCCAAGGACAAAAATGGAAATTCAGGGGATAGAAAAAAGAAATGAGGGGGGTCGAGAAGAAACCATCGGTAAACAATATGGTGGTTTGTAGAAAATCATTTTTTACTGTTCTTACTCAAATGATTTCTAGAAAGAAAATTGATCATATGAGGTCACATGTCCATAAGTCACAGTCATGTATGTAATTCTTTGGTATGTATTTTTTTTTCTTCTATAAATTCGTTGGTATGAGTTTAAATCATGAATGTAATTCGTTGATATATGATAGAACATTATAGGATTGTTTGATTTATACATCCAATCTCACTTTTTCTTTTTAGCGTGATATTGATACGAAAGTTTACATTGTCGTTAGCAATTACTAATCTCCGCCGAAAAATTTACAGGACATTAAGGTGAGTTTTCTCCTCCCATTCAAATTTTCTCCATATACATCAGCCAGAAATTGAACTCCTAATTAACCGCATGCTTAAGGGACCAAAATTCATATCACTTTGATCAATTCATTATTTGTTACTATATGACTTTGTTAGTATGAGTTTTAACCTCAGTTAATAATGGAATAAGACTTGTAGTTGTCGATTCACATGAAACACTCTTGTAGACATAATCATTCTCGACCATTCCATATAAACTCACAATGACAAATCAAACATCAAATCAAATACACATAAAATAAAACATTGAAAATGATAACAAATTCACACAAATATAAAAACCAAAGGCAAAAACAAGAAATTAGGCAACACCATTAATGATTATAAAAGATGGCGAGGTCTTGGAGTAACCGGTAAAATAGGCGACTTTGATGGGCTTGGGCCTGGGCTTGGACTTTGATAAAATTGACGAACAGAATACACAGTTTGAACAATAGTAAGAGCAAAAAGGAAAATTGCAGCAACAAGAGACACAATAGCCCAAGGATTTCTAAAATAAGTTTGAATGAGATTAGCACGCCATCTTTTCCATGGTTTCTTGCAATAATCACTCATACTCATTCTCACTACATCAAGTATTCCATGACGATCCACTGTTATGTCTTTCGATAACGAGTTAAATAATTTGGAAACAACTTTGTCACTCCCAAGAGCATTGATTATGATCCCACTTCGGTTAAGAAGTGCAACATCCATGTCACTGTCGATGATTGTGTCCATAAAGAATATAAATGATGTTACCTCGTTACCTGCAGTTGGATCGAAAACAAAGCAATCACTTTAGGCGGAATGAACTAAATGGTTAATATCACATGAAAGTCACACACACAAACGTGATATCCCAAATTCAAACTCGGAACACTAAAGATATACTCTTTCGATAAATTACCTGCTCCTACGTGGAGACGCTCCAAGGCAATGAGATTAAGAAGCATATACTCAGTAGTGTCATCTATAACCAATGTTGGAAGCCTAAGAACACCTCGATCAAATGAAACATCTTTGAGACTCCATGTTTTGCTTTGCTTGAAACGAATTCCTGCCTCATGAAGCTCAACTGCAGATCGAATAATCTCTTCTCCTGCCTCTAAAGTTAACCAATTTCTTTTTGTTGCTTTTGGCATGCGTGTTTGGTGACTTGGTCCTAGTTGAATTAAGCTTTTTCTAAACACGTCTAATATGTGCATGCATTTTCCTAAGCTTTGGATTATTGGTGTGCTTGGATTTAATAACTTCACGATTTTCTCGTTTAACATCTCATGATCATCTTCCTGTAAGTTTATAAAGAAATTTAAAATCATTTGATATATTATTGCGAGTTATTAAGATTGTTAATGATGTTCAATAATTCAATTGTATAAAGTTGATTGCAAGTGGTTATTTGTCTAAAAAAATAAAGTTGGCTGAAATATTAGTTTTTATATTTTGTGATGGAATAATTTTGTAATAAAACTTTATCTACTTTTTGTTCGAATAAAAATCATCAAAGGAGAAAAAGGAGAGAAAAAAAAATATAAATATGCGCATTCAAAATTGACTATCAATTACCTTCTCCATGCCGGTTTCAACCTTGATCAATGTATGTAAAACCATCATAGGTATTTGATTTTCAAGCATAAGCATGTCACGTTTAATATATGGCAACACATAAAATTTTCCATGTTCACCAAATACAGGATCATTCTCGGCGTAATCATCCAAAACACCATCATTAGCTCTCAAAATCTCCAAAATAAAACAACCATCAAGAATCATCGTTTGAACAAACTTTGGTGTATCCGATATCCAAATTGGATCGAGTGGCTTGTACGAGTCTCTCAACTCTTGAGCCACTTGGTCCATTTGTTGGAATAATAACTCAATGGGTTTTTCACATCTCTTTAAAAAATGAACAAGGGCTCTATGCTTGTGTTCTTCCATAGCCTTTAAATTCTCCTCCCCATAATGGTAAGGGCCAAATGAAATTGCTTGTGGTTTGTAGGCCTTTTTGTTTAGTGAAGTTACTCTTAAGGGTATTTTGTAAATTGAATGTTTCTTCCATAGTTCCATCTCATCATATATTGATGGACTATTGCTCCTTATTTCCTCATTGATTTGCTCCACCCATTTCATTTCTAATTCCATGTATATGCCTAGCTAATGTGTTATAGATTAATTAGTCATGCATCATATATATTTACTTGCTAGGATTAACAAATGTTACTATATCTTTAGAATCTTATCTTATGTATATTTGAAAGCAAAAATAAAATATTCATGTCATAAGGTGTAAGACTATCAATGTATAATTGGAATATTCTTTTTACTAAGTATAAATAACTTAATATATGTAAAGAAATATATATTGTATTTTATATATCATAAATTCCTTACTTCCATAAATTTCTTATTGTATAGTATCCCTATTCTTCTACTATCTGTATAAAGAAAAGAATCTAAGCCTGTCTAAACCAATGTGAAGCACCAAACTTGAAGGTTAATTAAGATGATTATAAAAATAACATGCGTAAAGCAAAGAAATTTTTTTCCCATCGTATTTGATTTGATGGATTAACGAACTCAATATGTTTATGTGACAATAATGATGCATATGGTTATAGGGTGTCACTTGTTTATCAATCCAATTTATTTATTAGTAGGAACAACGGTTCCATATAAAGTAACAATGACAAATCAAACATCAAATGAAAGCAAATTAGTAGGAACAACGTTTTCTCCCTTTAATTTGCAGAGAAACAAGTTCTATAAATAAAAAGAAAATTGAAAATAATTTCATGCATGGGAATGGGGTCACTTGTTTGTCAATCCAATGTTTAGTGAGAACAACAATTTGATATAAAGTTACAATGACAAATCTAGTGTCAAATACATTAAATTAGTATTCAAAATGAAAGCAAATTAGAAATATAGATCAAATTAGTAAAGAAGAGAAATTACAAGCTGGCTAGGTAGTTGGATAAATTGTAGGGCATGGTGTCATTAATTATGGACGACGCCTCGGAGTAACCGGAAAACTAGGTGACTTAGTCGGGCTTGGAATTGGGTTTGGGTTTTGATAAAATTGGCGAACCGTGTATATAGTTTGAATGATAGTAAGAGCAAAAAGAAAGATAGCAGCAACAAGCGACACTATAGCCCAAGGGTTCCTAAAATAAGTATGAATGAGACTAGCACGCCAATTTTTCCACGGTTTCTTACAATAGTGATTCATACTATTCCGCACAATATCAAGATGTCCACCTCGTTCTACTGGGATTTCTTTGGACATCGAGTTGAACAATTTGGCAACAACTTTGTCATTCCCAAGAGCATTGATCAGGATCCCACTTCGGCTAAGAATTGGAACATCCATAGCACTGTCGATGATAGTGTCCATTAAGAATATAAACGATGTTATCTCATTACCTGCACCAACGTGGATACGCTCGAAGGCAATGAGGTTAAGGAACATGTATTCTGTGCCATCGTCTAATTTCAAGGCCGGGAGCCAAAGAACACCCCGATTGAAGGAGAAATCTTTTAGACTCCTTGTTTTGCTTTTTTTGAAACGTATTCCAGCCTCTTGGAGCTCGATTGCGGATCGAATGATATGATCTATTTCTCCTGCCTCTAAACATAAACAATTTTCTTTGCCTTTTTGGGGCTTGGGTGGTGGTGGTGGGTAGCTTGGTTCTTCTAGTATTAGACTCTTTCTATACAAGTCCAAGACATGCATGCATTTCCCCAACTCTTTGATTTTCTCGTTCGAGGAGGTATCTTCTATGAATATTGGGTTTAACAACTTTATGATTTTCGTGTTTAACTCATAATCATCTTCCTGCAATGTTTCATATAAACTCTAGCTTTAATTAGAATAATCAATCAACATATCAACCAACATTTATATATATATATAGCTATAAACGCAAAAATAGGATTTGTATAACATATACAATATTTCACATGTTAAAACAACAAAAAGTAAGAACTTTTCTTAGAATTGAGTATTGGGCCTAACTCATCCTTACAAAACCGGCTTGTAAGGTGAGGATTGCCTCTAATATATAAACACTTAGTCAGGTCATCTCTCAACCGATGTGGGACTCTTAACACACCCCCTCACGCCCAGCACTATAGGGCTTTGTGCGTGGATATAAACGGTAGGTGGTCCGATAGCGGAAACCTGATAACAGGTGGCCCAACGGATCGTGGAGAGGCTCTGATACCATCTTACGAATATCGAGACCTAACTCATCCTTACAAAACCGGCTTGTAAGGTGAGGATTGCCTCTAATATATAAACACTTAGTCAGACCATCTCTCAACCGATGTGGGACTCTTAACATTTTATTGCTATCTTTACACTAAAATTTGGTCTTTACATATTTGTAGAAAATTATTTATCAATATCTTCTACACTAACATTTGGTCTTTACATATTAGTAAAAAATTATGTCAAAGTAGATTTTTTGAATACTTCACGTAGTGAAATCATGACATTTATTTTAGAAAGGAGGAGTAATATTTTCCGTAAAACAATATTATTTAAATAATTATAAAATGTTAGCTACATTTATATTTAAGTATAGATCATTTGGTCAATAATCTTATAAGTTATAACTAAACAAACAAAAAATGGACCATTAATATTACCTCATCAACCCCGGTTTCAACCTTAGTCAATATATGTAGAACCTTCATAGGTATCTGATTCTCAAGCATGAGCATATCACGCTTGACATATGGCAACACATGTAGTTTCCCGTGTTTGCCAAACACAATATCATTCTCATCATAGTCGACAACCGAAATTTCAAGATCATTGACTCTCAAAATCTCCAAAATAAAACAACCATCAAGAATCATCATTCGAAGGAATTTCAATGTGTCATTTTTCCAATTAGTATCAAGTGGCATGTACGAGTCTTTCAACTCGTCAGCCACTTGATCCATACATTGGAAGAGAAATTCAATAGGTTTTTTACACCTCTTTAAGAAATGAACAAGGGCTCTTTGCTTTTGTGCTTCCATAGCCTTTAAACTCTCCTCTCCATAATGGTAAGGACCAAAGGAAATTGCCCGTGGTTTGTAGGCTTTTTTGTTCAAATCCGTGACTTGGGAGGGTATTTTGTAAATTGAATGCTTCCTCCATTGTTCCTTCTCATCATGACCATTGTTGTTGATATCCTCATTGATTTCATCCATCCACTTCATTTCTATTTCCATATATATAGATATATGCCTAATATGTTGGGTCTCTCTTCATGATTTAACATATATATACTACTTAATTAGCTTTAGCTAGCTACATGCTAAATAAGTTGATAGTAACATATAATATTCAGAATCTTATCTGAAATTAAAGCTAAAATAAAATAGGCTTAAATATGTTAATAGTCCCTCTAATTGTAACAAATTTTGGTATTAGTCCCTGCAATTATTTTTGTTTGGTTCAAGTCCCTGCAGTTTGTAAAAAATTTGCTTTAAGTCCCTGCCGTGAGTGTGACGTTAAAAAAAAGTTAAAACTATTAGAGTGCCACGTGTCCCAATTATTTCACGCCACATGGCACAGTAAAAGTTAATTTTTTTTGCTATTTCCTTTTTTCAAAATTTGTTTTATTATTGTGTAAAAAAAAAATGGAAATGAAGAAAAACAAATATCAATATCTTCTTCATTCCTGAACCTTCAACCTTCATCTTCTTTCCAAAACATTCACCCTCCATCTTCTTCTCTCCAAAACCTTCATCATCCCCACCCCGCAATGTCTTCCTCATCGTTGATCCAAATTCCCGACGGGTTATTCTGCAGCGAATGGAACGCGACGGCGAAGTCGCCAGCAGGAGGTTTTATAACGGTGGCACTAGCTATAATTCAGGACTCATCTGATACTAATTGGATCTCTTAACTAAATTCATTTTGTGAGAACTAGAATTATAAATTCAAGCAAGCTCCTCCTAAAGTCATAATTCAAGCAAGCTTCTCTTATGCTTCTTCTGTTGCGTCGCCGTATTCCCGGTCAGGAAAAAGGGGAATAGCAAAAAAATATTAACTTTTACTGTGCCACGTGGCGTGAAATAATTGGGCCACGTGCACTCCATTAATTTTAACGTTTTTTTTAACGTCACACTCAAAGCAGGGACTTAGAGCAAATTTTTTACAAACTGCAGGGACTTGAACCAAACAAAAATAATTGCAGGGATTAATACCAAAATTTGTTACAATTACAGGGACTATTAACATATTTAAGCCAATAAAATATTCACCTCATAAGCTGTAAAACTATCAATGGAGGAATCTTCTTTTTATATTACTTTACCAAAAAAAAAAACTGGAATAATATTCTTTTTATAGAAAATTAAATAATTATTACTTTCAAAAAAGTGCAAAGAAATATATCTTAGATTTTATATATCCTTCAATTCCTTACGTACCTCTTTACAGTCCTTAAAGCATCTCTAATAAGAGTATCAAAGAATGTATTATAGGTTAATGATTCATACCTTAATGTTTTTATCATTGAAGTTTCATAATGTGACATATATAGAGCGTATCAAAATCGATGATATGGTAAATAAGGTACCGTATCATCAATTTAATATCATTAATTTCAGTTAAAACATAAATATAAAATAGACCACTTGTTAATAATGTATGATGCCCAAAGTGGTATCACCATTGGAGCAAAATATATATCAGTTACATAAATATTGCATGACATTGTAGGGACCACTTATTAGTAATATATAATACGCAAATGATATCATCTTTGAAGATACTCTTATCATCTCTATTATGTATGAAAAGATCATATCTGATTAAGCTTGTCATTAGCCTTTAATTAATCTTATATAAGGGATGGAACAAGTATAAATAAATATTAAATACATAAATTATTGATTGATGATGCCAAAAAATATTTATTATTGATCGATTGCAAGTCTAAACCAATGTGATTATTGTGAACAAGTATAAATACATAAATAATAAATTATTGATTGATTATTGCTAAGATGATTTTAAACTAAAATGCGGAAAGCAAAGCATAGCTTTATCTTTTTGTTTTGTATATTGAATCAGCAGCTTTATCTTAATTACTCTCTGGACACAAATATAAAAAAAAAATCATTTTATAGTTCAGATATATTTATTATTCATTAAATCTAAAAAATAATTTTTTTTTATATTTGTGTCCGAATAGAGTAAGTAATAACTGCTACTCCTTCTAGTCCTAATTATAAGAGAATTTTTACTTTTTAAGTTTATTGGAATGTTAATGTATCTAAACTATAATATAGTTTAAATATATTAATTTTTCAATAAATCTACAAAATAAAATTTCTCTTATAATTAGAACGGAAGGGAATTGTCTTTATTAAGGAACTGCAAGAAAATGCTTCTGTATGATCACGTGGTGATGGTACTTTTTTTATTCTTCTTCTTTTCTTTCCATTTTTTTATTCTAAAGGTAGTTGGTGGCAAGTGATCTTCACGAGGACGAATATGATCGCTCTGGAGGACTAAAGATGTTATCGTGAAACTTGCGATGTTACCTAAGAATTTTATGGTAATTGGATGCAAGATATTAAAGAAGGTGGAAAACATTTTGACGGTTGTAGGTGGATGTGATACTAAGGGTGGTTGGATGCAAATGGACTTGGTGCATAATAGGGACGGAACAAAAAATCATCGAGGGTAACGAAAATATAACACTTAATAAATAACATCAACCATAACTAACATCTATTATTTTATAATTGCATACACCTTAGTTTAATGACAAATAAAAAACATATATCCATGCACTAAAAATAACATATATCCTAAAAAATAAAAAAGCATACAGCCATCAAAATTTTATGTTTCTCAAATTTTATGTTAACTAACCCTTGACTAGCATGATAAATATGTCTGTCTAATTAATGTATTAACATTGAAATAAACCTCCAAACTACATTAGAAGGTTCAGTGACCCGGATACTGGTGGTAAAAACTGAAAACCAAATAAAAGTATCGAGGACTACTATTTTATTAAGTTAAATATACTCTGTTTTTCTAAAAGAAACTAAACTACTTAGGAATAGACTCGGTGAACAAGTTGATTATTTATTTACTGGTTAGGGGTTAAATTAAAATAAGTAACAAATATAGTAGTATTATTTTATAACCTCTCTATAAAAGAATGAGTGGACAATGAGAAGGGTGGCAAACTATATAATAAAAAAAATTAATGGCAGGGTGGCGATATATATGTATGTATAAGGATAGTGTAGTAGGTAATATATATATATATATATATATATATATATATATATATATATATATATATATATGGGGGCTGCTAACTTAGACCCAGTTGGGTCTAAGTTAGCAAGGTGCACCTTTTCAGTTGGACCAAAATACCCATTCTTTTTAATTAATTAACCAAATTACCATCAATGGACGCGGATCCAGTGTCGCGCGCGTGCCGAAGGACCATGGTTACAGACCGTTGATTTCCATCAGACAGCCAAGCTCTGATCTCATCAAGACTGTCTGATCAATCAGACAACCCAGATCATCCTGATCCATCAGATTCCAGCGCCTGCGCCACACTGGATTACAACCTGGAGAGAGAAAAATTTGCTTTTTAAAAGTAGGACACGTGTCACACAATGGTTGGCTGGGCGTGATTTTTGTTCATTTAATATTTTGAACTCAATTATTTCGTTGTAAATTAATTTTTTATTTATTTTTTTTATACCAAAATTCATAATTTTTTTTTCTCTACAAATAGAGACTTGGTTCGTTTGATTTGGACACCGAAAAAAAAACGCAATTTTTCACTACCTTAATCTCATTTTTCACTACCTTACATCAACTCACTGAAACCATTCTACCAGCAAAATGGTTTCAGATTACAACTCTCTGAAACCATTGTACCAGATAAATGGTTTCAGAAGCAAACACAATTAATAAATTACTCACTGAAACCATTCTACCAGTAAAATGGTTTCAGAATACAACTATGTGCAACCATTCTACAAGCTAAATGGTTTCAGAAGCAAATAACTAATAATCAACTTACTGAAACCATTCTACCAGCAAAATGGTTTCAGATTACAACTCTCTGAAACCATTGTACCAGATAAATGGTTTCAGAAGCAAACACAATTAATAAATTACTCATTGAAACCATTCTACCAGTAAAATGGTTTCAGAATATAACTATGTGCAACCATTCTACCAGTAAAATGGTTTCAGAAGCAAACATTAGTTTTTAATTACCGTTTTATCTCATTTAATTAACTAAAAATAGTTTTAGGTCTCCAAAAATTTCATAAAATATACCAAAAGTTCCAGAATATTATCTACTATTTTCCTGGTATAATGGTTTCAGTGAGTTGGTTGAGTGGTGCGTGTTAAATTACAACACACAAGTAACGTATTTAGTAGACAAAAAATGAGATTAAGGTAGTGAATAATTGCATTTTTTTTTCGGTGTCCAAATCAAACGAACCAAGTCTCTATTTGTAGACAAAAAAAAATTATGAATTTTGGTATAAAAATAAAAAAATAAAAAATTAATTTACAACGAAATAATTGAGTTCAAAGTATTAAATGAACAAAAATCACGCTCAGCCAACCATTGTGTGACACGTGTCCTACTTTTAAAAAGCAAATTTTTCTCTCTCCAGGTTGTAATCCAGTGTGGCGCAGGCGCTGGAATCTGATGGATCAGGATGATCTGGGCTGTCTGATTGATCAGACAGTCTTGATGAGATCAGATCTTGGCTGTCTGATGGAAATCAACGGTCTGTAACAATGGTCCTTCGGTACGCGCGCGACACTGAATCTGCGTTTACTAATGGGTATTTTGGTTAATTAATTAAAAAGAATGGGTATTTTGGTCCAATTGAAAAGGTGCACCTTGCTAACTTAGACCTAACTAGGGTCTAAGTTAGAAAACCCCTATATATATATATATATATAGGGGTTTTCTAACTTAGACCCTAGTTAGGTCTAAGTTAGCAAGGTGCACCTTTTGAGTTGGACAAAAATACCCATTTTTTTTTTTTTTTGAAACAATAGAGCAACTGGGGCATGTATGTAATTTGCATCATAAAAATACCCTTTTTTTTTTTTTTGAAACAATAGAACAACTATTTCATTTTTTAAATTTCTTCCAAATTTCGACCTCATTTTACGTGCGAATCGAACGCCGATTTCAAAAACTAATACCGGAAACCTTTGTAAAATTGAAAAACGATCAAAATCCATATAAGGAACGTCGAGTTTCGTTGAGTATTGAGGGAGATCGAACCGGGTCAAAAACCGGGTCGCACGACCCGTTTCTGCATAGAGGTGGGAATAGGCTAGGCCGAGCTAGGCTTTGCCAAGCCTGAGCCTGGCCTGTCAAAAAATTGAAGGTCTGAGCCTGGCCTGTGGCCTATCATAGGCTTAAATTCTAGGCCTGAGTCTGACCTTTTGAAAGTCTGATGTGGCCTGTTAGCCTGTTTAAAAACCTATTTCATATGAACATATTTAAATAAATAATTATATTTATTTTGAAATATACCTATGAACTAATAAAATAATGTTCCATTTGATATTTTAAAGAATTTGACTATATATGTCATCATATTTCAATTCTACTTTATAATAATACATTTATATATGTTAAAAACTAATGTAGATTAATAAACTTAAATTACTTAAAAAGTTAATAGATTTATAATTTAATCAAGGTATAAATTTTAATATATAAATAATAATCGTAATAAAAATATTATTCATGTTAACTTAAATAGGCCGGCCTAGTAGGAAATTCTGCATAAAACGGGTGGGAGGGACGATGAACAGTGCGCGTCGCCCACGCCCACTCTCACCGGCGGCGCGTGGGGGCGCGTGCGGCCTCAGGGAGGCTCTATTTTTTTTTTAGTTTTTCATAATAAAATAGTAGATAATATTCTGGAAATTTTGGTATATTGTATGAAATTTTTGGAGACCCGAAACTATTTTTAGTTAATTAAATGAGTAAAAAGGTAATTAAAAATATTATAATTCCATAAAAAAATTCCAAAATTTTATGTAAAGTACTATGAATTATTTAGAACCCTCTTATGTACCTCACTCTCCCTAGTTCAAGTCATGAAATTATTTTCACAAATTCCGCTGATTATTTAAAACCATTTAACAAATAATAATAATAATTTCATAGATTTGTACTCTGAAACCAATTGTTTTTTTATTTGTTTCTAATAAAATATTAGATAATATTCTGGAATTTTTGGTATATTTTATGAAATTTTTTGAGACCTGAAACTATTTTTCGTTAATTAAATGAGATAAAACGGTAATTAAATACTATTGTTTGCTTCTGAAACCATTTAGCTGGAAGAATGGTTTCAGAGAGTTATACTGTGAAACCATTCTAGCAGTAAAATGGTTTCAGAAGCAAACAATTAAAAATCAAATCCCCTGAAACCATTCTATCAGTGAAATGGTTTCAAAGTACAACGCTCTGAAACCATTGTACCAGCTAAATGGTTTCAGAATGGTTTCAGAAGCAAACAATTAAGAAATTACTCACTGAAACCATTCTACCAATAAAATGGTTTCAGAGAGTTATACTGTGAAACCATTCTACCAGCTAAATGGTTTCACAGTATTATATAAAGATAATTAAAGGTAGTGAAAAATTGAGTTTTTTTTTTTGTGTCCAAATCAAACGAACCAAGTCTCTATTTGTAGACAAAAAAAAATTATGAATTTTGGTATAAAAATAAAAAAATAAAAAATTAATTTACAACGAAATAATTGAGTTTAAAGTATTAAATGAAAAAAAAAACACGCCAACCACCCAGCAGTTGACACGTGTCCTGCTTTTTTAAAATGAAATTTTCTCTCTCCAGGCGCAGATCTAGTGTGGTGCACGCGCTGGCTTATCATGGAGATGGATGATCTGGACTGTCTGATTGATCCGACAGCCATGATGAGATCATCTCTTGGCCGTCTGATGGAAATCAACGGTCTGTAACGGTGGTCTGATACCAACTGTAACATCCCGGATTTTTGGAACATTAATTGATAAAATTTTAACCAAAACAGTTAACATTTTTATTTTTAAAAGAATAAAATAAACTTATATTACTAAATATGAAACATTAAAATCATAGATCTCTCGAAATTAACAATTAAGAATATAGTAATTACAAAATATTGAATTTATCTTCAACTCAAAATAAAATTCTACACCAAGACTCTTGACCTATTACTACCCAAAACATATCCTATTGCTGGTCATAACTCTGATACACTTGTGAGAATCTCTCTCGACAAGGCTAACACCAATGTCCACGAATCTCCGAGCCTCAACTACACGTCACTACGCTCTCGCTGCGCAACTCTGATTTACTGGATTAGTAACCTGGCCAAATTTATACATGAGGGTCGCTCCAAAACATAGGAAAACATCAATTAAGCATGCATATATACATATGGAAAACTCATAAATTACCAATAATAAAATAAGTAGTTATCAATCACTTACCACACGACACCATAGTTACACTCTCTGATGTTTCACCAAATCCTAAAGATTAGATATTTTAATGCACCCTATATGATCCGGATATCACCGCTCCGCAGAGTAAATTGTCCCACCATTGGACAGTGTCCCACCATTGGACACAATACCCCACCGTTGGGTATTATGGTTCGGTACCCCACCGTTGGGTATTATTCCAAACCACACCAAAAAGGAAATGAATGCCCTATCACCACTAAGTTAGTCACACCAAAAATTACTCCGCCGAGCAATTAATCAAAACAGTCTTGTTCTAACACCGATTTTAGAGACAAGACCTCCCCAATGATAACCCCAATCACCAACCAAAGACACCGTTGCTAACCCCAATCACCAAATCAGAAGACATAATAAATCACATTAACAACAAGGAAATAAACTATGCATCACCAGAATTCATATATCATTTACACACACCATAAAGATCACATAGACATATGTATAATTAAAATAAACAAGCAACGGAGGACCCTCTAACCTTAATAGCAGCAACTCCTAATCAACATATGCTTCAATATAAGCTCACACTTGCTGACAAAACCTATTTGTTAATTCTTAGTTGATCTTCTGCTCATCCCTCTTTGGCCATTAAATCTCTAATTTTAAAGTTTCATTGTCTCTTAATTTTTTTTCTATTTTCTAAGCGTATAGAACCGGCAAGGGAAGGAATAATGGAAGTGAGAGAGAACCGATAGTTACTTATATAGGTATTAATCCTCACACTAACTTCTTCCTAAATAAATGGGCATTATACTAGTACTAGTATAGTGGAAAGTGATATTGTCATCGTGCAACTAGGGAAAATAAGTTGTTATTTGTTTCTCAACCCAAACCTGCTTATTTCATCTAACCACCACTTATCTATATTGTATTCCATTCCTATCCATACTATATTATTTAATATATTAAAAATTAACCAAGAAGTAAAATAGTAGTGCGGTTGCTATATATATCTTCACGTTGCAGTACATATGATATAGGGACCTATTTTAATCCTTTGCTAGCTAAATATACTGCTTACTAAATTCTCATTATATTATATATATGCCTCCACGTATAATTCTTTTACTATCGATACATGTAATTTATTTTTCCTTCTAATTAAAACAAATACATTTGACCATATTATAAAATAATATATTCTAACCCAATAAATTATAAAATATAATAATTTAATTTCGACAACGATAAAATATTCCAAAATAAAATCCGTGTAAAATATCGGGGTCTTACAGTGGTCCTGCGGTAGGCGCGCGACACTGGATCAGAGCCAATATATATATTTTTTTTTTTAAAAAAAAAGAAAGGGTATTTTTGTCCAACTCAAAAGGTGCACCTTGCTAATTTAGACCCAACTGGGTCTAAATTAGCAGCCCCCATATATATATATATATATATATATATATATATATATATATATATATATATATATATATATATATATATATATATATATATATGAAGGGTGGCGACCGTCCCTTTTCATCAGTATCTAGTTCCGTCTCTGGTGCATAATATATTAAATCAAGGTTTATGATGACAGTCAGTCATTTGTTAATTTTAATGCAATTTCATAGTGTTTTAGTTAGATTTTAGAAGTATTGCATGGTCAAAAAGAAGAATTTATGAAAGAATTAACATGCAAAAGAGTTTGAAGACTAAAGATCAAAGGAAAAAAATTATAACTTAGAATAATTGACATGCATGAATTGGGACGCCATGTGTCAACGATCTGCTTTATTGCACAGCCTATATATATATATATAGGGTGGGAACTTGGCTACCCATTTCATGAAATCACTACAACAAAAGTGTGTTTTAGCTTCAAAAATTTTAGCGTCAGCCACGACACGAACGCTACAAGCGTCCCCATTGTGTCTGTTGGGCGGACTCTACATCTTTTTTCAATTTAATTTAAATTTTTAATGAGGCATTAAATATAGCGTCTGCCAAAGCAGACGTTACTTAGAAGCTAACGAAATTAAAAATACAAAAATATGTTAGTGTCTATAATGACAGACGCTAAATAGACCAAATTAAGAAAAAAAAATTACAGTATATTATAAAGGGTTATGTTAACTTGTGCCCTAAGGGCACATGTTAAGCTACCTAAAAATAGAAATATAGCATTTAATGATAGAAAAAATTTAATATTTAGATAATTGAATACACCACAAGTTCAATAAATTTTTTCCACATTTATCTCCTTAACATGTGCCCTTAAGGGCACAAGTTAACATTCTCCTATTATAAAACACTTAAATTAATAAAAATATTAGTTTTCGCCAACAATTATCTTCCCTCTCTGATGAACTAACCCTCAATCTCACAAACCCTCAATCTCATTAAACTCTCTTCAGTTCCCAACTTCTCAAATTTCACACAAATCCACAATCTAAGCCAACTCTTTTCTCAATCGAACCCGATTTTGCTAAATTGGATAATCTTTTCCCTATAATGTTCACGTTCTAGGGATTTGCTTTTCTCCCTGAATCATCATCTCTACGATAGTACTGTAATCCAATCCAACGCCATCTGAAGTGCTTGATATATAGCAGGGTCTTCAGACCCGGCCATTTCCCAAGTCGCTGCTGCAGCCAGCCACCAGGAACCCGTCGGAGTCGCGAAAGGTAGGTAGCTCCCAAACCCCATCGGCCTTCTCTTGCCAGCGAGGTTAGCATCACAATTAATCTTGATAATACTGCTAATAGAAACAAGTAGGATTGTGTTGCTGATACTCAGTTAGCAGTTTCATATTCCTTCATACTTTCTAAAGTAGCAGCCGTTGCTGTATTCGTAGATTATTTGAGTTTGTATTTGTACACAGCAATTTCTGGTGAAGGATTATCACTAATTTATTTATTTATTTATTTATTTTCTGAATTTCAGCATAAGCATCGTTATCTTGTGTTTCTGTTCAACTCATGCAAGTCCTTTACTACTTGTTGTAAACTTTCAATAACAACTTTCAACTATGGCGCTTTCCGGAACTGCCTTATCCTTCAATGTAAGCTTCTCATTGTTTTAAACCTTAAAACTTTGCTTCTTTTTCTTATTATTTTTTTTAGCGGAATTTAGAAGTCTCTTTTATAGGTTCTTTAAAATCACCACTTTAGAGTATTTGTGTGTTGATCAACGATAAATTGATTTAAAACTTCCTGGATTTAATATAGATTCAATTCAACTACTTGAAATGGAAATTTTGGAATGATTTATAAGTTTTTTTTTTTTGTCAGTAACCTAGTGGCTAGAAATTTCATTATTTAAGGTGAATAAGTGGGTTGTCTGGGGGTTCGAACTACGGTCTTGCATATAAACTACGATGTCCCTGCCAATTGAGCTAAGCTCACGAGGAAGAAATGATTTATAACTCTAATCGATTGAATGTTAGTATTTTGTTTACCTAGAATTTCGTTGAATGATTGAAAAAAGGGTGACCTTTTAATGAATTTTACTTAAGGAAATTGTACTTCATGAAATGCTGAGGAATAAAGATGAAGTTATGTTTTCCCTTTCAATCTTGATTAATTTTGAGTTTTTTCATGAAGGGACTTTCTTCTACTCTCAAGGAGTTTAATTTCTCGCCGGGTTTGTTCATGAATAGTTTTAACAAGCGACATCATGTTTGTCTGTCATCCTTTGAGCCAAATAGGTTGGTTTTTGGAAAAAGTGAAAGAGGAAACCAACTATCTATTTCTCCTAATCAATGCCTCAAGTTTCAAATGAGAAGATTAGGTAAGTTTCTTTTGCTTCAACCCTTAAAAATCAATTCAGGGCTCTTTTTGTATAATATTATAATTGAGTAAATCGTCATTTTAGTTCCTAAATGTGTAAAGTTGTGTTTACTATAGTCTTTGAATGTATTGGAATTGAAATTACAAAAACATCATCAATTATGTTTTTTGTTAGTGATTTTGTGGACTAAACTTATTAAGAGGAGACATTTAAGGACTATTCTAACTAATGAAAGACACATTAGTGGATCAAACTCTCTAAGGACAGACAAATCCAGGGATGTTTTTGTAACTGTAATACATTCAAGCAATATAGTGAGAGCCCTTGACACGTTAAAGGACCTAAACAACTGTTTATTATAGTTTGTGTCTAGTGAACGAGCATAGAAATTGTTGGTTATTTCTTTCTGTTGTCTTGATTTTGTTGCAGTCTGATTATATTTTCATCCATGGCCCTAACTATTCTGTACTAACTATTTTACTAAATTTAATGTTTCATTTTATGAAAATGTCGTTGGTTTCTCTCAGGGACACGACAAGGAGTAAAAAAGCGAAGACTCAGAGAGTATGTTGAGTAGCGAGAACATTGCATTAGATGAAAAAACTTTAGAGGAGGAGTTACAGAATGCAATTGCTGAGGAGAATTATGCTAAAGCGGCAGAAATAAGAGATACTCTAAAAAGCCTTCATAAAGATAGCAAGACAGAAGTGCTTGGAGCAAACAACAAGTTTTATAATTCATTCAGGAATGGTGACCTTGCAGCTATGCAAGCAATGTGGGCGAAAAGGGACGAGGTATGCTGTGTTCATCCTGGTTTGAAAGGAATTTCCGGTTACGATGATGTTATTGAGAGCTGGAATTTTGTATGGGCTAACTATGAATTTCCCTCTCTGATGAACTAACCCTCAATCTCACAAACCCTCAATCTCATTAAACTCTCTTCAGTTCCCAACTACACAAATCCACAATCTAAGCCAACTCTTTTCTCAATCGAACCCGATTTTGTTCACGAACCCATTCACCAATCTTTCTCTACCTCAGAATCTGTGTTCAACCTGCGTTCACTAATATTGTTGGATCCGTGTTTCTCTTGAATAGCTTCAATCTCCGTGCGCTTTTTTTTATCAGGTTTGGCGAAAGAGAAGATTGGTGGATTTAGAAATTGTCACCACATATGAAACGAAGAACCCTAAAATCGAAGGAATTGGAAATTGATAGTCACGGAAACTTCTCTCAACTCGCTAATTCTCTCCGTCGTTCAGTCATCATTTCACTGCCGATGACTCCTCCTTCAATTGGTATATCTCAATCTTGCTCCCTCATCTCGATCTCTAATCTTCTGAGTTCACTGACTGTATTTTCTTTGTTTACGTCTATTTTTTCCTCCTTAGCTAACCGTGTATTTGGATGATGGTGGGTTGAACAAATTCTCCCTCCCACTATTGATTGTTTTGATTGGCTACCATTTACAAGCTAACTTTCATTTTATTATAGTATATTGTATTCAAATTCTGATGAATTGAAGTGTTTCTAATTTAACCACAACCATTTTAACCAATTTTTTTCGATTCTTACGAAAAACTAATGATAGACATTGACTTAAGCCTTCAAAGTTTGTACCTACTTTGTGCTTAAAACTGAAATTGGTTTTATATATGCAGGTAAACCCTATGAATCTTGTGTCCAGGAACAAAAAGATACAAGATATTTCAATCTTGAAGGGTCATTGCCAAGACCTTCTTGCTTCCATGCAGGTGATTTTTTATTGTTATTCTACTTCAATGCATTTTAGTGGGTTCTATATGTAGAATTGGATTTTAATTACGTTAGGTGGTTGTGTCTTTATTGGTTGTCCATAGCTACATGGTGTTTTCTTTGGTAATAATATAGATATGTGTGTGTTTGTGTGTGTGAAATGGAAACAAGAGCTAGGATTTGTGTTTGGATCTTGAGTTGTGCATGATTTTCTTTGAATTTGGATGACTTTTGATGTGCTTGCATGATGGCTAAGTTATCCCATTTATGTTTAAGATTTATTTTAGTTTAAGGGAATTTTTCTTTTGAATCGTTTAAAAATGCACAAGATCAACCAATAAGAAGCTTGCTGTTGCATTATCTTTAGATAATTACACATATATGTACTTGCATATAATTATCTACCTCTATGACAAAAATACTTAAAAGATTTACTTACCAATATATGGCTTTTTATTATCCACCTCTATGCATTATCTTTTTAAAGTGTTGATGAAGATCTGACTTACCAGTTTCAGATTTACTTACCAATATATGGCTTTTTATTATAAAATTAGTTTACCATAAGGAATATATTAATATGTTCTCCAAGAGTGTAAGAAACCTTTTATAAGTATTGCATGTAACACTCTTAATTTTTAGTAAATGTGTCCATAAACACTTTGAATTTGATCTGTTCCTCAAATCAAATGGACCGATCTCTTGAAGAGAAAATTTTATAATTGGTCAGTATAGAGAAAAAACTCCTAAATTTTATTCATACTTATACTTATAAATCATGGGCACATATTGTTTAATTGCTTACTTGCACATGATATTGCATGTTAGTTTTGCTAGTGGCATAGTGTTGATATTATTGAAGGCTTAAATTTTGGCATTTTCAACAAATATTACTAATCTTACCAAGAGGCTAATAACGTATTAGTAAAGAAGTTGAGTTTGATTATCTTTGATAATAACTTGGTATTTACTCTTTGTTATGTAAATTGAAATTATAGCATTTTTGGGAAAGTCATAAGCCACTAAGCTTACCTTGCCACACTCACTAGTCTTCTATGCTCACTTTGAAACTGAATTTATAATTTCTAGCTGCTGGATTTATTGATTTTTCATAAAATATGCTGGTACATTTTATGTAGTGGGAATTTTGATTGAATATTTGAATGCTTAAATATGCAGGACAGACATCTGGAACATTTGAGTCAATTGACAGTGCTTTTGGGGTTTGTAATGATATTAGTGTCATATCGATTTACAGGAACAACATCTAGAACATTTGAGTCAATTGACACAAAATGAAGACAGACGAAGAAGATGATGAAATTAAGTTGCACATCATTGCCACTATTTCAGCACTTGTAACAAAATATCTTGCTTATGCTAGATTGGTATAATTGAATCTTTTAGCATCTATATATGTACAATTGATATGCAATCATTTACATAGGTCGAAGGTAGGTGAATTTCTATTAAACCGGTGTATTTAAAGTTTTCCTAGATTCATAGGCATATTGGTCCAAGGATGCAGTATGAGTTATACTAATGACATTATTTTTGTCGCATTTCTAAGTTATCAATTGTATAAATACAATTGTGTTCTTGGCTTTCTTTTATGCCTTTGACTCTTTATCTTTGGTTTTGATGACCTTAATGAGTACATTGGTAGAGATTTTATGATTGTTATCTTTGGTTTTGATATTTTAATGAATATATTGGTAGAGATTTTATGGTTGTGAGAAATTATGGTCGAAAACTATGAAAGATAATAATTTTTTGATGTATTTTTAGAAATACAGGATAGGTTCCTTTCTAGAATGAGTTTTTTAAATGAAAAAATAAAAAACAAAAGCGTCTGCTTTAGCGGACGCTATATAATTCAGAAACTAAAATATAGCATCTATTTAGAGCAGACGCTACATTTAGCGTCTGTCAAGCGGACTCTAAGGGTGACGTTTTATAACACCAACATATATGTGTAGCGTCACCCAAAAATCGAAGCTACTAGCGTCTGCCTCATATACATGTCACTAGCTTCCGCTTAGCATCTAACGGGACGGACGCCAAATAGCGTCTGCTGGACGCAACTGTCTAGCTTCGGGCATTTAAGTGTCTGCCACGATGTAAACGCTAAGCTGACGCTAAGTACCTTGTAGCGTCCGCTTTTTGCCATTTAGCGTCTCTTTTTGGCCGACGCTCCAAAGCAGTTTTCTTGTAGTGAATTGGGTCATCTAGCCCATCCTAGGTGTCATAAATATAGTGGTTGACAAAATGCCACTTATAATACAATTAATGCATGTGGTTGTTTTCAAATTATGGCAATATAATTTGCAATATTTATAAATTCAACCTCTATAGACTAAGACTATGCTCGTAATTACTCTGTTTAATTCCCAATGTTGTAGTTTTCCATACCTGCACATCATAAACATTCCAAGAGAAACGCAACTACTAATGTATCGTAGTTATGGGTTTTTTTAATTTTATTTTATTTTATTTTTGTTTTGATATTTTAATTATTTTAATTAACTTGCTTCCAAAAACTATTGGTTGGATCACAGTTAATTTATTCATACAAAAATGATTTATTTTTGCTCTTTTTTTCTTTCATAAATCTTATTCAAATTTTTTAAAAAATAAAAAACCTTCAAAATAACTAATAGAATGACTTTTCTTTTTTATAAAAAGAGTTAAATAAGTTTTTCGTCCCTACAAATATATTGAATTTGGTTTTATTACCTAAAAATAAAAATGAGATGTTTTCAATCCCTAAAAAAAATTGTTTTATTATTTGTCGGATGTATGTTGTTTATCATTACAAAATGTTAACCTTCTAAGTTTAGTCCTTACATAATTTCTATTAAATTTTTAGTCCCCGTAAAATAATCATGCATTCAGTTTTGGTCCATACAACTAAGACAACATGTATTTTTTTTAATGATTTTTTAGCATGTATATTTTTTTATTTAGAACATTATAAAAAATTTCTCAAAAAAAAAATAAATTAAAAATTTGTTTCCTATCTCACGATTTTTGTTAGTTTTATCTTGAACTTTTGCCAATTAAAAAAAATCATATTTAATTCATATAATGTTAACAAATTCTAAATTTTAGTAAATAAAATTTATATGATATTTTAAACATGTCTATAAAAAACCATTCAAATATTATAATAATATAAACATGAATACTAAAACTCATTCAAAAATTAAGGAGTACACATGAGTTGACTTTAAAGCAAGGACCAAAAGTTGGACAAAATAAAAGATGAAAATGACTTTGATAAGAGAGTCAAAGAGTGCTTGAAATTGTTAGGAGAGAAGTGGATGGGGCCCGAACGGTTTGTGTCAATCCACTAAATCGACTCGGGATATCGACTGACGCGGATTATTATGGTGGCCCACCCCTTGTTTGTTGAAATGTTCGCGGAGACATCATCATCACGATTCTGGACGGCAACGCGCGCCGTTTCGGCGTGATTCGACACTTGCATGCTCCTTGCGTCGACTTGTGGGCTCCCCATTCGACCCGTCTTGAAACATGGATCAAAGAGTCTGACTTGTGTGCGAGTCAGCGAACATTTTCGCTAATTGGAGGGATCCTCTTGTGGGTTGCATCGCTAGCCGACCCCAATCTTCTGTGAAGGGTTCGAGTGAGAGCATAGCATTCCTGTTAAGACCAAAAAGATGGAGAATGACGGTAACTCTGCAAGTGCACAAAATCGCTACCAAATAATAAAGTGATAAGTTATCATTCTCCACAAGGATTGTGCCAAAGTTACTAGTTTCGCTTAGGAATATGGATAGTTGTCTTCCTTTGTTTGTTTAAGAAGATATCTTTGCGGGTACTTTAGTAAATACAGGAAATATATGCAGAAATTAAATGACTGAAAAGTAAATGTTGTGTGTGTGACCACACGGGGTGGTTAAGTGTGGTTGGATCCCTCCCTTACTCCTGTTTGGTTGCTCAATTATTTCTCTCTCCTAGGATTTAGACTATTGAAAATAGGTGCGATGTATTTATTATTTGTGTCTATTTTTATTACAAGCTTCTACAGAGCCTAGTTAAAGGTTACCCTACTTTATTTAGACACCCTGATTCAGAACTCCATTTTTTCGTTAAAACTTTGGTCTCATCGCCCTAGGGACCCTTAAATTATAAGTTGTAACGTTTGCCTAAAACTAGTCACCTACCCACAGACATACTCTACAAGGTAGAATTTAACGTTCTATTCCAATCTTATACTAAGACCGCATATATTGAATTTAATGCTCTCATGTAGGCCTTAGCACGCTGTCCTTCGGTCGGGATTACTAACTTCGTTTCCTATTCGATATCCACTAGGTCCTTCGATATCCACTAGGTCCTTAGTAGAAATAATTGAATTTATATAAACAACTAATATAAATAGTACAACCAAGCATTCGTAAGGGAGTTTCTCGACTCCACCTAACCTAGGAAAAATAAATTACAAATACAGAAAGAAAAGAACCTTATTGGCCTTGGAGTTCCTTGACCTCATTGCCTTCTCCTTAGAGTTCTCCTACTCTAGAGTGAATATTCAAAGTATTGAATATTTTGGAATGTTTGTGAATGAATAATAGTGGAGGAAGGAGGCTCTATTTATAGTTTTACAGCTAGGATTTTTTGCTTATTTTTCAAGTCATCATAGTGCCACGATGACAAGCCATCGTGCCACGATGGTAAAGATTTTCAGCAGATTTTCTTCAATTTTAACCGTCTTCTCATCGCGCCACGTTGAACCTCATCGTGTGTACGATGGTGCGCTGCTTTATTCCATTTTTGCCCTTTTTTGCTGTTTTTTCCACTTTTCTTGCTTCTGGTCCTTGTGTCTTCACTTTTCCCGATATTTGCTTGCTTTTGGTCTTTAATTACTATAAAAACTACTCTAATCTACTACTAAAAACATCATATAATTGGTTGTCATCAGTGAACTAGATAATTGGGTCAATTTGAATTTAAAATTTACAATCGATTTATTTTTTAACCTGATTATAATAATTATTAAAATTTAAGACAGTGTAATTTTAAAATAATTTTTTATATTAATTTAAATTAATTAAGGCTATGTTTGACAACAAAATAATGGATGAGCTTATAGCGAATAACTATTTTATAATGCTTAAATTAGCTGATTAAATTTATATTTTTTTCATAAAATTAGTGGTTGAATTTGTTTATAAATAATAATTAATGACAGAAAAAATGTATATATATATATATATTAATATTTAGTTATTCTAAGTAATTAAAATGACGGGGTAAATAAATATTTTAAGTAAAATGTATAATTTTTTTTTTAATTTTTAGTTATTTTAAGTAAAATGAATAAGGGCTCTCGTTTGAATTGACTTATTTTTTAACTTATACAAAATAACTTAAGAAAATAAATAAATATTCATGTGTTATTTATAATCTTGTCATAGTAGTTTATAAAAAAAAAATTTATGAAGATACAATTTTCGCTAGTGAAAACTTATAAATTAACATAAAAGTTTATTTATTTGCACAAAGTATTTTTCATAAGCTTAAAAATAAATCAAAATAAACTAAAGGCGGTAAAAATAAGTTATTGCTCGTTTTTTTTCAAGAAAATGGTTAATCCTCGTGAATTTATAAGCTACTATAAGTTATAACTTACTATAAGCTCAAAGTTATCAAAGAGTCCATTAATTTTTTATAATTAAATTATATTTTACTAGTTCTAAACACAATAAACAGACTAATAATTTATTTCAATATATTTTAATTACATATAGAAATATAAAAAATGAAACTTTAATTAGTATATTTTTCAAAGAACAAATATGGCGTTTGTAAACTTTGAGAAGATGAACAGCACACTTAATTGATCATAGGAATTGCTAAAAGTTGCAATTAATGTATTTAGGCTGAATATGTAATTATACATAATATCACGTACTAATCTACTATAAATAATAGTGGTGGCACAAATTTCTAGTTTGACAACTTGGATGGGTAGTAGCATGGGTAAGGATATCAATGGGTAGATAAGAATTTGCCTATATATAGGACTAAAGATCAGAAAAAAGGATTCAACAACTTTTGGAGAGAGAGAAAAATTGATTACGCACACAAGGTGCTGCGGAGATTGAAGGCAAATCTTGTGCAACTGAAATCAATAGCAGATTAAAGAAAAATTATTGCTTCCTGGTAATGTTCTTCTTTTATATGTTCTATAAACATGTAATTAACATCTTCAGATTAGCGATTTTAAATGATTCTCTGTAAAACTATTTAAACCTATCACGGCTAACCCTAGGTTTTATGACTTGAACTAAATTAACTGTTTGCCAATCATAATTGCTTTAGGAATAAAGAATTAGTTGGTATGATTGAGAATTTAACGTTCAATAAAGCTTTAATTTGATAGTATTAGTTTCACCTAAGAAATTAGGGTACTTTATTAGATAAAAGGGATCATGAGCCAAATAATTGGACTTAATCTAAATTGTTAAATTATCGTAACTATTAGCGTTTGGTTGTTGAGAATTAGAATCTAAAGTAACAAATAGAGATACAGAGAGGATTCGAAACAATCCCTCGTTTCTCTCAATTGAAAAATTTTCGATTCAATTACCTGCAATTTATATTATTGTTAATGTTATTCCAAAAATCTGAAAACTCCCCCTTGCACTTTAATTATTAATCTGAATTAATTTAATTGTTTTGTCGAGATTGAAACGATTTCTGTGAATACGAACTTTGATTTTATTACTTGACGACAGTTTAATTCACTTGATAAATTATTCATCAGTTCAAGCGAGACTTGAACTTCATTTGTTCATTATTTGTTTTGAATAGTAGTTCAATTAAGCAGGGAAGAGAACATTGATTACGGTGGTTGATGGTTGAATTAACATCACCATCATCAATTTAAAAGCAATTAAGAATTGTTGTGTGTAACTAAAATAATCACATTCAAAGTCTGAAAAATTGGTTTGATTATGTGCTGTGGGGTGCGTTTGAAGCAAAACGCAGAGCGTTTTAGGAGTTATAAAGCACGGACACAAACACATCGACATCGATAAAAATTTAGAAAAATAACATAATTTAGTGTAATTATAAGTGTCCGTGTCGGACACGGATACCGACACGTGTCTGAGGATTGTCGGTGCTTCCTAGTTTATGAGAGCATTTTTTTGCGTTCCAGAGTCCGGGAAAAACGCATAGCGAATTATCACAAACACAAGGAGTTTTGTTTTGGAATTTGGGTGGTTTATTGGTCTCAATTTTTATACCATATTTAAGTTGGGTTTAAATATGAAAATGATCCCTGCAATTACGACTTGCTTTGATTTTAATTTCTATAAAAAAAAGTCTGATTTTAGTGTCGGCAAAATCTCAAAACTTTTAAAAAGGTCTCTTACCTAGAATTTTTGTTGACATGTCCAATTTATAATGATTTAGCAGATGCTTCCTGTACTTCTTTGCTGGCGTGGCTTTAAATATTTCATTTTTAATTTAAAATTATCATTTCTATTTAACTTTTCAATTTTAAAATACATTTTTCGTTTTTAATAAATGTTTGAATTTTTTTTATTTAAAAAAAGACGTAAAAAACTGATTATTAAAATAGAATGGGAAAACATTGAAACTCATTATTAGGGTTTCTTCCAGCATATCACACTTGAGTGGGAGATTGTTGTGGAAAGTGTGAGTGATTTAGAGCAACTACAACGGTGGTTGCTTAGTGCCTACATGGATACATTAGTTCTCTGTTTCAAGTTTTTCAGCTTTGAAGTATATACAGGTGGCGTTCTCATTGCTTAATATTTTGTGTCAGTTGCTTTCTGAAGCAATGAAAGGGATGTGTTGCTTATCATTAAAAAAATAATAAAAGCTTGGCAGCTTGCTACAATCTCAAACGGAATTCATAGATGAGGAGAGAAAAAAAACCAGATCAGCCTAATAAATCCTTGCTGCAATCTCAAACGAAATCCGAAAATATATAAATTAATTTGTTGTGAGTTACAGATTTGTTGTGAGATCTATAGAAATGGAGAAAGAGAATAATAAATCCAAAAAATAGATTTATAAATGTCTAAAAAAAATAGCAGATCTATGGAGGAAGAGAATCATAGATTTAGATTTGTTGTGAGTTATCAATTGAAGAGGAGTTTGAAAGTGTTTTGTTTTGTGGTGAGATTTTGAGAAATTGATTAATGGAGTTGGAGTGTGGTGTCCAACTCATTTGTGAAGTTGTTCTTAAGTCAAATGTGGATGATCCCCCGGCTGCCCCCTCGTGATGACCAACAGTGGTATCAAAGACGATGGTTCGACGAAGGGTGGAACTAGCTCCTTGTATCGAAAGTCTTCCTGAAAAAGGTGGTCAGGCGGCAGGTCCCGTTGAGCAGTGTAGCTAACGGCGGTACAAGTGTAAGATGAAAAAAACTTCCGCGTGAGGGGGAGCATATCCAAGAATGGATGGACTCACACTTGAGGGGGAGATTGTTGTGGCAAGTGTGAGTGGTTAAGTCTCACATTGCTTAGAAAAGTGGAGGTTGAACACTTTAAGGTTTTGGGTTAAAGTATGATGTCCAACTCACTTGTGAAGTTGTTCTTGAGCCCAATGTGGATGATCCCCCAGCTGCCCCCTCATGATGATCCAACATGAACTAAAGCTGAGGATTTAATTATGCTATGTAAAGAGAAGGAGAAGAATAAATGAGATGATGACAAGGTGTTGATGATAGTTGATGAATGTGTGGGATTAAGGAAATATACGAGGAGTTGAAGAAGCGTTCATTATCGAGAGTGGGTTCATGGAGTTGTAGCATTGTAGTTGTCGTTGGTCTCAAAACTCTCACTACTTTTAGTTTTAGTTTTTTGTTTTTTAATAATCAGTATTTTACGTTTTTTTTTTTTAAAAATTCAAACATTTATTAAAAATGAAAATGTATTTTAAAATTTGAAAAGTCAAATAAAAATGATAGTTTTAAATTAAATGTTTAAAGCCACGTCAGCAAAGAAGTACATTCAGCATCTGCCAAATCATTATAAATTGGACATGTTAACAAAAATTTTAGGTCATAAACTTTTTTACAAGTTTTGAGATTTTGCATTTTCATGTTTAAGCCTTTAAGTTAGTTTAAGTCATTTTTTGACAAGGAACTTCATTTCTAGAGTGAGAACTTTAGCGTTGGTCTCTGCTGCAATGCCTGCTGCAAATATGACAGCCCTTAGATTAATCAAATGGCCATGATATAAGATTAAAAATCTGATATAAGATTAATGCTATGTACCAAAATCTGATTTCTATGGCTTCTTCTTTGCTTGAAATGTGGCTACTGTACATATCACGCTCATCTCTGCAAATCATTTGGATATTCCAATTTCTTGTACTACTCTCAAAATCAATTTTCATTTCAATTATAAGTAGACACTTAAAAGAAACAAGGTAATCTTACTCAATTATTCCTACTTAATACTCTTTTCAGCGTTAATTATAAGTAAAAATTACTTTTTAGATTCATTAAATAAAGGATGAATTTGGTCTATAATGTAGTTCAGATTCATCAATTATTCAATGAATCTGAAAAGTAACTTTTGCTTATAATTAAGGATGGAGGAAGTATGATTCATGATTTTAATTAAAAAAATGTTTTGGTAACTGATTGTATAGAGAAATATGGACGTGTGGCTTAAGAAATAATAAAAGGGGGTGGATATACATCTTTCAATTGGCACATTCAGATTGAAATATAAGCCAATTTTACTCTTCCCTCAGATATGATTCATATCTCGGAAGAACTTGTTGAATCCCGAAAGATTATTAATTCTTGCTAGCTCTGTTACTTTTGGAAGATTTGCGTTTATGAGGCGTGCACGCCTCAGGTATTGTTTGTATTTTGCAGCTGAGGATTGTTTAATTTGCTATTAGCAACATCAAGTTATTGCAATATCAAAGATAAGTTTCCTGAACTTTGATCTTTATTTTCTTTAATTCCGGTCAATATATTTAATTGATATTTATATTTATATGTTTATTATATTGATGTAATTCTAGGTCCAATTTTACAACAAAGTCTGCAACCTATATACGATTTATAGCTTCTTCTTTCATTATGATTCATTTTTTTATTTGTTTTTTTACGATTTATCATTTTGTTTTGTTGAAATTGATTCCTTGATTTGATTTTATTTGTTTATATTGATTATTGATTCAATGTTTTCATAGGAGAAATTTGTATGCTTTTATTTCTTTATTCAGATTTGCTTATCATTTTTTTCATTATAGTAACTTAATTTGTTTTTTTTTTCTTGTTTGAAATTCATGGAGTATTTTGTAATATTAAAAATCCATAAAGTATATCGAAACCTTGAAAACCTGTGTTATAAATCCGTTAAAATCATGTATCGAGATTCTTGATTGTAAAAAGTCATTTTAAAAAAATCTTTTCAAATCTCACAAAGTCAATATAATCTCGCAAAATCTTTTAAAATCTTCAATGTTTTTTTGTTAAAATAGTGTTTTCAAAATCTCAATCGATTACACCCCTAAGTACACCTAAATCACGTTGCTAGTAAACAAGTTCTATATATAAATAATTATGCATGATCATTGGTCACTTAGCTTGTACATCAATCCAATTTATTAATGGGAACAACAATTTAATATAAAATTACAATTACAAATTAAACGTGTAACACATGAAATTAATAATCAAAATGAAAAGCAAACAAGAAATACAGATCAAATTAGTAAAGAAAGAAATTACATTGTAGGTGTGGTGTGCACTAGTAGAAAAATAAAATTAGAGAGGTGATATTCGTCGCTAATGTATTAATATTCTGTAACAAACACTTTTAGTGGTGACTTTAGCGACGACCCAAGAATAAGGTGACTTAGTTGAGCTGGGCTAGCAATCATGATAAAATGAAAGAATAGTGTATATAGTCTGAACAATAGTTAGAACAAAAAAGATTATTCCAACAACAAGAGACACCATAGTCCAAGGGTTCCTAAAATAGGTTTCGATGAGACTAGCACGCCAACGTTTCCATGGTTTAGTACCACAAAAGTAATATATATCCGCCGTCACGTTATATATTTTTTTATCGTATGCTTTTGGGATTTCTTTGGACATTGAGTTGAACAATTCGGCAACAGTTTCATCTGTCCCAAAAGTGTTCACTAGGATCCCCTTTCCATAGAGGATTGAAACATCCGCCACACTATCAACAATGGCGTCCATAAACAATATAAACGATGTTATCTCGTTACCAGCTCCATTGTGGAGGCGCTCGAATGCCATGAGGTTAAGGAACATGTATTCTGTGTTATCGTCTATGATCAATCTTGGGAGCCAAAGAACACCTTCGCTGAACCAAAAATCCCTGAGGCTACTTGTTTTACTTTTATGGAAATGTATTCCAGACTCTTGGACTCTTGGAAATGTATTCCAGCCTAATTTTTTTGAAATATCTTCTTCTCTTTGCTGCGCCCTTGTTAATTTGGGGATGGGTGTTGTGTGACTTGGTTCTTGTATCAAAGTTTTTCTGTACAAGTCCAATATATGCATGCATTTCCCCAACTCTATGATTTTCTCGTTAGAGGGGGTATCTTCTATGAATATTGGGTTTAACAACTTTATGATTTTCATGTTTAACTCATGATGATCTCCCTGTAATGTTTCATACAAATTTCAGCGTTAGATAATCAACCAACATTTATTATATCTATAAATTGGAAAAAATATAATGGTATTTTGTTTTTCAAAAATGTTATTCAAACAACAATTTTCTAACAATTATACAAAAACTATACACTTTTCTAACCATTTTCTGTTTCCGTGGTGTGAGTAGTATAAAGAAAAGTTGTTCCCATAACGCATATGTTTTTTTAGAGGCATCTAAAATTGTAGGGACGTACCCTATTTTTTTCCCGAAGAATAAAACTGGCCATATTGGTACTCTTATAAGCCAATAAATTGGTACTTTTCTTTTATTACTAGACAACAACATAATATTAGAAAAAATTATAATGAAAAACAACATAATATTAACAATACTTATTTTATTGTTAAAATATATTATCTAAATAATTGTAAAATGTTACCTATTTTTTATTTATTATTATTTTTATCTATAAAAAATTTAGTGTGAGTGGATGATGTCTCGGTTTAAGGTAGGAAAGTCATAGTGCTTTAGAATAATTATAAATATAATTGCATTTACCTCTTTCCAAGAGGAACAAGATATGTCTTTATACTACTAGACCAATTGCGAATTCTTAGAATTAGCTAAGATTATTTAAATATAAAGTATTGACCAATAATTTTATAACTGAACAAATTAGAAAAATACAAAAAATAAAATTTTGAATGACAAATAAAAAAATGACATAAATAAAGAAGACCATTAATTACCTCACCCGCAAACTCACTTAATATATGAAGAACTATCATAGGTATTTGATTCTCAAGTATAAGCATGTCACGCTCTACAAATGGCAACACATGAAGATTCCTGATGACAAATCGTCACACTCTCTAATCCATGCCTATTTTAGCAACATTAGATACATTTTAGTAGGTTTTTAGCAATAAATATAAGAGAAATCTAACCATAAGCTTGATTACTTGTTTTGCAAGAAAACAGGAAAAATTGCAGGAAATGGAGGACTTTCACTACGCTGGGGGCGTAGCCCATCACGCGCCGCGTGATGGAGCTCACAGGGAGCCAAGATTTTTACTCTGATCACGCGCGGCGTGATACCTGACCACGCGCGGCGTGATGCTCTGATCAAAAGAAGATTGCTCTCTGACTTGATCACGCGCCGCGTGATACCGTTATCACGCGCGGCGTAGTTGATGGATTTGCAACCACGCGCGGCGTGATAGATCTGGCGTGCGGCGTAGTTGCATTCTGTATATATAGTTTCTGCATAATTCTGTTTTGGGGTTGGAAAATTCTGCAACTTTGATCTACATTCTGGGTTTGGAAACTTCAAGATTGGGATTCAAGACTCCAGAGGATAGCTCCAAGCACATCGATAGCATGGATTCACAAGCCATGACGTTGAAGCTCGGAAGCGAACGAAGGAAGATGAGGAGCTAAGCTTCTTTGGAGGTAGGATCTAGGATAGCTTAGGATGTAGATAAATCTCATGTAATCTGCTTAATTGTAAGAATCTACTCTTTTCATAGTGTTTACTTAATGCAATTCGTCTCTTAATGCTTTATGATCCTTCATTAGTGTTGTAATGATTTCGAGTTAAGTCACGTGCGAGAGTATTGATTTAATTTCTGAACTGAATTGCATTGAGCACTCGAGTGTCTCCGGTCGAGAGATTGAGGCATAGAGTGCAGCGAACGATTGACGCGCGTTAATATCATTCGTTGTAGGTAGCTTCCGCCCGAGAGATCGGGGGAGTATCGACAACGAATAGAGTGGATTTTGACAAGAGATTGCGATTCACTAATTTGTCGATCTAGTTGTGAACACTTGAGTAGATTCCTATGGTATAGTAGATTGCATGTGGTTTAGCTATAGACTAGGCGATTCCGATGATTCTACCTCGCCTTTCCATTATATCAAAGCACGTTTTCTAACGATTCATCACTCAACATACCCCCAATTTATGTGTATTTTCTGCATAATGTCTATGAGCACTATTCGACTAGTTTAATCACACAATCCCTGTGGATCGATATTTTTATTACTACGTGGTAATTCGTTCACTTGCGAAATAATCCATCAAGTTTTTGGCGCCGTTGCCGGGGATTGTGATTGATTCGACAAAGGCGATAGTGTTCATATTTTCTGTGTTTTCTTTATTTTTCTGTTTGATATTTTTCCTACCGGAGCGTTCTACTTGTGTGTTTCCTTGTGCATGCGGAGAACAGGTCCAGTTGAGCTACAATTCGATCCCGAAATTGAAAAGACAGCTCGCGTAATTCGGAAGGCAACAAGGGAAGCTCAAGCGTCAAGAGAACAAGCTTTGCTAGGTGGCACACCGGACTGTCAAGGACAGATCTCAGCCACTATGGAAGAAGAACAGGTTCCACCGGTTCCACAACCACCAAGACGTACTCTCGGTGATTATGGGAGAAGAGACAACGACGCGTTGGCAAATCAAGGGTTTCAGCCGGCGAATCCTGTCTCATTCGACATCAAGAACACGGTCCTTTCCGCCCTAAAAGAGAATCCTTATTCAGGTTCGGAAGCTCAATGCCCGAACTTACACTTGTCTCACTTCTATGAAGCCTGCGACTATACCGATCCACCGGGGGTGAGCGAATCGGACAAAAGACTGAGGTTATTCAAACATTCTCTCACCGGCCGTGCTAAAGATTGGTTAGACACGATACCCGCCGGAACGATTGAGACTTGGAGACAGCTGGAGCGGAAGTTCTTAGATCGTTACTTTCCCATTCACAAGTTTCTAGAAAGAAGGGCTGAAATTAGCAACTTCGAGCAAGCAGATGGGGAAACGTTGTATGATGCTTGGGAGAGGTTCAAAGTTTGTCTTAAAAGGTGTCCGAATCACGGTTTCGATGGCCACAACCAGATGCAAATGTTTACCCAAGGTTTGAGGGCTCAAACGCGAATGATACTTGACGCATCAGCCGGTGGTTCGTTGAAGAACCGTGACGAAACTGAAGCAAGAGAATTGGTGGAAAGCATGGCTCAAAACGAGTATAGAGCTACTAATGATAGAGGAGCCAAAAAGAAAGGCGGAGTGTTGGAATTGGATACTCAAACAGCACTATTGGCACAGCAAAAGCTCATGACTAGCCAAATGGAAGCAATGATGAAGCTGCTGTCCAATCCACAAGTTCCATCTTCTCCAATAGGTAAAATTGACAATGTGCGCTGTGATTTTTGTTTGCAGGACCACCCAAATGGCGGATGCTTCCCGGAGGGTTCAGAGGAGGCTCGCTACTTGGCCAATTTTCGGAAGCCGTACAACAACAATAACAACGGTTCCGGGTGGGGGAACGGTATGCAAGGTCAAGGTGCACCGCAACAGCAGCAAAGGCCTCCATCAAGGATGTAAGAGACTCTAAATCAGTTCATGCTCATGACCCAAAGCAACTTCGAAGCGATGAAATCAAGTCAAGCAACCTCTAACAAGAATCATGAAGCATCTATCAAGAATCTTGAGGTTCAAATGGGTCAGCTCTCAAGGCAGTTTTCAATGTTGCAAAACCAAGGAGGTTTCGGTGGAAACACTCATGATAATCCGAAAAATGAAACTTGCAATGGAATCACTTTGAGGAGTAGAGAGATACCGGAAAGGCCAGCTGTGGAGAAGCCCTTGAAAAAGAAGGTCAATGAGGGAGAAGTTGAAAATAAGCAAGAGGTTGAAGTCGAAAAGGAGAGACTTGAAGGAGAAGTAGAAAATGAAAATATGTCTAAGGAAGTGGAGATTAGTGAGGATGAGAAAGAAGAAGTTGAAAAACAGAGGGAGATAAAAGAAAAAGAGAGTAAGAATGTTGAGAAAGGTAAAGGAGTTGATGAATCGCCGTATGCTAGGATGCATTTTCCTAGGAGAAAGAAAGTTAAGAATCTTGAGCGGGAGAAGGAGTTCAAGAAGTTCATGAAGGTGTTGAACAAGCTTGAGATGGCTATACCATTAGTGGAGGCATTGGAGCAAATGCCAAGTTATGCAAAGTTTTTGAAGGAGCTGCTCACAAAGAAAAGGAAACCATTAGATGATGAAATGGTAAGTATGACGGAAGAGTGCAGCGCCCTCATTCAACGGAAGCTACCTCAGAAAAAGAAAGATCCGGGGAGCTTTACAATTCCATGTTCCATTGGAACGCTCACCATTGAAAAAGCTTTGTGTGATTTGGGTGCTAGCATTAATCTAATGCCGTTATCAATGATGAAGAAGATACCGGGAGCGGTAGCAAAGCCGACAAAGATGAGTCTCTCTTTGGCGGATAGATCGGTTGTGCATCCGGAAGGTATTCTCCATGATGTGTTGGTTAAAGTTGCTGGGTTTGTGTTTCCCGCAGATTTTGTGGTCTTAGACATAGAAGAAACTAGGGAGTGAGAACCTTTGCTACTTGGCAGACCCTTCTTAGCAACTAGCCGTGCCCTAATCGATGTAGAGATGGGCGAACTCATGCTAAGGACCGATGATCAGCAGGTTACATTCAATGTCTTTGATAAGATGGAGTGTGATGATGGAGACCCACAATGTTTTAAAATCCAGGTCTATGATCATATTGTTAAAAATGCCCTTAAGTTACCTTGGAATGCACACTACTTGCCACATGGTGGCACTTCTTCTCCATGACCCTTAGGGGCATGGAACGTCAAGCATCGGGACGTTAAACAAGCGCTGGTTGGGAGGCAACCCAACGGTTTCTAATGTTTTAGTTTGTTTTGTTTTGAAGTATGTAGGTAGGTGTGTAGCAGAAGCAAGGACGGAAGCAAAACAGGGCAGAACAGAGTTCTACTACGCCGGGGGCGCAGTACAATCACGCGCGGAGTGATCCTTCAACACAGAGGAAGGGGTTTTTCAGAATCTATTACGCGCGGCGTGGGGATGCATCACGCGCTGCGTGAAACCTGGAAGAATTATGGGCTCTCTGACTAGTGCTACGCGCCGCGTGATGATGAGTACGCGCGGCGTGGCCTTTAGGAAAGAAGTTCTTGACCGTTACAATTGGTACTACGCGGGGCGTAGGAATGGTCACGCGCGGCGTGGCTGCACAGGAAAGCGTGTAAAATTTGAATTTCTTCATCTTCTCAACCACTCCATCCGTCCCATCATCAATCCACACGTCCTCTCACACGAAAAACTCCATTGTTAACCCATTTTCATCTTTCAAACCTCTCCAATTTCATTTCTAAACACCTCCAATCATCCCACTCCTTCACATTCACATACCACCATATCACCCACTCCAATTCCACTTCCAATTCCTCATTTCACCATTTTCCCTAATTAACCCACTTCAATCTTCACAATATCAAGATGTTGACACGGCTAACCGGAAAGGGAAAGAAGAAGAGTGATGCTAATCCAACACAAGAGCCACCAAAGAAAGCAAGAACAAAGATGAGCGCAAGCAAGGGCCAATCTTCTCGGTCCGCGGAAGCATCCCCTCCTCGCCGGAGCAATGTGACTCAACCTCAGGTCCACCCCCACTTCATCAGTGCAGTTCATGAAAAAAGGTACACAAAAATCCAAACCTTTACTATTAATCAAGAAAAAGGTTTTGGAGAGGACTTGTTGAAGGGTGTTGCTGAATTAGGAAATGAGGTCAGGTCTAGAAAATGGGGGAAGTTTAATAAGTTGATGATTAAAGATGAAGCTAATCCAGGTAATCAGATGTGGGTAAGGGAGTTTCTCGCGAACGCTTATTTGCCTGACCAGTCGTCGGTTCCGGAGTTCTATTCGACGGTTAGGGGAATAAGAGTGTACTATTCCGCAGCTCACATTAATACATTATTGGGTTGTCGTGTGAGAGGTGCTTGTGAGTTGGTATCCGAGAAGGAACGAATTTCTAACGGTGGCCTTGCGGTGAGAGAAGAGTTAAAGGCGATTGTTTGTAGGCCTGGAGCTAGGTGGCTGTCGCACTCAGCCTCATCCCTTCCTACTAGGTTGAGTTTGACGAGTTTTAACCCCATTCACCGTGCTTGGGGTGAATTTTGGCTTAAGAATGTTAGAGTGGTTGGTAATAACTCTGAAATCCAGATTGATAATGTTGCTGCTGTTCGATTATTAGCTGATGGTCGTTATATCGATCTTGGTCTTTGGTTGCAAAGGGATTTACATGAAATGGCAAATAATAATAATCCGACTTTTACTTTGGGGCATTGCAACTTAATTGCTGCTTTGTGTAGAGCAAGCAATGTCCCTATGTGTGTGCAAGAAGGTGACTTACATCCCGTCCGTCCACTATCTTTATCATACTTTGAGAAGAGATTTGAGAGAGGTCCTATTGTGCCCCGAGGTGAGGGGAATGCTGCAAGAGAGGAAGCTTTGAGGGAAGAAGAAGAGATTAATCGGTTTGAAGAGGGTAACCATCCGGATCAACAGGGGGATACGGCATATGAGTCTCACGAAATACCGGCACATGCTCCTCCTCTTTATTCGCATGATGTTAACCAGCTGGCTTCAATGTTGCATCAGATGGAGATTTCTCAATATTCCGGGCTGCCGAATCTTTACTTTGATACCGCCTCTTCCATGTACACCGAGGCGATGACTTACCGATCTACCTTCCCTCCTCCTACTTTTGGGACTTTGTATCCCGTTGATACTGATTGGGAGGCGCATCAGGCGAGGGAGCTGACATCTTTTCAGGCCAGACAAGCGTACAATTCGGGTCTGAGAACTTCTGAGTTGGCTGAGATCGAGAGGCGACGCCGGGTTGAGCAGGATGAGGCTGCTGCTATGGAGAGGGAAATGCTGGATGTCGATGGGCTGAATCTGAACTTGAATAGCCCGTTCACAAACTACTTCACCGGCCATCCGGATGATACCGTTTGACGTTAGTGGTGATAATGTCTGCTGCTGCTGCTGCTACTATTCTACTACTCTATCTCTATCTTTACTTCATTGTCTATTTTACTTTCGTTGGTTTGTAATAATAATTTGATGTTGCTTGGATATTGGCTGGATGTTTTATTTGTGTACTCTGAATTTGAATCTTCTTTTGTTTGATTGTGGAATGGTTTTTATCTTTGGAGTTTGTTTCAATACTTTGGCATGTTCCTTCCAGTTACTTGAGTATCAATTACTTGATTTTCTCCGAGTGTGATATGTGAAACCTGCAGTGCAATAGCTTGTTGCACTAATGTGATCAAGAGGCAAAGGAAGGGAACGCACACTTTTTGATCGGATCTTTGGTTCGACCCAACCGAGAGGTATTGAGCCAAACACTCCTTTTTCTTCTATGTGTGATATCCACTCATGTATTGTCTCTCGATTTTGCTTGTCATCTTTGTATTTGATTGGTACTTTTGTAGCACACACGAGGCATGTTTCTTGGTACCTTTGAGCCTTTCTATCCACCCTTACATATAATTATCCTTTGCTTAACCAATTTGAGCTGAAAAAGAATATGTTATTTTTGCAAAACCTTAGGAAATTTTTGTTGAAAAAAAGGAATGACTTTCTTGGAGGTTAGGCACCTAATTAGTGGTTGATGCGCACGGCTCACCACTAAGTTTGGGGTTGCTCTTTGGAATTAGCAACAAATAAAGTTTGGGGTGAGGGTACTAGAGAACTTATAAAAGTTTTGATTGAATAATTTTTCAAAAATTTCAAAAATTGCAAGGCAAAGAAGAAGAGAAAAGAAAGAAAAAAAAAACAGGATGAATGAATGTGAAAAATAAAAAATCAAAAAAAAATATATAGAAAAGAAGTGATAGCCTTGAATTCAAAAGAATTGCAAAACTTTGTTTGATGATTTGAAAAAGTTCTCTAGTCCACTATTTTTCAAAAGGGGTTTGGTTTATGAAAATGTTCTTTGACTAATAGGGGGATCTAACTCCAAGTTTTTCTACTACTTATCCAAAATGTCACCATCCACCCTAGCCAAACCACGTTATAACCCTAAAAGACCTCTAATGTGTGTGCACAAAGTGAACCGAATGAATTCTTAGACTACTTGCAAAATTATTGTTGACTTGCATTGATGTGTTGATTTGAGTGAATTACCAAAAACTGAAGAGTGCATGTGAGTAGTGTGATGAAATCATTGAGCCTTGGTCGAAAAGTGTGAACTACTTGAAAATGTCTTGCGGGAACGATTGTGCAATTGAGCATTGTTTGCAGGTGGAGCATTGATCATCAGGTGATCCTCACGTATGTATGATTCGAGTGAATTTAAGGAAAATGCCAAGGTCTTGACACAAAAGCTTGAGGTAAAAGTTGTTTCCTTGAGGACAAGGAAAGGTTTAAGTTTGGGGTTGTGATGACAAATCGTCACACTCTCTAATCCATGCCTATTTTAGCAACATTAGATACATTTTAGTAGGTTTTTAGCAATAAATATAAGAGAAATCTAACCATAAGCTTGATTACTTGTTTTGCAAGAAAACAGGAAAAATTGCAGGAAATGGAGGACTTTCACTACGCTGGGGGCGTAGCCCATCACGCGCCGCGTGATGGAGCTCACAGGGAGCCAAGATTTTTACTCTGATCACGCGCGGCGTGATACCTGACCACGCGCGGCGTGATGCTCTGATCAAAAGAAGATTGCTCTCTGACTTGATCACGCGCCGCGTGATACCGTTATCACGCGCGGCGTAGTTGATGGATTTGCAACCACGCGCGGCGTGATAGATCTGGCGCGCGGCGTAGTTGCATTCTGTATATATAGTTTCTGCATAATTCTGTTTTGGGGTTGGAAAATTCTGCAACTTTGATCTACATTCTGGGTTTGGAAACTTCAAGATTGGGATTCAAGACTCCAGAGGATAGCTCCAAGCACATCGATAGCATGGATTCACAAGCCATGACGTTGAAGCTCGGAAGCGAACGAAGGAAGATGAGGAGCTAAGCTTCTTTGGAGGTAGGATCTAGGATAGCTTAGGATATAGATAAATCTCATGTAATCTGCTTAATTGTAAGAATCTACTCTTTTCATAGTGTTTACTTAATGCAATTCGTCTCTTAATGCTTTATGATCCTTCATTAGTGTTGTAATGATTTCGAGTTAAGTCACGTACGAGAGTATTGATTTAATTTCTGAACTGAATTGCATTGAGCACTCGAGTGTCTCCGGTCGAGAGATTGAGGCATAGAGTGCAGCGAACGATTGACGCGCGTTAATATCATTCGTTGTAGGTAGCTTCCGCCCGAGAGATCGGGGGAGTATCGACAACGAATAGAGTGGATTTTGACAAGAGATTGCGATTCACTAATTTGTCGATCTAGTTGTGAACACTTGAGTAGATTCCTATGGTATAGTAGATTGCATGTGGTTTAGCTATAGACTAGGCGATTCCGATGATTCTACCTCGCCTTTCCATTATATCAAAGCACGTTTTCTAACGATTCATCACTCAACATACCCCCAATTTATGTGTATTTTCTGCATAATGTCTATGAGCACTATTCGACTAGTTTAATCACACAATCCCTGTGGATCGATATTTTTATTACTACGTGGTAATTCGTTCACTTGCGAAATAATCCATCAATTCCCATGTTTACCAAACACAAGATCATTCTCACCATAGTCGTCAAATGGAATTTCAGAATTATCTACTCTCAAAAACTCCAAAATGAAGCAACCATCAAGAATCATCATTTGAATGAATTTTGGAGTGTCATTTGTCCAAATTAGATCTAGTGGCTTATACGAGTCTCTCAACTCTTGAGCCACTTGATCCAAGCATTGAAATAACAACTCAATAGGTTTCTTACATCTCTTTAAGAAATGAACAAGGACTCTATGCTTGTGTTCTTCCATAGCCTTTAATTTCTCCTCCCCATTATGGTAAGGACCAAAGGAAATTGCTCGTGGTTTGTAGGCTTTTTCGTTCAAATCCGTGATTTGTGAAGGTATTTTGTAAATTGAATGCTTCCTCCATTGTTCCTTCTCATCATGACCATTGTTCTTTACCTCCTCATTGATTTTATCCATCCACTCCATTTCTAATTCCATGTATGCCTAATATGTTTGGTCTATACCTATATATGCTACATTGCTAGTAATATACTCTCTCCGTCCAAAAATATAACCAAATACATTCACTTTTGTTGATCACCTTTTATTTACATTTTGAGACGGAGGGAGGGAGTATACTATTCATAATCCTATCTTACTATCAATGTCTAATTGGAATCTTGGCTTTATATTACTTTACTGTTGGAATTGCCTTTGAAATGATGCAGAAAAGCAGAAAACTGACCCTACCCCTGTGCTCCGCGCCATGCGCAATTGCTGTTTCAAGAATTGGTTTCTTGATCTGTTGGCTGCGCCATGCGCAGGAGGTGCTGCGCCATGCGTAGGTGACCTGCTATAAATGCGTGTTGCTGCGTTTTGCAGCCGTCAGGAAGAGAGAGAAGTGGAATTTTTAGGTCTTTTCAACATCAATCAAGCTAGGGTTCAAAAGGGGTTCTTTTGGGTACACTCTAGGGATTGAGAACTTATCTATTCCATCTTGTAATCATTATTGTTTGAATCTCTTGGTCACGGGAAGAGATTCAGGAAAATGGTAGAATTTAGGAAAACTCTAAATTCTTGCAACTCTTTGTGGTTGAATCTTTGTAATCAAGTTGAATCATTCACAATGGAACGGAGAGATCTCTCTCCCCCAGACTAGGTCATTATTGGACCGAACTGGGTAAACAATTATTCGTGTTTTTTATCGCTTTTGGTAGTTTAGCTTTTGTTGTTTTATTGCTCATCCATTTGATTTGGTTGCTTCAATCCATTTGTCCCACACACTAAGTATTATTGGTGGTTTTCGGTTCGAATTCACAACATTTACCAAAGATAATATTAAAATTGGATTAATCTTCTTTTAACAGGAAATTAAATAACTACTTTCGGAAAACTAAGTTAATTAACTTAATGCAAAGAAAAGAACTATTATCATAGCTTTTATATATTCCATCAATTCCTTCCATACTTTTTTACGGTACCTTATCATCTGGATGAAGAAAAGAATATCTGATTAAACCTCTCATTAACTACCTTATTGAACAAGTCGTTTTTTTCATCTAATAATTTTATTTTATTTTTACATCTAATAATTTTAGTTTTTTGCATATCATTTGATTGTTCTGGGATTGAAATTGAAGATGATGATGTTAGGTTGAAGATGGTCTCACATTACTACCTGATCCATATTTCCTTTTTTTTTAAAAAAAAAAGTTGATGGAAAAAAAAGTTGATGTGGCGGATGAGTCACTTAAGTGACTTGTCGCATCGGTGTTAACTTGGTCAAAATTGACCTTTTGCAAAAAGGATAAAGATAGAGGGCTAGAAGTGCTATTTTGAAACATAAGGGACGAAATCGCAATTTTTTGAAACTTAGGGGGTGTATTGAATTGAGATTTCATATATATGTTTTAGAATTGAAATAAGGATTTTAAGATTAAATATCTTACGAGAAAATGAAGAATTTATGGAGTTTGTAGTTTGAAGAAGGTGAGAAGAGTTCTCCAATGATGATTTTCGACCCTGTATCTTATGGTTGCAGTGGTCAGCAGGTTCTATATAGGATTGTTAGTATCCGATAAACTATTCGATACTATTTTTTTGACCATCTATCCTATACTTTCTTGTTACAATCTGAATTTAGTTATAGGGTGGCTTATTGTGCCCGCAAACCAAACCCTATAAAAGAAAGTTTCCTCTCCCTCTCCTTAAAACCATGGTTCAAAGGGGAGAATTGTCCAATCCTATATAAACCCTTTCACCGAGTTCATGACTTCTGATGTATGACTCCAAGTTGGGTTCATAAAGCACAACTTGCACATAAATCGCTGACAAATATTTTTTAAAAAATAAACATACATATAAACCGTACTAGTGTTTACATCCTCACCAAAAAGTTGGTCAAAAGAAAAAACTTCACTAAAAATAATTACGGGAGGTTTTGACTGTTTTGGGAAATACAAACTGAAGTAGAAGGTAAATTGATCATGGTTTGTAGGCTTTTTCGTTCAAATCCGTGATTTGTGAAGATATTTTGTAAATTGAACGCTTCCTCCATTGTTCCTTCTCATCATGACCATTGTTCTTTATCTCCTCATTGATTTCATCCATCCACTTCATTTCTAATTCCATGTATGCCTAATATGTTTGGTCTATACCTATATATGCTACGTTGCTAGTAACATATAATATTCACAATCTTATGTTACATTTGAAAGTGTTGGGTCATCACGAGAACAACTTCACAAGTGAGTTGGACGCCACACTCCAATGTGGATGATCCCCCAATTGTCCCATCGTGATGACCCAACAGTGGTATCAGAGCCGATGATTCGACGAAGGGTTGAACTGACTCCATGTATCGAAAGTCATCATGACAAAGGTGATCAGGCGGCGGGTCCCGTTGAGCAGTGTGGCTAATAGCGGTACAAGTATATGGATGAAGAAGCTTCCACTTGAGGGGGAACATATCCTAGAATGGATGGACTCACACTTGAGGGGGAGATTGTTATGGCAAGTGTGAGTGTTAAGTCACACATTTCTTAGAAAGTGGAGGTTGAACACTTTATAAGTGAGAGGATCCATAAACCTAACACCTTAAGATTTTGGGTAAGAGTGTGGTGTCCAACTCATTTGTGAAGTTGTTCTTGAACCCAATATGAATGATCCCCGACTGCCTTCTCATGATGACCCAACATAAAGCAAAGATAAAATATTCACTTCATAAGCAGTAAAACTATCAATGTCTAATTGGAATCTTCGCTTTATATTACTTTACCAAAGAGATGTTTTCTCTTCCCACCCCCGTGAATCTTTTATCCCCCTGAATTTCCAATTTTGCCATTGAAAACAAATTTCGGTTTCTAAAAACCGAAATTTACTCTGAACTTGCACTAGTAAAAATTCGGTTTCTGCGAACCGAATATTTTTGCAAGGGCAAAATTGGAATATTGGGGGTATAAAAGATTCACGTGAGGTGGGAAGAGAAAACATCTACCAAAGAAAATGTTAAAATTGGAATGATCTTTTTTAACAGGAAATTAAATAGCTTTTATATATCCCATCCCAATTCCTTCCATACTTCTTTACGGTACCTTATCATCTGGATGAAGAAAAGAATATTTGATTAAGCCTCTCATTAACTACCTTATTGAACAAGTCGTTTTTTTTTCATCTAATAATTTTATTTTATTTTTTAAAAAAAGGAATATGGAAAGGGTGGTCATTTAATTTTATTTTTCCATCTAATAATTTTAGTTTTTTTGCATCGTTTGATTGTTCTAGGATTGAAATTGAAGATGATGATGTTAGAAACCGAAATTTGTTTTCAAGATAAAAAAAACTTCGGTTTCTACGAACCGAAGTTTTTTCAAGGGCAAAATTGGAAATTCAGGGGATAAAAGATTCACAGGGGATGGGAAGAGAAAACATCTCTTTTTTGTCCATGTATCCTATACTTTCTTGTTACAATCTGATTTTAGTTATAGGGTGGCTTATTTGGTTGCTTCAATCCATTTGTCCCACACACTAAGTATTATTGGTGAGGTTTTCGGTTCGAATTCACAACATTTACCAAAGATAATATTAAAATTGGATTAATCTTCTTTTAACAGGAAATTAAATAACTACTTTCGGAAAACTAAGTTAATTAACTTAATGCAAAGAAAAGAACTATTATCATAGCTTTTATATATTCCATCAATTCCTTCCATACTTTTTTACGGTACCTTATCATCTGGATGAAGAAAAGAATATCTGATTAAACCTCTCATTAACTACCTTATTGAACAAGTCGTTTTTTTCATCTAATAATTTTATTTTATTTTTACATCTAATAATTTTAGTTTTTTGCATATCATTTGATTGTTCTGGGATTGAAATTGAAGATGATGATTTTAGGTTGAAGATGGTCTCACATTACTACCTGATCCATATTTCCTTTTTTTTAAAAAAAAATTAGATGGAAAAAATAAGTTGATGTGGCGGATGAGTCACTTAAGTGACTTGTCGCATCGGTGTTAACTTTGTCCTTTTACAAAAAGGATAAAGATAGAGGGCTAGAAGTGCTATTTTGAAACATAAGGGACCAAATCACAATTTTTTGAAACTTAGGGGGTGTGTTGAATTGAGATTTCATGTATATGTTTTAGAATTGAAATAAGGATTTTAAGATTAAATATCTTACGAGAAAATGAAGAATTTATGGAGTTTGTAGTTTGAAGAAGGTGAGAAGAGTTCTCCAATGATGATTTTCGACCCTGTATCTTATGGTTGCAGTGGTCAGCAGGTCCTATATAGGATTGTTAGTATCCGATAAACTATCCGATACTATATTTTTTTGACCATCTATCCTATACTTTCTTGTTACAATCTGAATTTAGTTATAGGGTGGCTTATTGTGCCCGCAAACCAAACCCTATAAAAGAAAGTTTCCTCTCCCTCTCCTTAAAACCATGGTTCAAAGGGGAGAATTGTCCAATCCTATATAAACCCTTTCACCGAGTTCATGACTTCTGATGTATGACTCCAAGTTGGGTTCATAAAGCACAACTTGCACATAAATCGCTGACAAATATTTTTTAAAAAATAAACATACATATAAACCGTACTAGTGTTTACATCTTCACCAAAAAGTTGGTCAACAGAAAAAACTTCACTAAAAATAATTACGGGAGGTTTTGACTGTTTTGGGAAATACAAACTGAAGTAGAAGGTAAATTGATCATGGTTTGTAGGCTTTTTCGTTCAAATCCGTGATTTGTGAAGATATTTTGTAAATTGAATGCTTCCTCCATTGTTCCTTCTCATCATGACCATTGTTCTTTATCTCCTCATTGATTTCATCCATCCACTTCATTTCTAATTCCATATATGCCTAATATGTTTGGTCTATACCTATATATGCTACGTTGCTAGTAACATATAATATTCACAATCTTATCTTACATTTGAAAGTGTTGGGTCATCACGAGAACAACTTCACAAGTGAGTTGGACGCCACACTCCAATGTGGATGATCCCCCAGTTGTTCCCTCGTGATGACCCAACAGTAGTATCAGAGCCGATGGTTCGACGAAGGGTTGAATTGAGTCCATGTATCAAAAGTCATCATGACAAAGGTGATCAGGCGGCGGGTCCCATTGAGCAGTGTGGCTAATAGCAGTACAAGTGTATGGATGAAGAAGCTTCCACTTGAGGGGGAACATATCCTAGAATGGATGGACTCACACTTGAGGGGGAGATTGTTATGGCAAGTGTGAGTGTTAAGTCACACATTTCTTAGAAAGTGGAGGTTGAACACTTTATAAGTGAGAGGATCCATAAACCTAACACCTTAAGATTTTGGGTAAGAGTGTGGTGTCCAACTCATTTGTGAAGTTGTTCTTGAACCCAATATGAATGATCCCCGACTGCCTTCTCATGATGACCCAACATAAAGCAAAGATAAAATATTCACTTCATAGGCAGTAAAACTATCAATGTCTAATTGGAATCTTCGCTTTATATTACTTTACCAAAGAGATGTTTTCTCTACCCACCCCCTGTGAATCTTTTATCCCCTGAATTTCCAATTTTGCCCTTGAAAAAACTTCGGTTCGTAGAAACCGAAGTTTTTTTTTGCCTTGAAAACAAATTTCGGTTTCTAAAAACCGAAATTTACTCTGAACTTGCACTAGTAAAAATTCGGTTTCTGCGAACCGAATATTTTTACAAGGGCAAAATTGGAATATTGGGGGTATAAAAGATTCACGTGAGTTGAGAAGACAAAACATCTACCAAAGAAAATATTAAAATTGGAATGATCTTTTTTAACAGGAAATTAAATAGCTTTTATATATCCCATCCCAATTCCTTCCATACTTCTTTACGGTACCTTATCATCTGGATGAAGAAAAGAATATTTGATTAAGCCTCTCATTAACTACCTTATTGAATAAGTCGTTTTTTTTTCATCTAATAATTTTATTTTATTTTTTAAAAAAAGGAATATGGAAAGGGTGGTCATTTAATTTTATTTTTCCATCTAATAATTTTAGTTTTTTTGCATCATTTGATTGTTCTAGGATTGAAATTGAAGATGATGATGTTAGAAACCGAAATTTGTTTTCAAGGCAAAAAAAACTTCGGTTTCTACGAACCGAAATTTTTTCAAGGGCAAAATTGGAAATTCAGGGGGATAAAAGATTCACGGGGATGGGAAGAGAAAACATCTCTTTTTTGTCCATGTATCCTATACTTTCTTGTTACAATCTGATTTTAGTTATAGGGTGGCTTATTGTGCCCCCAACCAAATCCTATAAAAGAAAGTTTCCTCTCCCTCTCCTTAAAACCGGCACAAGTTAATATGCATAAGGTCAATCTTATGTACGGTGCATAAGTTAATCACAACCATTCGATCATAGACATTTTGATGACACATGTTATCATCTCAAAATCTCAAACTAAGTAAGTTTCGAATTAAAAGTCAAACTAAGTAAGTTTTGAATTGATTCATGTTCCAAATCATGTCCTCAAGTTTTCCCAACCATTTATTTTGGTTATTTCGCTCAAATAAGTGTTTTCAATTGTTTTAGGTTTTAAAGATTGAATCGTTTTTTTAAAATCTATACCTCCACTGTGAAATCTAAGAATGGATTCATGATCAGCGTTAAATTTCGAGTAAAATGGTATACCCACTCGTAATTTTCGGTTGAGATTTAGTGTTGTTGTTGTTGTGGTCGTGAAGGTTTTTTGAAGCTTTCATGGATTCCCTTCATGTTCTTCACGAGGAAGAAGAAGGTGGAGGTTGAAGACGATGACGTGGCGACGCGTCATTGGCTCCCTCCAATTTTAAGTCATGACCGTTAGATTATTATAAAACGATCCAAAGGCTCAGATCTATTTTGATTTGTTAAATTCTAGCCATCTGATGGATCAGAAAGCCGGCATCTGAGATCTATATCACGCGCCATGGACTGGCGCCGCACTGAAACGTTTCTTCCTTTCTACTTTTTTTTTTTTGAAAATGGACTGGGCTTGGGCCTGGACTTCTGTATTTGTTTTCTGCACCCCACTGACTTACGTTCTGCACCCCCTCTACTTGCTTAATTTTTATGTTTTTATTTTTAGCTTAATCAAATAAGTGCTTACTCGAACAAGTGCTTTTATAAGCACTTGAGTCCAGGGAAACATGGCAAGAAGAGCATATCTTGTTGCTGAAATTTAAGGATTCAAAAAAATCTATTTTACCCTCATAGTCAATATTAATGAATTAACATATTGAAACCATTTAACAAGACTAATGGTTTCAGTATATAACATTAGTCAATATTAATGGGTTAACAAAACTGAAACCGTTTAACAAGACTAATAATTTCAGTGTATAACTTATTGAAACCATTTAACAAGATTAATGGTTTCAGTGTATAACATTAGTCAATATTAATGGGTTAACAAAACTGAAACCATTTAACAAGACTGATGGTTTCAGTGTATAACTTATTGAAACAATTTAACAAGACTAATAGTTTCAATGTATAACGTTAGTCAATATTAATGGGTTAACAAAACTGAAACCGTTTAACAATATTAATGAGTTAACAAAACGGAAACCATTTAAAAGACTAATGATTTCAGTGTATAACTTATTGAAACCATTTAACAAGATTAATGGTTTCAGTGTATAACATTACTCAATATTAATGGGTTAACTAAACTGAAAGCATTTAACAAGACTAATGATTTCAGTGTATAACTTATTGAAACCATTTAACAAGACTAATGGTTTCAGTGTATAACATTAGTCAATATTAATGGGTTAACAAAACCGAAACCGTTTAACAATATTAATGGGTTAACAAAACGGAAACCATTTAAAAGACTAATTGTTTCAGTGTATAACATATTGAAACCATTTAACAAGACTATTTTTTTTCACCATTTTTGTGAAAAATTGAAAGTCATTCAAACACCATAAACCTTTAATTTCTTTCATCCAAAAGCTTCCAAACACTTCCAGAAATCGAAATATACCAAGAAACACGAAAAAAAACCAATAGAAAAGCATACCCAAAGTTCAAAAATAGTTAAGAGAAAACTTATTTGGTTAGCTCGATTTAAAGACAAACTAAGTAAGTTTCGAATTGATTCATGTTCCAAATCATGTCCTGAAGCTTTTCCAACCGTTTATTTTGCTTATTTTGGTTATATACTGAAACCATTAGTCTTGTTAATTGGTTTCAAGATGTTATACACTGAAACCATTTGTCTAGTTAAATGGTTTCATACTGTTATACACTGAAACCATTATTCTAGTTAAATGGTTTCTCATAGCGTTATACACTGAAACCATTAGTCTTGTTATTGGGTTTCAAGATGTTATACACTGAAACCATTAGTCTATTTAAATGGTTTCATAACGTTAGACACTGAAACCATTATTTTAGTTAATTGGTTTCATATGAGCATTAGTGCCAAGATGTTATACACTGAAACCATTGTTATTAAGTAAAACATCACATAACCATTAACCATTTTACAAAACCATGCTACATAAAGCAAAAAATCATATAAAGCAATTAGGGTTAGTTTAGTTGAGAACAATTTGGATAGTATGCATGAGATATTGGATTCGATCATTTTTTTATTGTAAAGAAAAAAATCCATATATATATGTAATTAATGTATGAGATTTTTATTTATATTGTGATTATGATTGATAAAACGTAAAATTAAATTGTATGTTTGACAAGTATGCTTTATATATACATGAACCATTGGTTATTATTTTGGGCTTCGAGGGGGTGTATGACGAAAATTAATTAAAAATAGATTCTTATAATATATACTTCAAAGGAACAAAAGTTATTATTTAATTGGAAACGGGGGGCGCGCTAGAAATTTGGGAGGGTGCGCTAGAAGTTTGGAGGAGGAAAAAAAATTGGGGGCGCGCTAGAAATCTGGGGGAGGAAAAAAAATTGGGGGGGCTCACAAGAAATCTAGGGAGAAAAAGGAAAAAAAAAACTGAGGGGTGCACTAAGCAAATGGGGGGCGCGCAAGTAATGTGGTAGTATATGGGGGGCGCGCGAGTAATGAATTGCCTAATTTTGGACTTGGACTGACTTTTGGTGTAGGAAGCAAATATGTTGGGTGTAGGAAGCAAATTTATGCATGGTACATAAGTTTTGGCTTATGCATCATAACCACACCCCTTAAAACCATGGTTCAAATGGGAGAATTGTCCAATCCTATATAAACTCTCTCATCGAGTTCATGACTTTTATGTATGACTCCAAGTTGGGTTCATAAAACCCAACTCCCACATATAAATCGCTGACAAATATTTTTTTAAATAATATATACATATAAACCGTCCTAGTGTTTAAATCTTGAATTTAATTGATATGCACCGACGGTGTAAAATAATTTTACACTGTCAACCAATACCAACCATGTTTTCCGCCACATCACCCCACTCCACCCCACTTTCTTGATATGACATGGCAAAATAATGGTTGTTTATTGGATGATTGTGCAAAATTATTTTACACCGTCGGTGCATATCAATTAAACTCTTAAATCTTCACTAAAAAGTTGGTCAAAAGAAAAAACTTCACTAAAAATAATTACAGGAGGTTTTGACTGTTTTGGGAAATACAAACTGAAGTAGAAGGTAAAAACCTATGAAACACAGACTCGTCACTGATTTGTAATCATGTGTGTCAGAGTTGTGTTGGTGTCGGACAGTGATACATGTCCGACACACATAATCTGAGGAGTGTTTGTATTTCATAGGTAAAAAAACTCCCCAAGTGCAATGTTTTATATACAATGTACAAACCTTTTGTTGTAAAGTTTTAACAAACACCATTAAATTGGGTATAGAGAACCATCATCTCACTGACAATAGATTTATGATAGTTTGATTTTCATAGGAAGTATCATCATCATCATCATCACAATCTTGGGTTGGTGGTGAAAGTCTCATAAGAGCCACAACTGCAGATCTCATACTTGGGCGTAGTAACGGATTGTCTCGTGTACATGCTCTCCCAAGTTCAGCCATCTGCAATTCAAATATTCACAACCTTAAGTTCTGTCAAATGACAAAATCTAGCTAGTGCCAAATTTTGAGAGAAAAGTTTCATATTGTTTTCCCACCTTGAGAACATCTTCAATTAGATAGTTTTCTTTAAGCCTAGGATCCACAAGTTTGCGAAGACCTTCTAAAGGATCAATTTGATTAAGTGCTTCTCCAAACTGCAATACAAAACAAGTCAAGGGTAACTACATAACTACTATCATACTAACATTTGACTATGAAAAAAAGCAAGAATTGAGTGTTTTCTAAGTAACTATAATCGATTTAGTTGGATTAAGGGGTGTCTAAATTCTAGACCTACCAAGGCTACAAGACCCTTTGATTCAGCAACAGTTTCACCTGTCCTTAGAACAGCATTCTTTGCAGAAATAAGTTCAAAAAGAACAACTCCAAAAGCATATACATCTATTTTCGGAGAAATATCGCCATATTGAGCATACCTGCAAAAACAATGCAGCTAATTAATAATCTAAGATCTATGCACTGCATACAAATTCAATACATAGTGAAAACGGATCATACTCTGGTGGCATGTATCCGAAAGTTCCAACAAGACGAGTGTGAAGTGTAGAGCTTCCAACTTCAATAAGTTTGGTTAAGCCAAAATCTGCAACCTTTCCGCGCAAGTTTTTGTCTATCAATATATTTGCTGATTTTACATCACGATGGATATACACAGGCACAGTGTGCTCATGAATGTATTCAAGGCCTCTTGCTGAATCTAGAGCAATTTGAACTCTACTTGACCATGGTAATGGTTCTTTACCTGGAATTATTTCATCATCTTTAATAACTGTTTGACAATACTGTAAGATCACAGAAAAATATAAGCAGTTTTTTTCTGCTGATTCTACCTATTCCGTGCAAATAATGACCCAAGTTTCCATTGTCAATATGTTCGTATACAAGGAAAAGTGATCCCTCAACGCAATATCCAATCAAACGTACCTACGTTGTTCATAAAAATGTAGGGTTACAACTCGCAAAGAACATGTGTTAAGACCTTCAACTCACAAAGAAATTCAAGTGATGGTATACCAGATTCAAGTGATGAACATGTGTTAAGACCTTCAACTCACAAAGAAATTCTGTCGACGCTTGTACGTCCATCTTCTTAATTGCTGTTTTCTGCATAGAATAAATTATATGAGAGAAAAAGAATGAAAAACAGAAACATACTTTTTCACCCTTAAGAACATTATGCATTAGTAAATAATGGTTAATCATGTTATAGAAGTGAAGATATAGATTCAGTTTCTTAATTACCTCGCCTCTAAGTTCTGCATAATAAACAGCTCCAAATCCACCTTGACCAATTTTATGATCCAAGTTGAAGTTATTTGTAGCTTTGGCTAGTTCTTGATATGAAAACTCTGTTGACTTTGCCACCATAATACCTGTAAGGCCAGTAGCACTACCAGTGCCACTGGAAGTTTCATATTCTCCACTACCTGAGTTGAAAAAAAAATAAAAAACAGGTTAAGAACATGTCATAAGCTATTTTCATTAGGTCTATCGAATCCTGATACAAGAGTTTACATCATATATAATATCAAATAAGTAGTTAATAAGAATTTAGAAAGAATCTGAATATGAAAAATATATACCATTACCATCTTGAGTTGAAAGCTTCATAGAAATTCGAGGAAGTTTATCTTTCTCTTCTTCCTTCTTCTTAATGTATCTAACATATATACAGATAACAAATAATACAAACCCAAATATTCCTGCTATAGATATACCAACCGCTGCGCCCTTAGCAAGACCTGCGTATATATAGAACGAGGCATTAACCGTTTTTACTTTCTCATATTTTTTGTGCCAAAAATAATCATCATAATATGAACTCAAAAGGCCAAACCTATTCTGCAAGAAGGAAAAAGAAAATGAAAGTTAGCAAGATTGAACCAAACATGGAGTAATATTTAATTATTTCTATATAGAATTCAACATGAAAAGTCAGATAATCAAAGTTACTTACCTAGGATATAAGGGAACATAATCTCCATTTTGATCTGCAAAATTGAAATAGACAAAAAACTTTGAGCAAATTCATTGAAGAAGAATAAAAGAGTAGTTTAACCATTGAATATACTCTAGTTGAAACCAAATGGTTGGACTCAAGTGATTATAAAAATTCATATATCTCATTTATACAAATATTTTTCTATCTGAACCACCAACTTCATTGAAAGTTTTATGATAAAATTTATGTATAACCTGCCAACTTTTTTATTCCAGACCTATCCAAGTTACACCAGGTGTGAGCGAAAGATCCAACTATTTGAACCAACCGTAGTGGACACAGTAATTTAGCTTTTGACTATACTTTAACCGATATATTTATACTAAATACTTTCGAACAAAAAAAATCGAAAGAAACTAAGAATATACATACCTCTTCCTGGAATGAACACAATCCCACTCTCTTTGCTGAAATCGACACCAGGATTGTAATTCTGTAACAACCCTTCATCAAGTTTAGACTCATTAGCAATCTTCTTAAGAGTATCACCAGTTCTAAGTGGATATGTAATAAACAAGCCATAATCTTTTGAAACTTGGCTATTCCCACAAGAACAATTGACAGTGACATTAACCTTAGCCTTAGCAGGTATATGATTTGGATCATAACTATTGAACTTTTTCAAAAGCTCAACAGTTGTTAAACTTACATAATAAGTATTTGCAATCAAATCATAAGTATCGCCTTCTTTCGCTGTGTATTCAAACACATGACCAAGAAATTCACCTCCAATACATTCACATGGGAATGGAATATTGATTCTAAAAAATGAAAAAATATTACCATGATTGGTTACTAAGACTTTATTGTATTTATTTAAAATATCAGAAGAATTTGTAACAATCTTTGATTGCATAAAGTTTTTTACACTTGGAAGTTCAACTAAAGGTAAGACATAGTAAGAAGCTAAAGCTATATCACACCCTTTCACACACTTTGATTCAACTTTGAAAAAAACACATTCAACAAATAGAAAGACCAATAGTAACACATTTTTTAGTTTCATATTTGGTCAATAAGAAAGAGAGAAAATCAAAATGGCTTCTGAATGAAAGGAAGAAGCTGAAAAAGAAATTAACTCAAATTTTCTTTTTTGAAAGTAATGTCACACTTTGTAGCTCTTATATTTATATATTATATGGCTATATTTAATGGACTATTGAATTTTTTTTGTATATGGAGATTGGCTTGACTCAACCCTCAATTGTTTTGTGAATGTAATCGTATAATATATAGTATATATAAATTGATATGCACACGATTTTGCTCAATTATATGATCAGAAGAGACATGCGTGATTGGATATGTTTGACTGTTTCGAAGAGAAAGTGGAGGGAACAATATAACGGTTGGCTACAATGAGTTGACATGTCATTTATTCATTCATGGACTCCATAAAAGAAAATTTTAGGGTACATATGAAAAATTTCAATATACCAGTATATTAGATTATTAAATTATTAAGTAAATATATATTCTTTCGAAAGAAATTATTTTGGATCATTTTGTATAAGACAAAATTTGTTTAATAGTTCAAACTTTGTCCTGTGTTGTTATGTCGAAATTGAATAATCTCCAGCACTGCCCCTTCTGCTATCTATTCTGCCTCTAATCCAACGTTTGAGTGATTTTAAAGGGAAGAAATAAAATTAATAAATGGTTTTTAATATAGAACAAAGGGTGAGATTTGAGTCGCACAAACTACAGGAAAGAATCTGCAATAGAGGATCCAGATCTTGTTACGTCTTGTAATGTTTAGTTTAGTACTTACATTTTTTTTTTGCCATTAACCCTCTGGTTTTCAGGAGAAGGTGGCCTCACTAATCCAGAGAATCGAACTCGGGTTTTCTTGAACTATCCGTCTTAGAAGTAGGTCATTTACCATTTGAGCTCAATGTCTTGGTTATTTACTTCGTTTGTTCCTTCTTAAGTGTCGTTTTTTTTACCATTGTGTATTATTCACATAATCTACTTTGACCACAAATTTTTATTCATATATAAAACTAAATGTTAACATATATGATTTTGTTCAATTGGTCCGGACAAATATTTTTAAAGTGTAAAAATTTCGTAACTTTTTATAATAAATAATTAAAGATATTAATGATCAAAATTGTGCATTGACATGTATGCAATAGTTAAAAGTGACACTACTGAGGCCCTCTAGTTTTGACCCAACTTCTCCTTATTTTCTACTTCTTTACTTTATTTCTCTAATTCTTTTAAGGAGAAATAGGGTCAAATACAATTTTCTACTTCTCTATTTCTTTTAAGGAGAAGTAGAAAAGTAGAAAATAAGTAGGGTCAAACGAGCCTTAAAATAATATGGAGGGAGTACCATTTAAAATATTGAAAACTCTTAATAAAAAAAAATAATTGAAAACTCGACAATAATTTTCTACAATTTTAAATAATTATAATTTAGAAATTTTTATTAAAAATCTATTAAAAAGCACAACACTTGATGTTGATATGCCAATCACTTTGTTTACTTATTAGGCAACAAGTTGGATGTCAATTAATTTGGGTGTATTATGAAGAATATTTTGTGACATCCAAAGAGATTGAAAATGTTAGGATTTGTTTGTTTAATACTTTGCATTCGTAATGGCAACCCTGTCGGTAGCTATGCAACCACTTTACAATGTCTCATATAATTCAAACAAACACCATAATTTCCATTTTTAATTATAAGCCACGTCTTTATAGATGGATTCATTGACTTCACTATAATAAAAATCAAAATTGAATACCAGTTGCAAATTTCTGTTTAATTTTATATTCATTTTTAAATTGTGTATATAACATAATTAGTGGCAAATGATGACTTTTTGTTTGTAGATATTCGATTCCTCACACTACCAGAAATAATATCTTAAGCAGATTTTTTCTAGTGTCAATAATATCTTATCTCTTGATAAGTTAATTTCATTTTAGGTGTTTTATTTTTTAAGATAATAATTAGCTGAGTTGAGTTTCTTTTACTTAAACACTTTTATTACTAGTAGTTAGTGGATTGTTAGATGAGCTGAAATCCAATAAATAAGAGTATATTTGTGGAAAAAATTAATAAATATTGTCTTAATAGACAAATAATCCGAGATATTGAAAATTTGCAAAATAGACACTTATAATGAGTCAGAGGAAAGTACACATAGACACATATGCCCCAAGAGAATGGTAGATTATCTTTATAATTTGTTGCTTTTCTGTGGATTTTGATCAAAAAAGCAAATTCAATGGAAAATACTAATTGGTCGGAAAAACAAAAAAAAAAAACTAATTAATCGGTGACTAGTATTTTTTTTTTTGACACAAGAAAATAACGATATTTATTCATTCCAATAATTGATAGAGTACATCAGATTCAAGTACAAATTTAACATAGTTAAAAACAAAAAGATGAATTTGCGAACAAACTCACAACATCCAAGTTAATAGTATACAACGGCAAAATGCCTACAAATAATATGATAAAATTAAAGTCACCGGAATGTCCATGCTTCCGGATCTGCAACGATGATGTCTAAATCATTGATTGAATCTGCAATTGATTGAAGTTGGTCTTCAATATGAACTAAACGAACGGACAAACAAATGTCGTCCCAATGATGACGAACAACACAACCCGCACTCAGACGAAGATATCACAACAAAAGAAAGAAAAATTAAAAGACTTAATATATGTGAAAATCACTTATTTAGATTAAAAACAAGAAAAAAGACGCAGAGGGGTGATTTTAGGTAAAAAAATGACCTAAAACCACCCCTTAGAGGTGATTTTAGGTAAAAAAATGACCTAAAACCACCCCTTAGAGGTGAAGGAAGAAGAAAACTCAAAAGAAAAATATTAGGGCCGGCGGAGGAAGGCTAGAGCGTGAGTGGATGGGTGTTTAAACGTTGACTAGTACTTAAAAAGCAGAAGAAATTCTAACTACATTCGACGATACTATTCATAAGTAAAAATTTACGATCTTTTTGTCTTTATGGCTAATGCAGAGTAATCTGACTGACTGAATGCCGATTCAATGCAAGCTACGTTTTTAAACTTCGTGTCTTCAAGTTGAAATTGAACTTGTAATTAAAAAGCGAAAGTATTTTTTTTAGAAAATGGAAAACTAACTTGAGAAAACTTGAGTATCCATGGTTGTTAGGATTGTCCCATAATCAACAATAGTGATGTTTTGCACTTCAATTTTTGCCTAAAAACTTCATATATTCAATATTAGGAAAAAAAATATTGCCTTTTAAAAAACAAACAAACTTGTACTAGTATATTTCATTAAAAAAAAAACTTACAAATTTAGTGTTTACTACTTCACAAAAAATAATTACACCATGTCTTCTTGAGATCTAGGACATTCTCAATTTTTGGGAAATGAAATTTGAACACAAAACAAAATGTTCATCTGACTGAGAGTATATTTATGAGAGATTGATTTTCATAGGAAGTGTCATAATAACAATCTTCAGTTGGTGATGAAAGTGTCATAAGAGCAACAACTATAGATCTCATATTTGGACGTAGTAGTGGATTTTCTCTTGTACATCCTCTTGCAAGTTCAACCATCTGAAATTCAAACATATATTCACCACACCTTAACAAATTCAATCTAGTGCCAAATATAATTCAAAGACTAATTTGACGGTAAATTAAAAACAAATTAATGGAGAGAACCAGAATTAGACTTTTTTAGTAATCAAGAGTTCGACTGTGAGGTAAATAAAATCTGATCAAGAATTGTTCCCATCAGAAATCGAATTCTTGTTCTTCTGAACTATTCATCCTAGAGAGAACTCATTAACCATTTGAAAGTCTTTTTTGTCTATTCGCAAATTTCAACGGTGTAAATGAGAAGCTATAATTTTTTCTTCAATTTATTTTTATAAAATAACATTCAAATTTTCTTTAATTATATTTCACTATTTAAAAATAACATTCAAATTTCTTCTTAAGAGAAATGAGTCCCACCTTTAGAACAGAATCAATTGGATAGTTCTCTTTAAGCCTAGGATCCACCAATTTGCGAATACCTTCTAAAGGATCAATCTGATTAAGTGCTTCTTCAAACTGCATTACAGAAAAAGTTAAGCATAACTTCGTAACAAACTAACAGGCTAACATTTAATTATAATTTTTTCGAGTATTTTCTAGGTAAAATTGATTTTGGTTAGACCTACCAAGACTACAAGACCCTTTGATTCAGCAACAGATTCACCTGTCTTTAGAATAGCATTCTTTGCAGATATAAGTTCATAAAGAACAACTCCAAAAGCATACACATCTATTTTTGGAGATACATCACCATATTGAGCATATCTGCAAAAATAAAAATCGAACGAATTTAAAAAAAATCTGTACAATCATCCAGTCATATCTCACCGTATAATACAACAAAGTGACATATGGTGAGATGTGATTGAATGTCTGTACGAATGTTTGTTGTACTATTGGTACATAAACATTAATCTCGTAATTGAATACAATACAAAATAAATCATACTCTGGTGGCATGTATCCAAAAGTTCCAACGAGACGAGTGTGAAGTGTGGAGTTTCCAACTTCAATAAGTTTGGTCAAGCCAAAATCCGCGACCTGAATTTAAAACCATTTATAGTTTAATTAATCTAAAAAAGAAAAAATAATTATAATTTTGAATGCAAATCATTAAAATCGATCAAGAAGCAACCTTTCCGCGTAAGTTTTTGTCTATCAATATATTTGCGGATTTTACATCGCGATGGATATACACAGGTACAGTGTGTTCATGAATGTATTCAAGCCCTCTTGCTGAATCTAGAGCAATTTGCACTCTACTAGACCATGGTAATGGTTCTCTACCTGAAATCGTATTACCATTGATTAATAACTTTGTGACAATATTGAAAAATCACAGAAAAATATTAGCACTTTTTTTGTTCTGATCTTACCTATACCATGCAAATATTCACCCAAGTTTCCATTGTCAATATGTTCATATACAAGAAAAAGTGATCCTTCGACGCAATATCCAATCAACCTCACCTATGTTGTTCATAAAAATGTAGGTAGATTCAGAATAAGATTTAGAATATACTTGAAACTGGTTATGTAAAAAGCAAGATAAAGATTTGAACAATGGAAAAAAAAAATTAAATGAGAAGTACCAGATTCAAGTGATGAACATGTGTTAAGACCTTCAACTCACAAAGAAATTCTGTCGATGCTTGTACGTCCATCTTCTTAATCGCTGTTTTCTGCATAGAATAAATTTTATTAGAGGAAATCCAACTCGAAAAGAGTGAAAAAAAGTGGTTATATTCTAAGTGAGGAGAAAAATGGAAACTTCCCAATTCACCCTTAAGTGCTATATAATTTACAAATCTGTTTCTTAAATTCTTGTTTTCGTAAGACTAAAAAACGAGAACAGATAATACTTGTTAGAGAAAACAGTTTTGTACGTTCGTGAGGTATCAAATCAGTGATAAAAGTTTGACATTGTAACCTCAAGAGACATAGTTCAAATCCTCTCAGGAAGAATTGTAAAATGACTACTAGTTTCTGTAATAATTTATCGGTTTTACTTTACAAATTATTGTTAATAAAACCTCACTTTTAATGGTCCATAGGTTATGGAGGTTTTGGTTGCTAATTAGTCATAAGATTAATGACAATTAATTGGGTGGTAATGGCTTGTTTATTCTTGATGGTAGAATCAAGCATATATAATAGTCTTTGGTCCCTAAGCTTACTCTCATTCCATTATTCAGAAATATATACACCATCTATATAGTTGAGAGTAAGAGCTTAGAAGACTCAAAGATTGTACATTCACAACACTATAACAATGGCTGGAGGTAATTGTTTAAGTTCCTATTTTCCGCATTTTGTTTATTGATCTTGTTGTTCTTTTGTTGTCAGGAACATAGGATCAATTGAATTAATCTTACATTTGGTATCAGAGCCTTACTGCCTCTGCCTTGTTCATTGTTCCAGTTTTTCCATTTTCGGTAAAATTTGAAGATTTCATTTTAATTTAAGTTTAAGGCATTGTTATTGCAAAATATTATGAGAAATCTTCGTTTCATTGAGTTTCTAAGCTTTCTGTTATTTGAATCAATCTAAATAGTGCCGAGAATATTAAGAATTGTTTTAAAGTTTGAGTTTTTTTTTATGTTTTGGGTATTTTGATTTAAACCTTTTTAGTCAAGATTGAAATCAAAATTATAATGGAAATCCTTTGTATAGTATTTCTAGGTTAATGATTGTTATTTTCCATGTTTTAATTGATCTGAAATTGTCGGGTTTCAATTCGGATTCGTGGGCCATAAAATCGGGTCGAACTGACCCGCTCAAGGTTGAAGATGAACAGTAGCATTTTCAAAAAAAAAAAAAAAAAAAAAAAAACGATAAATTGGGAAAGCTGGGACTTGAACCCGCGTCCCTGGTACTATAGCACCATGTTGTGACCGCCTTGGCTATGTGTTCGTTACATTCATAATACTACATCAGTAATATATATTCGCTGCATGTTATTTGAAGAAAAATAGTACAGCAAAATAGATTCAGGGACTCGAACACAAGTCCATTCAGTAAAAGGATTGGCTTCATGACCACTGCAACAGGTAACAAATTCTGTTAAATTATTGTTGTGTTGCGGTTTTATATGTTACATATTATGTTTTCTGATTAATTAAGTAATTATGCTTTATTATTTTGTAATGAGTTTATGCATAAATAAATCAAATAGATAATATTATATTTTATTAATACAACTGCATATGAGAATTTTATTATGTTTTAGTTGTACAATTGCATATGATGGTTCAATTATATTTTAATTTTGCAATTGTATATGAGGATTTTATCATCATGATATACACAAATTTATTCTCTCATATAATTCAGTTGTTATGTCTAGTGACTTTTATAATTTTAATTGATTTTGGATTAGCCACAGCACCCTTAATTAATTAAAATTATTTTCTAAGGTTTTCTTATGGTCACATAAGGAATTAGACATAACATTGTGATTAATCATATGTGGTATAGTGAATCTTATCCTACAGGAATTTTTGCTATATTTGTATGATTAATTAGGATAGAGTGTCAAATTATTTTCATAACTTACCCGCAGGAATTATGAATTGGTACATAATTTGATAGTTTTATCATAAAGTATAATTTTGGATAGAAAAACAAATTATTTTATGCACGTAAAGTATGTTGTTGTGTATGTAATTTGAAAATTCTATCGTGAAGTTTAAATAAATCTTATCACATTAAAATTTAGCCCGCAGGTAATTTTATGTTACAAGATTTATTTTGGGGTATGTTTACATTGGTAATACATACATTACAGATAATATGTATGTCTCAAAAATTTTGACATGAGTCTTTGGAATTTTTCAACTTATAAATCTATTGTTTATTCTTATATCAAACATAAAGTTTCTGAGCTCAAAGATAATTCATTCTCTCTTGTTAGTTATTGATCTAATATGACTAATGTTAATATAAACACCTGGTGGATTGATTATGGATCAACAATCCATATAGCAAACTCCTTGCAAGGTATGCAAGACTTAAGGAAGCCAGTAGGAAGTGAGTGAACTGTCCTATCAGGAAGCAGGATGGGCTCACATGTGGAGGCTATTGGAACTTGCATTTTAATTCTGAATAATGGTTTTGTTTTGAAATTAGAAAGGACCTTTTATGTACCAAGTTTCTCACGAAACTTGATTTCAGTTTCTTGACTTGTGCCTTTTGGATATTCCTTTCATTTTAAAGACACGTCATTTGAATTATTTTATAATTTGGAACGTGTGGGGAATGGTATATTGTCTTATGGTCTTTATCGTATTAATTTACAAAATGAATCCATTTATAGTTCAATGCATGTTCAAATTGGCATTAAGCGGTGTAATATTAACTAGAGTTCTTCTATGTTATGGCATCAGAGATTAGGACATATCTCCATAGAGAGAATTAAATGGCTAGTAAAATATGGGGTACCTAATACTCTAGATTTTGCTGACTTTGAAACTTGTATTGACTACATTAAGGGAAAGCAGACCAACGTTTCCAAGAAGGGTGCCAATAGAAGTTCAAGCATATTAGAAATAATTCATACATATGTTGTCCAGGTATGGATGCAGATGGTTAGAAATATTTTATCACATTCATAGATGATTACTCACGATATATGAATATTTATTTGCTTCATAATAAAAAAAAAAAAAAAAAAAAAAAAAAATGAATGAAGCATTGGATACCTTCAAAGCCTTTAAGGTAGAAGTTGAGAACCAATGTGGAAAGCAAATAAAAATTGTGAGATCATATCGGGGTGGTGAATACTATGGTAGATACACTGAATATGGACAAGCACCTGGTCCATATGCCGAGTTTCTTCAAGAACATGGGATTGTTGCCTAATATATCATGCCCGGTTCTCCGAACCAAAATGGTGTTGCAGAAAGAAGAAACCGAACTTTATTGGACGTGGTGCGGAGTATGGTTAGCAACTCTAATCTTCCTAAATCCTTGTGGAATGAAGCATTAAAGACGGGTGTGTATATTCTCAATCGGGTTCCATCCAAGGCTGTCCTAAGGACACCTTTTGAATCATTTAAAGGTTGGAAACCGATTTTGCGACATATGCACGTTTAGGGATGTTCGTCTAAGGTTAGGATTTATAACCCACAAGAGAAGAAACTAGACCCGAGGACCATTAGTGGGTATTTCATTGGATATGCCGAAAGGTCTAAAGGTTATAGATTTTATTGTCCATCTCACACAACTAGGATTGTGGAGTCAAGAAATTTAAAGTTTCTTTAAGATCACTTGATTAGTGGGAGTGATTAAATCAGGAACATAGTTTCTGTGCATGATCATATAGAGTCCCAACCTTCAGTTTCGAGTGATAGATTGATTGTTGTTCACAATATCCCTCAAGTTCAAATGGATGTTGATCAACCACCAATCATTGAGATTCCACAAAATGTTGATATTCCAATAGATCAAATTGATCATCAAATTCATGAAAATGATGAGCAATTAGTTGAACAACATAATCCATAAGAAAATGTTGATCCAACATTAAGAAGGTCTATTAGGACAAGAAAATCAGCTATTTCTAGTGATTACATTGTGTATCTACAAGAATCTGACTATAACATTGGAGTTGAGAATGATCCTAAAAACTTTTCATAAGCCATGAGTTGCAAAGAGTCAAATTTGTGGTATGATGCCATGAAAGATGAGATGAATTCCATGAAAAACAACGGTGTTTGGAATCTTGTAGAGTTACCTAATGAGATGAAGGCCATTGGTTGGAAATGGGTATTTAAAACCAAAAGGGATTCATTAGGTAACATTAAGAGATACAAGGCTAGACTCGTTGCTAAGGGATTTAATCAAAAGGAGAGAATAGATTACATAGAGACTTTTTCTCCTGTATCTAAGAAGGATTTTCTCCGTGTCATCTTGGCATTGGTTGCATATTTTGACCTTGAGTTGCACCAAATGGATGTGAAAACAGCCTTTCTTAGTGGTGGAGGAGGAGGTTTATATAAAACAACCTGAAGGTTTCTTCTCTAATGATGGTGAGCACTTGGTTTACAAGCTTAAGAAATTCATATATGATTTGAAACAAGCATCCCGTCAATGGTATCTTAAATTTATGGGATAGTTTCTTCATTTGGATTTGTTGAAAATCTCATGGATCAATGTATATACCAGAAGGTTAGTGGGAGTAAAATTTGTTTTCTTATTTTATATGTGGATGATATTTTACTTGCTACCAATGATAAAAGTTTTCTACATGAGGTGAAATAATTCCTCTCTAAAAATTTTGATATGAAAGATATGGGTGAGGCATCTTATGTCATTGACATCAAGATCCATAGAGATAGATCTCGAGGAGTTATAGGTCTATCACAAGAAACCTATATATCAATAAAGTTTTAGAGAGATTTTGGATGAAAGATTGTTCACCGAGTATGGCTCCCATTGTGAAGGGTGATAAGTTTAATTTGAGCAAATTCCCTAAGAATAATTTTGAAAGGGAACAAATGCTTAATATTCCATATGCTTCCACTGGTGGAAGCCTAATGTATGCTCAGGTTCGCGCACGACCTGACATTGCATTTGCAATCGGAATATGAAATAGATATTAGAGTAATCCATATATGGAACACTGGAAAGCTGCAAATAAAGTAACTAGGTACCTTCAAGGAACCAAAGACTACATGTTTATGCTAAACTGAAATTTTAGAGGTCAAAGGTTACTCTAATTTAGAGATTGCGGATTACGTTGACTTAAGAAAATCAGCATCCGGTTACATTTTCATGTTAGCCAGTGAAGTTGTTTCTTGAAAAAAAAAAACGTAAAGCAGACCTTGACCGTAACTTCCACAATGGAAGCTAAGTTCGTATTTTGTTAGTTTATATATTGTTTGAGACTACATCACATGGTGTATGAATGAAGAGTTTCATTTTGGGTTTAAAGTTGTAAACTCAATTTTTAGACCACTAAAGATACATAGTGACAATTCAGCTGCGGTTTTATGGCTAAGAATAACAAAAGTGAAAGTCGAATTAAGTATATCGACATTAAGTATTTAGCTGTAAGAAAACGCATTGGGGATCAAATAACTATTATTGATCATATTAGTACTGAATTGATGATTGTCGATCCTTTGACTAAAGGCATGCCCCCGTCAAAATTTAAGGATCGTGTAGAAAAATGGGATTTGGTTCCTATATTTGGTTTTCGTTTTAAGAACGATTTTGTTTTATGAAACTCTATGTATGATATTTTCTCATGTTTTAAGTTCTAAAGTGTACGTACAAATTTGATTTTGAGAAATATCGTTTAAGTTTGGAACTTGAATAAACATAAATGTTATGAGTTTATTCATTAAGTTATATTTGATTTTGGTTCCACTTTATGATTGTATACATTCAGTTTATTAATAAAACTCTTATATATTATATTATTTTCTCATATTCATGCGCACTTTAGTTTTGAGAAAATATATTTCATTTTGGACCAAGAATAAACATATGGTTTATTCATTAAGTTTTATTGTTACCAAATTAAGTATATACTTGAGTAATTAAATATGTCGTAATACATAAATGATAATACTCGCTTTTAGAGGAACTATCACTATGATTCACATGTTTGTTTCTTAAGGAAGGTACTTGTTGACTTATTTAGGCCAATTATTAGATCCTATGGACCAAGTGGGAGAATGTAATAATTTATCGGTTTTACTTTACAAATTATTGTTAATAAAACCTCACTTTTAATGGTCCATAGGTTATGGAGGTTTTGGTTGCTAATTAGTCATAAGATTAATGACAATTAATTGGGTGGTAATGGCTTGTTTATTCTTGATGGTAGAATCAAGCATATATAATAGTCTTTGGTCCCTAAGCTTACTCTCATTCCATTATTCAGAAATATATACACCATCTATATAGTTGAGAGTAAGAGCTTAGAAGACTCAAAGATTGTACATTCACAACACTATAACAATGGCTGGAGGTAATTGTTTAAGTTCCTATTTTCCGCATTTTGTTTATTGATCTTGTTGTTCTTTTGTTGTCAGGAACATAGGATCAATTGAATTAATCTTACAGTTTCATAATTACCTCGCCTCGAAGTTCTGCATAATAGACAGCTCCAAATCCACCTTGACCAATTTTATGATCCAAGCTGAAGTTATTTGTAGCTTTAGCTAGTTCTTGATACGAAAATTCTGTTGACTTTGCAACCATAATGCCTGTAAGACCAGCCGTACTACCAGTACCAGGCACACTGGATCCCGAAGTTTCATATTCTCCACTACAAGAGGCTTCACCGGCATCAGAAACAAAAATCAGCAAGCATATGATTAAACTGTTTTCATATATATAGTAAATTATTTTCATAAGCTATCATGACACTCACTCATGATAGCTTATTTTCGTAATCTTTCTCAAATACTTATAGAAATGCTTATATCATAAGATACAAAAATATACCATTACCATCTTGAGTTGAAAGTGCAATAGAAGTTTGTGGAAGTTTAACTTTTTCTTCTTCCTTCTTTTGGAAGTATTTGACATATATGCAGATAACTATTAATACAAGTCCAAATATTCCTGCTATAGTTATACCAATAGCTGCACCTTTAGCAAGACCTGTTTATATAGAACCAAATTTAAGGTCATAAGAGGCATTGACCTTTTTTACATTCTTTTTTGTGAACATGCATCAACCTAAAGTTAATCATCACAATACATTTTCAGAAATTCAAACCTGTTCTGCAAGAAGCAAAAAAGAAATGTTAGAATGCTAGCACCAAACATGAAGCAATATTAAGTTCTTGTATATGCATTCAACATGAAAGTTGATAATCAAAGTTACCTACCTAGGATATAAGGGAACATAATCTCCATTTTGATCTGCAAAGTTAAAAATAAATAAAACTTTAAGCAACTTAATTAAAGTTTATACCATATATGTGAAAGTCGTATCAATCGGGAATACCCAAGATCAAACTTTGGATACAACAATCATTAACCAGACTTTACTTACAACCCATCTGAACTTCAGATTACCAAGATTCTTTTTTTCAGAGAACCGGAGGACTAAGACTAAAAAACATTTATACCAAGTATTTCTAATAAAATCCACCAACTTCATTGAAGATTTACAATGGAATTTACATATAATCTACAAACTGCGGAATTTTAGACATACAAAAGGTCACAAACCATCTGCGCCACCGCAGTTGGCATATTATTTATCCTTCAAATATACTCTAACTGATATATTTATACCAAATACTTTTTATCAAAACATGAAAAGGCGAGTCTCGTAAGTGCAACTCGTATGGTAAAAGACTGCACAAACATTTGATATGCTAGGGTGCAGGTTTAGATCCACACATAGTATGTGTAAGTTTCTCCGCTTATTTTTTAAAAAGAAAAACATCAAAAGGTGATGAAAGAAATGGAAAACATACCTCTTCCTGGAATGAACACAATCCCACCCCCTTTGCTAAAATTGACACCAGAATTGAAACTCTGTATCAACCCTTCATCTAGTTTAGATTCATTTGCAATCTTTTGAAGAGTATCCATAGCCCTTAGTGGATAGGTAATAAACAAGCCATAATCTTTTGAAATCTGACTATTCCCACAAGAACAATTAACAGTAACATTAACTTTACCCTTAACAGGTATATGATTTGGATCATAACTATTGAACTTTTTCAAAACCTCAACAGTTGTCAAACTTGCATAATAAGTATTCGCAATCAAATCGTAAGTATCTCCTTCAGAAGAAGAATACTCAAACACATGACCGAGAAATTCGCCTCCAATACATTCACATGGGAATGGAACGTTGATTCTAAAATATGAAAATAGATTATCATTACTAAATACTATGTCTTTATTATAGCTCATTATAACTTTAGGAGAATTTTTAACAATCTTTGATTGCATAAATGTTGTTATATTTGAGAGTTGTACTAAAGGCATGATATAGTATGAAGCTAAAGCTACATCACACCCTTTCACACACTTTGATTCAACATTGAAAATAACACAATGCAGAAATAGAATCAACAATATGAACTTATTTTTGAGCTTCATTGAATCAATAAGTGAGAGAAATCAAGAAGCATAAAAAGAAATTAACTCAAATCAGAAAAAATAAAATAAAATAGATTCTTATGCAGTACAATTTTTTCTTTTTTGAAAGTAATGTCACACATTCTATAACTTTAATATTTAATACATAGGCTATTGAATTTTTAATATATAGAAAATGACTCTAACTCAACTCTCAATTTTCTATGCACACGATTTTGCACTTATGATCAGAACAGACATGCATGATTGGATATTATTGACTGTTTCAAAGAGAATGTGGAGGGAACAATGTAAGGGTTGACATGTTATTAATTCATGTACTGAAAATATCAATGAATGTTCTTTGTATAATTTATACTAAGTGCATTTAATTAAGGTCTTTGTAATTAAAGACTAAAGAGTACTCTTAAGTTTACTTTATATACAAGTTTTCACTTTGAGTCTATGTAAAAGTTGTTTGATTTTAGCATGTCAAATATAGGAAAATTTGTTTTTGGTCATTGTTTTGTTTTAGTCATAGTAAATTTTGTCCATGTTGACATTATTTCTTATATGATATCATCTATATATTTCAGGAAATTACTATGATCCACATAGTAAACAAACTATATGGGTGTGATTCGATTGACTTATTTTTCAGTTTATGCGAAATAATTTATGCCAATATATAAATTTTTATTGATGTAGCAAAGTTGGCTGTGTGTATCGAAGATGAAGTTGCGCGTCGGAAAGATAGGTTCGCGACAGGATTGTTGCAAGTTTTGCATCCTATGTCAGGAAGACTATTATTATACATTTCCGAATAGGGAATCGGCTCACGAGTCCAACTTGCTACTATGATGTGACATATGGGCTTGTTAAGCCATCCGAGTTCTTTTCAATCCCGAAAACAGCATTTAATATTTTTAGCATAATTTTAGCAATTTTTTGTTTTATTTCTATTTTGAATATTTATCACGTCAGAGTTTCAGTTTAGTATTTAAATAATTTTGTGTTGTAGTCGTAAGGACTATCTTTAATCAATTAATAAAATCCGATATTTTTTTTTTGTGTGTGAATTCCAGAGCTTTATTTCGTAGGTTTTTGTTTTACAAATTTATATTTTTGTTCTAGACTTAACGCTTGTTAATCCTTGCATTTCCAATTGCATTAGTTTTTATGTATTATTCATATTTTTAACTTTTTATGAGAGGTCATTGAAAATATGTTGACAAACATTTTTATAGGGACTAAAATTACTATTAAAATTATTTATGGACTAAATTGAAAAGGTTGCATATTTGTTATGACTAAAAAAATATTTAAGCCTTAATTATTTTTAGTTACAATAGTACGAAGTTTTCACCGTTGTTCAGAGATGAACCTCTAACAACCAATCTATTTAAGGGCTCAACTTCTTACAACTTAAACTAATTCATCGTTAGTAAAATTATGTAACAAACTATAATAATATAAAAACTTAAACAACACAAATCTGATTCGGCATGCCGATCACATTGTTTATTCATTGAGACAACAACTTAAATGTGAATTATTTTGGATGTATTATGAACAATACTACTATTTGTTGCATCCAAAGGGGATTGAAAATGTTAATAATTACTACTAAGATTTGTTTAATCCTTTGTATTAGTAATAGCAACCCTGTCGGTAGCTGTGCAACCACTTCACATTGTGTCCTCTCATAACTTCAACAATCAAACACCATTTTTTTTAATTTTAAATTCTAAGCCACGCCTATGCAAATTCTCCTTAGTTGACTTCACTATCATAAAAATCAAAATGGAATCTATTTGACAATACCAGTTGCATCTTTCAATTTTAAATTATTTAATATTTCCATTTGAAATTTTATATATAACATAATTAGAAACAAGTGATAACTTTGTTTAGAGATACAATTCTTCAATAAGATCGTGACAACCGATAATTATTACTATTTTTTATTTCAGCATCGGTATCTGCTGGTCTATGGACCGTATAATCTGGTTCGAGAGTCAGTTCTGTAATCAAATGATTTCAACCACCTCTCAATCACAGTTGCGGTGAATCGAACAATGATCCTTTCTATCAAGTGTAGATTTTACCCAAAAGATTTTTTAACCGGAACAAAATCAACAATATTTTGATGTCATGAGTAGCTTTATCAACATTGGAACACAAAATTCCTAAAAATTGTGCATTTTTCGATTCTAAATGACAGGTGTTGGGTTCTAAAATCCGAAGTCCATAGGTTAAAATCCAAAAGGATATCAATATAGTGTATCACAAGTGGTTGATATTTGGGGGTCTTTGGTTGATGCATACGAAAAATTATTTGTTGGAAGAGGTTAACCCCAGGGACGGATTTAAAGGGGGCAGACAATGACCAATGCCCCCCTCCTCCTCATATATGTATATAATATATATATTATTATGTCTTAATTATCTATTTATAACACTTTAGTTTAGTATTATGAATTATCAATGGTAAAAATAAATGACTAACATAAAATATATCGGTACTTAAATATATGAAATATTAATTGTCAAATAAAGTGTATTGAAATTACAAAATATTCTCAAATATGTCTATTATTAGTAATTTTTGGACAAACTGACTAACATAAAACATATTTGAGGACCAAACTAACAAAGGAAAGATAAATTTGAAAATCAAAATGACTAACAAAAAATATGTTTAAGGCTTAAAATAATTGTTCTTGTTTCGGGCCCCCCGTGCAATAAGTTTCTGGATCTGTCCCTGGTTAACTCATTCAATTATCTCGAGATGATTAGTCTCTACAATTGCACGTAGACGATACCCAAAAATATAATCATTTGGGAGCCGAGGAGAGAGATACGTTGAGGGTAGGAAAAGAAAACATAACAGTTAGAGTGCGAACTCAAATCAATTATATTCAACTCGCTTTTAACAAAATCAATTATACCAAACTCATTTCTAACCACCGCTAAACCAAACACACACTTAGAGTGCGAACTCAATTTACACTTTTACACTTTAACTAGTGTACCATATAAAAATGTGGCCACTATCTTATATCATATTTTAATTTGTCACTGGAGCGGTTGTGATTATCAACCAATCACAATTTGATTTTTACTTTATTTGATATGACCAAGTTTACATTTATACTTGCAATAGTCATGTATCAAGGCTACAAGAGTCGATAAGTTTGACAGAAAATAGAAAATTAGGTGAACGAATGGTTCACACACTTTAACTTGCGAACTGTGTTCCACTTAAAGTTATTTCATAGGAGATGAGAGAAGGGTGAAGAGGACAAAACAATTTGATTTTTATACGGTTCACATTCTTGAAAATAAACTTAGTTTGCAATTTGCTATCTAGAAAAAACAAACTTTCCCCCCAATTTTTACTATTTACACACTCGTTTTTTAAGTAACGAGAAAAGTAATAATGTTTCTAATTCATCTTCGCACTTTCATATTTTCATATTAATTCAATTCAATTACCACTTTTAGTCTGATTGAGTTGTTACTGCTTTCTGATGTTGGTCCGATTGAGGACAGACCCGACTTATCAGATGGGTAAGTTCTCTAAGTTCTCTGTGTGCTCGACTTATTAGTTTCTCCAAAATTATGTTGTTTCAACGACAATTGTTGAGAATGTAGTGAATGGGTGAATGATGTTGCTTCCAAAGTGAAATTAAAAAAGATAAATTGTCTTAATATTAAAATAGATAATTAATCTAATGTAAATAAATCATACAATTGTTGAGCAATAAAGTAATGAGTGACAAATACAAGATGTAAATGAATCTAACATGAAGAGTGACAATTGAGATATTGAGGACTTCTTCCATATATAAACCTGAAAATTTTGAAGTATTATATTATTAGAGAAAACTTATACTAGTAGTATTCCTTATGGAATAAAATAAAAGCAAAAAGGATTCACAATTAGAACCATAGGAGTTAGTACTCCCTCCGATCCGTTCCTTAATATAAAAAGAAATTTACTTTTTAAATTCATAGAATGTTGGATATATCTAGTCAATAGAAAGAAATTTACTTTTTAAATTCATAGAATGTTGGATTCATCCAATCCGTGTCGAAGAGGAAGAATGGGAACCAAGCAACCCGGTTGATTGCTGTTACTACCATCAGCATCCACATCGATTTCGGTAATCCATTGAATGCACCAAGCAACTTGCCGAAGCAAGAAACTTGTGATTCGGATTCCGATGATGTAACTAAGATGTCTTCTACATAAAGAAGGGTGAAGGTAGAAAGAATGATAAGGAGGAGCACCCAGAAGAAGAACCATACTTTTGAGGTCAGCGCAAAAGGCATTGCAAGCTCTGGTTTCCATGAAAGGAAACAGTGTGTGGAGTTTTTCATAGGAGCCTGCCAAATAGCCAAGAATATTACTGATGGCCATGAAGAAGGAGAACAAACCATTGAGTGGCTGGATCACCATTCCCGAAATTGGGCCGCAGAGCCATATCTTGGCGGCCCATTGATGGGGAACTCCCCCGAGCTGCACATAAGGTGTTAGCAAGGAAAGCTGGAGTGCCCAGCCGAATTGGATGTCGGCTGCAATGAATGTCATTGCGGCCATCTTAAGGAGAGGAGTGTATCCATTGGAAAAGAGGAGTTTGAAGTAATTTAAAAAAATAGTGTATATGTTATTGAATGAAATTAATTTGTTGATACTTTTAAGTGTTACAAACTACTAGTTTAACTTCTCTATTTATATGCAATATGTATAGTTAGCTATCGAGTCATGTTATTGTATTAGCTTAGAACAGCTATTAGTCTATTAATCCTACATTAGACTTTTTTTTTGTTTACTTCCCACATTAGACTTCTATTGTGGAAGAGGAAGAAAAATTGGTAGCATTAAATGTAATGTGACATATTTACAACACTCTATAAAGGACCCATTTATTAAGCTTTGGTTGTACCTAAAAGGAGCTGTGCTGATTTTGGGCATTTTAGGTCACTAGTAATGTGCCATATTTATTTATATAGTAGTTTTGAAAGCTATTAGTTTAACTTCTGATTTCGGTTCTATGTTCTAACTGCTAAATGCTAATAGCTGTAGGTAACTAACAATTTTTATTGTTTTTCAGGTAATTTGTATTATGATGTTTATTATAAGACTTTTTTTAAGTGGAATTATAACAATTTGGTTATTTTCCCAATCGTCAAACTTCTTGAAATTAAAATTCAGACAAATCAAACAACTTTAATTTATTTTGTTGAAGCCAGATGTAAACAAATAGAAGGTTGTTGGTTGTACACCAAGTTGTTGCCATTACAGTTCTATTTGCACTCAAACCCAAAGGGTGAAAAAAAAAAGTTATGGTTCATAGGCTAGGCGCACCTAGCTTAATGAGCCAGAGGTGTTCGCTGCTCTGTGAAACCAGCCTCACACAGTGCCCTCTTGTCTAGGAACAAAGAGACCCAAGCTTTGGCCCAAGCTTTGCCAACTTGGAGCGTGCAGGCCAGCATATTGCAGCTACCAACCCAGCTCAACAAACCAT